>NC_133514.1:50380104-50680833 GCF_049354715.1 Callithrix jacchus | reverse complement strand
GTGAGCCACCATGCCTGGCCTACGTTGTGGGTTTTATGTAGATGTTCCAGTGGCTTTTAGGAAGGTCTTTATTATTTCACACATCTGACCAGTCATGTTTGCAGAGCAGACTCTCCCCACTCCCTCTGCAGAGAGCTGAAGAACATTCTCTTTCATCCCACAGGTATTAGCTTCCTACATGAGGACAATCAGGTTTAAGGGAATACAAATTGTACATCTCTTTCCATGTACCAGGGAAGTATTTTTGGTGCCTCCAAAGACCGGGCGCAATCCACACCTCTGCTGGTCTTCACACAGCTACAGCCAGGCAGCACAGAGGCCCTGCCCCCTGCTGCCCACAGGTGGGAAGGGGGATGCTTGTGCCACCTTGCAGGTGGGCAGGCAGGCTCATGGGCAGAGTTGTACATAAGGTGGGTGAAAAGGAGGACAGCTCTAGGGTGTGAGTAGCTAGCTGCTGAAAAACATCCAGTGCTCAGTGTGGGTACTTAAGAGTTATTCTCTTAAAAAATGTGAAGCAGAGTTAGTCAGGTGTGGTGGTGCATGCATGTGGACCTAGCTACTCAGGAGGCTGAGGCAGGAGGATTCCTTGAGCCCAGGGCTTTGTGGTTGCAGTGAGCCGTGATCATGTCACTGCACACCAGCCTGGCTGACAGAGCGAGACTGTCTCCAAGAAAAAAAAAGTTCTATAAATACTTGCTGTGTGACACCTAAATGAAACCTAAAAGCAAATAAATAAATAATAAAGGTTACACAGAGCAGAAGCAAGAGCCTTATATTAATAGTTGCTGCTGGGAGAAAGCTGGTTGGTGGCCTCCCTAGAGGGTGTCCCACATGTCTGGCAAATGAACAGACAGAGCTTCTGGTCCTGAGCATCCTGGGAGGCCCATGGGCATGCCGATCTGTGCACTGCAGCCTGAGCTCTCATGGATGTGGGTGTCAGTGCCTGCAGACCTACACTGTCTCCTCCTCCAGGGCTCACTGGTGGTTTCCTAATTCAAGTCAAGCTTAAAAAGAAGAATTGCACATTCCTCCACAGTTTCCTGGAAATTTACCTTTGTGCCTGAGTCATTTCTACTCCCTTCTGGACCTAAGTCATTATCTG
Source organism: Callithrix jacchus (assembly GCF_049354715.1). Classification (NCBI taxonomy): domain Eukaryota; kingdom Metazoa; phylum Chordata; class Mammalia; order Primates; family Cebidae; genus Callithrix; species Callithrix jacchus. Next base: position 50,679,731 of record NC_133514.1, on the reverse strand, counting down.
TTCACTTCTTTGTCAACCTTGTGCCGAGTTTAAGCTTTCACACTTGCTCTTTGTATGTGTATTTTCAGGGTGTGGACTGTTTTCTTTAAAAACATCATTGCAAGCCACTGCAGAAGAGAACAGTCACGTAGCTATGGAAGAAGACATGAAAAACAGATTTAGGGCCTGAAGTTTGTAGGAAAACTGGCAGTGCTGACAGTACTCACGGTCATGCCCTTGGTGGAATCATCATCTATGTGTCACCTACATGCTGCTGTGGTCAGGAGACAGCTTCTCCAGCCCCTACTCCACCTGCCATTGTGGCTTCTACCCACCATTTGTTTTCCTAGACCTATTTGGGGAGCACCATTTCCTGAGCAGGGGCTCTGGCTGGTGGGCCTGTGGACTGCCTGACCCAGAAGTGTGTGGACAGCTGATAGTGGGGAGGCAGTTCCTGCAAGGAGGAAAGCGTGCAGTGTAGATGAAGAACCAGAAGTCTGGGTTCACTGCATCTCATCTACTTTGTCTGCCCAGGCTGGGAGCTCTAGGGCTCTCCAGAACAACTGAGCATTCCTTGGGTGTATTGCTCAGTGCTTCTGGCCTTGTCTTCATGGCTCAGAAGCCCCTGCTCATTCGTGGGTTTCTCCAGGGTCCAGGGAGGAGTGGAACAGCCTGAGATGACGCATGTGTGCACTTGTCATATCCAAGGGGTATATTTCCAGATAATTTACAAGCAAAATTGAGGGGCTGGCTGACTCTGTGCATCCCAAGAATAAACTTTATCACCAGGAAATGGAAGGATGGTCCCAGAGTGGATGGGGATCAGGGTGGTTACAGTGTGTACCTCCTGTGCATAGAAAAGGGACATTGGGCCAGGTGTGTTGGCTCATACCTGTAATCCAAGCACTTTGGGAGGCTGAGGTGGGTGGGTCACAAGGTCAGGAGTTGAGACCAGCCTGTTCAACATGGTGAAACCCTGTCTCTACTAAAGATACAAAAAATTAAGTGTGGTGATGCACGTCTGTAATCCCAGGTGCTTGGGAGGCTGAGGCAGGAGAATCGCTTGAACCCAGGAGGTAAGGTTGCAGTGAGATGAGGTCACACCATTGCACTGCAGCCTGGGCGATAGGGTGAGACTCCATCTCAAATAAAAAAAGAAGAGGGATTGAATGCCATGAGACACCTGCTGTTGTCTCTTCGCATCACGGTGGGAGGACAGCACTGCTAGTGGCTCTGTTGCTGCAGGGCTGGCCCACATCTGCTGTGTCCACAGTGGTAGCTGCTCGCCCACATGACTGCTGAGCACTTGAAAGGTGACTCATGAGACTGAGGAACTGAACAAATATAAGCAGCCACATGGGGTGACTGGCTACTGGAAGGGGCTGAGTGGCCACAGAGGTTTCCATTTCAGGCTTTCCGTTCACACTAACATCTTGTCAGTCTTATCCAAAAGTTCACTGATGCTAAATCTTAGCCACATGGTTCATGCAGAGAGAGTGGCTTCCAGGAAGCTGATGACCATGGTAGATAATGCACCAAACACCAGGACATGGGGCATTTCTTTCTTTTTTTTTTTTTTTTTGATGGAGTCTCACTTTTGTCACCCAGGCTGGAGTGCAGTGGCACGATCTTGGCTTAGTGCAACCCTTCCCTCCCGGGTTCAAGCGATTCTCCTGTCTCAGCCTCCCGAGCAGCTGGGAGGTATGCGCCACCATACTCAGCTAGTTTTTGTAGTTTTAGTAGAGACAGGGTTTCACCATGTTGGCGAGGCTGATTTTGAACTCCTGACCCACCCGGCTCAGCCTCCCATAGTGCTGGGATTACAGGCATGAGCCACTGCGCCTGGCTTTTCACTCATTTTTCCTTCTTATTCTCTGCAGGTCTCCTTTTTTTCTAGTGCATATGTGAACCCGTCATAGGAACCAGATAGAAAACCTCTCGGCAAGGCCACCTAGTCATGCACAGAACAGATGTTTAATGAAGACCTGCCCAAGGCCCCACCCTTAGTGAACTTGGGACAGTGCAAGAGTGTGCAAGTGCTGTCCTGAATGCCTTAGATCTAGTGTTTTCTTTAACCCTGAGGATGCCTTTGGAAGGTGTAAGCAGCAGCCAGCTCCACAGGGAGCAGCCTGCAGAAGGCATCTTCCCTGTGTGCGTGTGCCTGTGTGTGGGTGGAGTGCGGGAGGAAGGGTGACAGTTCGTGAGGTGAGAGTGCCTTTCCTTGTTTTTGGCCTGAGCAGGGGGTGCTGGGAGGTACCATTCACTGAGGTACAGGTAAGTAGAGAAAACCTGGAATTCCCTTCTGTGCAGGTGAATCTTGAGGGTATTGTCTCGGTCAGATTCCTAGCAGGACAGATGGACACTCAAGTGAGGACTGTAGGAGCCTTTTTTGCATGGGAGTCATTACAAAGGAGGGGCCAGGCTAGGGTCTGCTGCAGAGTGCAGGAGTAGACAGCTCATATCCTTCTAGCAGGAGTGTGTCAGGGAAGCCACATGGAGGAGTGGGGCCTGCATAAGGCACATGGGGCAGGGGCGGGTGGGAAGTGCCCCAACCTCTCTCCTTCCTGCAACGCTACCCTTGCTTGCTCCCAGAGGGAGCTGTGTTTGTGACTGGCCAATGTAGCAAGACCCCATGTCTACAAAAAATAATTAGCTGGGTGTGATGGTATGCATCTTTAGATCCAGCTACTTGAGAGAATAAGGCAGGAGGATTGCTTGAACCCAGGAGTTTGATGCTGCATGAACTATCACAATACCACTGCATTCCAGCCTGGGTAACAGAGCAAGACCCTGTCTCTTAAAAAACCAACCCAAAAAGAGAAGTCAGAGACCAGGGTAGGAATGGCACCTTTGGGATAATGAACCAGCTGGTGGGGAGGCTGTTTATCACCTGTGTCTGCAGTTCAGGTGAGCCAGGCTGAGTACAGACAAGGGAGATCTTAGCTGCAAGTGACATTTAACTGCTTGGTGCCCAGGTATCAGCACTGACACTGGGAGAATCAAAGTCAGAGTCCTGGGCTGCCCTGCTCAGTCATTTCTTATCAGCCTCCTCCCCTCCAGACTGAAGTTAAAACCTAGTTTAGTTTTGCTTCATAAGATCTGTTTTCCAGTGTATTTCACGCTTGCATTTCTCTGCCTGGCCTGCTTGAATTCCATGGTGCTCTTCATGAAAGCTGGCACTGAGGTGTCTGTTTTCTAAATGCTACGGAGTAGGTCAGCTGGCAGGCAGGTCAAAAGGCAGATGGTTGTTTAAAGACTGTACCTCTGTTTGACCCAGAGAAACCACAGTGACATGTTTGCTGTGCCCCCTTTTTCTTTAATGGCCTGCAAACAATTTCAGGCACGTTGTTCTGCATCCATGGTGCATTTTCTCAGGCTGGGTTCCTCCACCACAGGTTCATTGCAGAAGAGGCTGCAGCTTCTGGGGCCAAGTGTGTGCTCACCCACAGCCCGACCTGGATCATCGACCCCATTGATGGCACCTGCAATTTTGTGCACAGGTGAGCTGAGCAGGGATTGCCTCCCTTGGAGGGCTTAACATGTCCTCTTCTGTGAGGTTTTGTCTTTTCAAAAGCAGCATTTTTAAAGGTAGGAATATATAAATAAACCTATAGTAGGCTCATAGTCTCATTAGAAAGATGATCAGATCTTAAAATAAGGTTTTCCATTTTTGAGAGGCTCTTGGAGTATGTAAGGAAATCGGCACGTTTAAAAGCCGGTTACGTTAAAAATGTTGGGTTGCATTTAAAAAGGACCCTTTCAAGGAGTCCCACTCCCCCCACCCCACCCCACTGGAGAAACAGGCGAGGTTGGATATAAAGCCTGTGCTGCCCCACAGTGGCTGGAGCCACTGTGGTGTAGAGAGTGGCCCATGACAAGTGAGATTTGAGAACCATCTTCCTGTATGAGAATGAACCTTATGGTTATTCTCCACAAGGTTACAAAACCAGGAGGTTACAAAAACCAGGAGGTTTGGGGAGGTCAAGGGAATGGAACTGTGGGAATGGCAAGGTGACAGGGATGGGGAGGTGACAGAGACATGATCACAGGTGTTCTCTGACAGGAACAGGTGGTGGTACTGTAGTGCCTGTCCAGGGTCACACACAAGTGGCTGACAGCCTGGGGCACAGAGCATGATGTGACTTTCACAAGAAAGCATTTCTCCAGCTCTGGAGAACCCTGGAGAGATTCCCATTCTGTGGGCGGGTGGTCTGCAGCTCCTGCGTTCACAGTGCACGCCAGCACACTGGGCTACACGTACTGAGTGGGAAGGGTGAGCGGAGCCCGAAGTCGGTTCTTTTATGATCTGCCTCTGATGGCATATTTATATGTAAAATGTGAAGTTATGCCATGCATGGCCTTTTTCTAAGTGAGAATTGCCTCGAGAAGTCATACCTACACAAGGTGACCCTTTTGAGGCAGTGGAGTCATGCAATCTGGTGCCAGCAACTGTGTCACCAATCTCTCATTTCAACTTAAGCATGACCCTTCCCAGGGCTCTCCTCCCTGGTGTATGTCACTGAGTGGAGCCTCATCACTACTGCACACACGTGGTTCCAGGGTGCGCATAATGGGGACATGGCAGGTGAAGCTCCATCACATGGTGAAGGCCACACATCTATCTGAGGGTCTTCGGTGGCTCCAGAGACATAGTTTCCAGTGCTTCCGTTTGCAACCCTGGGGGGAATCTTGGGACTGGGGAGGCGACTGAGAGAAGAGCAACAATTTCAGAGCAGACTCCAGAGCTGATCCTGACCATTCCTGAACCCCATGCTACAGCTGTGGCAATCATTGTGGTCTGAAGACATCTGAAAGCTACCAGCAGCTGCCACTCAAATGGCACCTGTTCACCCCTGTGCCTACCAGCACTGGGCCATAGCAGTGGGAGAAAGCTCTCCTGGGCACCAGAACAAGTGCGAGACCTGGCACATAGTGCATTTGCCCTGGAAGCCAGTGGCTCATCCCAGTGTCCTGCACACCCCAGCAGTCAGAGTTCCGTTTATGTACATTTGGCTTTGTATTTTTCCTGTCGGTTTGCAGTACCCAGCCTTTCCTGCTTGTTTTTAAGTTCCAATGATCTCCCTATAAAGGAAGGATTATTTTGAAGATACCGAGCAGCAACAGCAAAATTACACAGCCATAGGCAAACTGTTCATGAATACTGTCTGCAGCCGTGGCTGTCCCTACAGCTGGCTGCTGGGTGCTCAGGCAGGTCCAGAAATGCTGGCAGTGCCACGAGGTGGGCTGTGACTCAGAACTGGCTCCTGTGGGGATGCTGCAGTGCCTCCTGGGACCACCTGCCTGGCACCCCTCCTGGGACTGGGGTGTGGCTTTTGGGGAGGGCTCTGCTGTCCCTTTAGGTCCAGAGAACCAGAAAACAGATTGAGAATTCCTAATTGGGCATCAGAGGGTTGTTGAGTTACGTCAGTCTTATGTGACTTTCATGGTGCTGTTTTCTTTCAAGCTTAACTGTCTTACAACATGGTCAGTTTAGTCTGTTTGTCTTGGAAGCAGTTAGTGAAATTGTGGGAAGCAGTTTTTAAACAACCAACCCACCCAGAGTTTGTAAGAAGGTCCTTCTGAGCCTGGGAGGAGCCGCACAGCACACAGGCTCCCACACAGGCTCCTGAGAGCTGCTGCACTTCCTCCAGAGAGTAAACCTTTCTATCTTCCTTTGCAGATTCCCGACCGTGGCAGTCAGCATTGGATTTGCTGTTCGACAAGAGGTGCGGGTGCGGCCTGGTCCCCAGGGCCCCTTCCTGGACTCCCTCTGGCCATCCTTCCTTTCTGGCTTCAGCCTCTGTGCGCTGGGTTTGCAGTTTACCCTGTGCCTTAATCATGACTGGCAAATCCAAGCCTGTGGGTTTGAAATCTGAGAAAGTAAGGGCAGACTGGCTTTGGGGTGTGCAGGGTGGGGCTCCGTGGCTGGCCCTGGTCCCCTGTGGAGGGCTGGCCTCATGTTCCCCAGGGTCTTTTTGTGACATCGCCGTGGAAGCGGAAGTCCTGAGTGAACTGTCCAAGTGCGTCTCCAGCTGACCCCTAGAGCGTGTGATCTGCTCACAAACTAAAAGGAGCACTTATTTTTGGAGAACGTCCTCAATCCCAATATTCTAATCATCCTTTCTTATCTTCCTCCGGGTATTAGCATGAGAACGCAGCCTTTTCAGGGTTCCCATAGGCCTTCTGAACCACACAGTGTTGTGGGACCTGCATGGAAGGCATGGGGCTGAGGTTTCAACCTTATTAAGTAAGCAATTCAAGCAGCAGCACTGAGAAGAGCCTTAATTTCTAATTAAAAGTTTTATTTAAATAGTGCTCTATGTTTCTCAAAAGCAGCCCTCCTTCAGAGCAGCATTTGTACAGTTTCCCCTCAGTCTCAGCACAGACTCCCTGACAGGGGAGCTAGTACTTAAGCAAAGTACTTAAGTACTAAAAAAGTACTTAAGCTGAAGATAAGAATTGTAATAGTGAAATTTGCCTAAGGATGCAGTGATTGACTTCTTTCTCTGTCAAATAATATTGTGTCACCCAGTGAGGGTAGGAGGCTGAGCAGCACTTCAGGGGTTGATTGCTCTGTGACTTTGTGAAGGCCTGCTGGAACAGGTGGCTAGGTCCTCAGCCTCTCTGTGGGTCTGCTAGGGTCTGTCCTCTGTCCTCTGTTCCTAGACTGAACACAGGAGGTCCTGGCTTCTACTGGTGGGCTCCTCCCCATAGGAGTTGGGACTGAGACATTCCTCTGTGGTCTAGGAGCCCTTCACAAGCCTTAGAAACTAGCCCAATTCTAGGATTGACCTGGTCACGAGGATCCCTTTAAAGCCAGGGTACTGGAAGGGGAAGGATGGGGAAATGCTGCCAGACAGCTGCAAGCTCTGAATAAGTGTTGACTGAAAGACCCACCCCAACCCCCAGAAATAAACCCTTTTTCTAGCTTGGGGCATCCACTTCAGTTTGGTGGTGTTCACCCCAGGGCCAGCCAAGCCTTTCCTAAGGCATTTGGCTGGGGTGTTATTTTTCATTTTCCAGAGAAGTGAACACTTGGCTAACTTGTTAAGCAAGTACGCTTGCCCTTATTAACCCTGAGTGGTGACAAGTTGGTAGAGGAAAGGTCGCAGAGGCATGCGGCTGTGGGCTCCGTCCTTTTCTACGTTGACCTCTTCCTTGCCTTGCTTTGTCCTGGGAGGCGGTGGTCTGACACTTTGTCCCGTGATGTGGGCCAGTGGGCCGCTGTTCAGTGGACTGCCTGCTCACGGGCCAGTCCTGAACCTGCGGCTCCGCCTCTCCCTCTCTGGGGCTGACCTTGGGCTTCTGGAATTGCGCTGGCTTTGCAGATGCATTCTCCATTCTTCACACATCAGTAATTTTAGGATTTCTTATGGGGTCTGATTAGAGTCACAAGTAACCTTTTTTTTCAGCAACAAAAGTGGACTTTCTTTTTAAAAGTTAAGCTTTTTCAATAACTTCAGGTTACTAATGCTTGATTATGATGTTAATTTTTAAAGTTTTACTAGTCTGAATAAAGTTTAAAATGTAGTTATTTAGCGAACGCAAGCTTACTTTTATGCCCAGGTCTCATATTAAATGCAGACACTGCTTTTTCTCAGTTCCTTTTGGAAAAGTCATTTCTGTCACATTGTCATGTGTTACCCTAACACCTAGCACAGCCTTCATCTTTGAATTACGATGTTTTTTCCCACAGCAAATGAGTGAACCGCCTTTGTTTTTTGTCCTGCCTCTGCTGCCCACAGCTTGAATTCGGAGTGATTTACCACTGCACAGAGGAGCGGCTGTACACAGGCCGGCGGGGCCGGGGTGCCTTCTGCAACGGCCAGCAGCTCCGGGTCTCCGGGGAGACAGGTGGGCTTCACAAGGCTCGTCTCAGTTCATTTCTGAAGAAGTGTGAAAGGAGAATGCCAAAGCGACCAAGATGTGGGACAGTGGTGGAGGTCCCCTGCTGATGATGCCATCTCTCTTTTGGGACATCGTTTCCCTGATGAGTAGCCAGTTCAGCATCTTAGTGTTTTTGTTCACGTGGCCAGGAACTTACATGGCCTCATTCTGCTTTGCACTCACATCCCTCATCTTTCAGGCTAAGAGCACTCCAGTCTCAGGATTTGGTCGTAGTGCGACTGGGAGCAGCCCAAGGCCAGGCGCAGTCAGAGTGCGCTGTCCCCCTCAGAGCGCCCAGGTCCACCTCAGTGGTCCCGATGTTTCTAGGCGCTGCCGCCTAGGTGCAGTCTCTATTCCCTGAGTGTGCACAATTGTGACTGGCTTCAGCTTCTGTGAGAAGAGCCATCCTGGGAATCGAGTGGTGTAAAGAGGTACCTTAGCCCCTCCCTCTGCACTACGGCCTGCCCTGATTTCCTTAGCCTAGAATCTCAGGGTCATCCAGTGGCTCTGAGAGAGGGCTCCTGTTTCCTGCATATTACCTGGAACCACCTGTCCTGATTGGGCTAGTTCAGGTCTTCACCGATTCTTTTTGGCCTTTCTCCCACATGGATGAAGCTGGTGCTATTTTACTGCACTGTGAGACAGGTACTGTAGGGAACAGAAGGACGCTAAACAAGAGAGGAAGCTCAGCCTAGCAGCAGCTGCATGGGAGACTGGAAAGCTCCTTAATACCCACATGTTTGGGTTGGAACAGGCGTAAGTGCATTGCTGCCTGTTACTGCCTTGCATGTTTCTGGCAAGGACATCATGTAGGGCCCCGGCCACACTTTTCCTTCTGCTCCCCCATCAGCCTCCTTGCTGCCTCCTCTCGACCCACTTCCAGCCTCTATTTTAAAAATTCCTTTCCTAACAACCTTTCTTCGTTGTTTCTATTTATTCCTACTACTTTCCTCCCCGGCTGACGCCTGGGTTCCCAGATGGCCTCCAAGGCTGTAAGAGGAGCTGGGGCCGCGGCTCATCTCTGATGCTATGAGCCCGTGTGCGGGCCAGGATGGATGGGGTGTCAGGAGAAGGCCCGCCACTGTGTGAGGGACACGTCGGGTGGGACTATGCAGAGAGGAGAGGAGGTGGCCGCACAGTGGCTGGGAGAGCCCAGAGCATGGGAAAGGAGGTTATGGGGGCCTCTGAGGGGCAGCCAGCAGCTGGACTTACCAGTAGGAGCTTCTGAACCCACAGAGGTCTTGGAATGGCCCCGCCCCACCTTCCCTTTCCACAAGTGTTTTGTTTGGCCATGTAAAAAGTAGCTTTCATTACAGCCATGTGTGCCAGGAGGTGCTCACTCCAGCCTCATTGTGTAACTGGTGGCGAGGAAGCATGCTATTAAGCATGCTTCGGTGAACTCTGCTCTATATTTCACTGGATTGTAACACTGAACTCTATTCAAACATGCTCAGCATCCTGGCCGGCCGCCCTTATAGCTCAGTCAGCCTGCAACTCTGTGTCCTCCCAGCCTACAGGCTGCTAGCTCAAGCACCAACTCCACAAGGGAAAGGGCTTTGTCTGGTGCCCCTTTATCTGGCTCACAGTAGGCCTGGTAATTTCACAGAATCAAGGAAACATGAAGTGCTCATGTTCTAAATCTCATTTGTGACTTTAGAAAAATTCTGATGAATAAAGTACAGTGTGTTGTTTTCCACCACAGTCGTTTTGTTTCCTGTGAGTAGCTGGACTTCTGGAGGTAATAGTACATGCTCTTCAGCGCACCATCTCTTGTTGGCACCATCCCTTGTTGGCACCATGCAGACCTGATTTCAGATCCTGATTCTGCTACCTTTTTTTTTTTTTTTTTTGAGATGGAGTCTTGCCCTGTCTCCCAGGCTGGAGTGCATTGGCACCATCTTGGTTCACGGCAACCTCCACCTTCTAGATTCAAGTGATTCTCCTGCCTCAGCCTCCTGAGTAACTGGGATTACAGGCAGGCACCACCATACCCAGCTAATTTTGTATTTTTAGGAGAGATGGGGTTTCACCATGTTGGCCAAGCTAATGTCGAGCTCTTGACCTCAAGTGGTTCACCTACCTCAGCCTCCAAAGTGCAGGGATTACAGGCATGAGCCACCGTGCCTAGTGGATTCTGCCACTTTCTAAGGCGACTGGAACTCAAGCAAGTGCCTTAACCTTGATGAACCTCAGTCCTCATATTTAAAATGAAGATGATGATGATAAGAATAAATGAGAGAATTAAATAAGTTATGCATATAAAGCACCCAGCACAGTGCCTAGGGCACAGTATCCTAAAATGAGAGCCATATCAAAGAAGAAACTTGAATCTTTGCACAAGACCAATCAAGTCATGCCCCATTGTTAAAATTAGGACTTGTTTCTGGAGGACACAGTCATTAAAACAACCACCACTAATCTCTTTCTCCCTCTTTCTCTGCTTCCTTTGGCTTCTCCTTTCTTATTCCTATTATGCCTTCCTGGAATGTCTTCAACTCAAGTTAAAAAACAACACTGGATAGAGATAAAGGATTAGAAGAAGGCAAGAATTTTGTTATCTGCTTCTTCAAATTCTACCATGCGAAATTTCAGACATACAGAAAGTAGACAGAAAAAGCACAGTGAAGGCCCATGACCCCTCACACAGCAGCACACTTGCTTTGGGCTTGTCCACCAGCTCCCGCCATCCCCAGCTGCCTTAAGCCAATTGCAGGCATCGGGTGACTTCCTAGCCAGTACTTAAGCGTGTCTCCAAAAACACAGACTGCTCTCATACAAACAACCACAACATCAATATCATTCTACCCCAAACTCATCCCTAAAATCATCAAATAATCCCATCAGTGTTCAAATTTCCAGTTGTCTCATTTTTATAGAAAGTGGCCTCCTAAGATCACAGTCTGCATTCTGGGGGACTTCTGCTCCTGAGTCAGTCTTTGTTGCCTTTTCACTGGACAGTGCTAGGAAGTTTTTTTTTTTTTTGAGACAGTGTCTTGCTTTGTCGCCAGGCTGGAGTGCAGTGGCATGATCACAACTCACTGTAACCTCTGCCTCCAGGATTCAAGAAATTCCACTGCCTCAGCCTCCTGAGTAGCTGGGACTACAGGCGCGCACACCACCACAATCAGCTAATTTTTTTCTATTTTAGTAGAGACAGGGTTTCACCATGTTGGCCAGGATGGGCTCAGTCTCCTGACCTTGTGATCTGCCTGCCTTAGCCTCCCAAAGTGCTGGGATTAGAGGCGTGAGCCACCACACCTGGCTTTTTTGTTTTTGTTTTTTGAGACAGGGTCTCACTCTGTAACCCAGGCTAGAGTGTAGTGGTGCAGTCTTGGCTTATTGCAACCTCCACCTCTCAGGTTAAAGCAGTTCTCCTGCCTCAGCCTCCTGAGTAGCTGGGACTATAGGCACACGTCACCATGCCTGGCTACTTTTTTTGCATTTTTTAGTAGAGACAGGGTTTCACCATGTTGGCCAGGCTGGTCACACTCTTAACCTCAAGTGGTCCTTTCGCCTCAGCCTCCCAAACTGCTGGGGTTACAGGCATGAGCCACCGAACCTGGCCATGTTTTTAATATAGAACTCATCATGAGTTATGTGGATGTTTTTAATTCAGATGCATGACTACAAGCTTTACTGCTTAACTCTTCTGTTTCCTTTCCCCCGTGCCAAAAACCCTGACACACAGTGACACCAGGGATGAACAAATTAGTAATAATCGCAGTGAACTTGTTTGCTTTATTCCCACAATACACACAGATCCATTTCAGAATAACCATACTAGCCCTCCATCAGCAATTGTTAGTTTTGGTTTTTTATTTTTTTCACTTTGCTTTCCTTTATCATTTTGTCCTTAGTGCACCTCCCAGTGGGATGTCTTGTCAGGTCGCTGCAAGGTTCACTGAAGTGGGTCCTCTCTGCTCCCTCTAGTTATGCCAACTGAGGATAATAATTTACATACGTTTGTTGCGCTGTTTATAATTTAAAGGTGTTAGTTTTTGAAGTTTTGATCTTGTTTGACAATGTTTAAAAAAAGTACAGTGTTTCAAAGTCAAATCTATAAAACAACATCTATTCCAAGGTGTTTAGCCTGTTTGTGTCCCCTCAGCCTCTTCCTCCTCCTATAGATAACCATTTAAAAACGTAATGGTTTCCCGGCATGGTGGCTCACGCCTGTGATCCTAGCACTTTGGGAAGCTGAGGTGGGTGGATCACGAGGTCAAGAGATTCAAGACCATCCTGGCCAATATGGTGAAACCCTGTCTCTACTAAATATACAAAAATTAGCTGGGCATGATGGCACGCTCCTGTAGTCCCAGCTACTCGGGAGGCTGAGGCAGGAGAATTGCTTGAACCCGGGAGGTGGAAGTTGCAGTGAGCGGAGATTGCGCCACTGCACTCCAGCCTGGCGCCTGGTGATGGAACAAGACTCTGTGTCCAAAAAAAAAAAAAAAGGTTTAACTGGCCATTGTTTACTTTAGGTGTGTTTTTAAATGAACAGTTATCTTACTTGCTTTTGTTCTTTGAGTATAATTTTAATATTTAGAAAAGTCTGTATTTTTGTTCTAATAATTTCTTTTGTATCAAAATTTTTAGAGAATATACCTAATTCCCTCCTTTATGGGTCACTTAATTTATCTTGTAACTCTTCTTCCCTCACTTCTTACTATACTCCAGTATATGTTTACAAAATGATACCCTGGCCAGGCACAGTGGTTTGTACCTATAATCCCAGTGCTTTGGGAGGCTGAGGGAGGAGGATGGCTTCAGGCCAGCAGTTCAAGACCAGCTTGAGCAACATAGCAAGACTGTATGTCTACAGATAATTTAAAAATTAACTGGATGCGGTGACACACACCTGTAGTCCCAGCTACTTAAGAAGTTGAGATGGTTGGCTGGGTGTAATCCTAGCACTTTGGGAGGCCAAGGCAGGCAGATTACTTGAGCCCAAGAATTCAAGAGCAGCCTGGCCAACATGGCAAAATCCCATCTCTACTAAAAATACAAAATTTAGCCGGGCATGGTGGCATGGGCCTGTAGTCCCACCTACTTGGGAGGCTGAGGTAGGAGGATCACCTGAGCCTGAGAGGTTAAGGCTATGGTGAGCTGTGACTGCATCACTGAACAACAGCCAGGGTGACAGAGTGAGACCCCATCTCTTTTTCTTTTATTTTTTTGAGACAGAGTCTCACTCTGTCACCCAGGCTGGAGTGCAGTGGCACGATCTTGCTCACTGCAACCTCCACCTCCTGGGCTGAATCGACTCTCCTGTCTCAGCCTCCTGAGTAGCTGGGATTACAGGCACCTGCCTCCGTGCCTGGCTAATTTTTGTATTTTTAGTAGAGATGGGGTTTCACCATATTGGCCAGGCTTGTCTCGAACTCCTGACCTCAGGTAATTCACCTGCCTTGTGCTCCCAAAGTGCTGGGATTACAGGCATAAGCCACCATGCCCAGCCTCAACCCCGTCTCTTAAAAAGATAACCTTTCCTCTCAGTAACAGTTGGCAAGCTTGTTCTATGGATTGTGTCCTCTCTCCATCATCTGTCTACCTCTGGATGGTTGCACTGCATACTCACTGGGAAACCACTGAGCCATTGTGTGCAGCACTTTCACCCCAAAGCCGTCATTCAGTCTTGGTTCCACAGGTAGGTACAGATTTAACACCACCACTGTCTTGCGTGCTGATACTTCTCCAGTCGTTCTGGTGGCATGAAGTACATTTTCTAGTATAGCATTTTTAAAGCTTTTTGATCTCAGCACCAACCCATTTATACTCCTGAAAAAATTACTGAAGGCCTTTAAAATACTTACTGATTTTTCTTCTTTTTGCGAGACAGAGTCTCACTGTCACCCAGGCTGGAGTATAGTGTCGTAACTTTGGCTCACTGCAACTTCCACCTCCTGGGTTCAAGTGATTCTCCTGCCTCAGCCTCCCGAGTTAGCTGGGAATACAGGCGTGCGCCACCACGCCCCTCCAAAAGGCCTTTAAAATATTTATTAATTCATTTTAAGATGAAAAATCATTACATTTTAACATGAATAATGTTTATTGGAAATAATCATATTTTCCAAAATAAAAATAACTTTAGTGAGGCCAATGGGATAGTTTTACATTTTTTCCAAATTTCTTTATGTCTGGCTTGATGTAAGACAACTAGATTCTCATATCTGCTTCAGTATTCAACTCCGTTGTAATAAGTTGTTTTGATGTCTTTATTTTTTAATGTTTTTAAAGAGACAGTCTTGCTCTGTTGAGCACACTGGAGTACGGTGGTGTGATCCACTGCAGCCTCCAACTCCAGGGCCCAAATGATCCTCCCACCTCAGCCTCCCAAATAGCTAGCACTACAGGTGCTCAACATCACTCCTGGCTATTTCACAAAATAACTTTGTAGAGACAGGGTCTCTACAAAAGATTAAAATTTGAAAGATTTCTGAGGCTGGTCTCGAATTTCTGGCTTTAAGCCATCCTCCCACCTCAGCGTCTGAAAGTGCTAGGATTACAGGTGTGAGCTGCCACACCCAGCCTGTTTTGATATCTTAAAAACTATCTAATCTCAGACAGATACATAGCTGGAAAAAGGAGAAATATTTTAAATCTCTTTTCAGATAATTGAGGGCATTATTTGATACCAAACCAAAACTCAACAAATAATGATTTCTTAAAGGTTAGCTGCAGTGTGAAATCTAATGATGCAGTAGTGGATTTGTTGGTACTCAGTTACATTGAAATCCACTGGGCTATCTTGTACTCTGAGTGGATCTTTTGTCCATTGTTGATGTTATAACATTATGCACTGGTCATCTAGGAAATGATTTCACTGAGACTTGCAGCTCTTCTAAATGTTGATGTACTTTTTAATAAAATACTAAAAAATGTCAGATTAATATCACCACTCCTCAGGAGAGCTCCTGAAGTGTCGCGAAGTTGTCAGGCTTACAGTGGTACGTAGTTTTTCCCAAAATGTTTTTTTTTTTTTTTTTTTTTTGAGACAGAGTCTTACTCTGTTGCCCAGGCTGGAGTGCAGTGGTATGATCTCGGTTTACTGCAATCTCCACCTCCCAGGTTCAAACAGTTTCCTGCCTCAGCCTCCCAGGTAGCTGGGATTACAGGCATGCACCACCATGCCCAGCTAATTTTTGTACTTTTAGTGGAGACAGGGTTTCACCATGTTTCCCAGGCTGGTCTTGAACTCCTGACCTCAGGTATCCACCCGCTTCGACCTCCTGAAGTGCTGGGAATACAGGTGTGGGCCACCACAACGGGTCTTTTTTTAAATTTTAGAACAGTTTTCTTTTCTTTTTTGATACGGGGTCTTGCTCTTGTTGCCCAGGCTGGAGTGCAGTGGCACAGTCTCAGCTCACTGCAACGTCTACCTCCTGGGTTCAAGCAATTCTCCTGCGTCAGCCTCCTCAGTAGCTGGAATTACAGGCACCTGCCACCATGCCTGGCTAATTTATTTATTTATTTTTGAAATGGAGTTTCGCTTTTGTTGTCCAGGCTGGAGTGCAATGGCACGATCTTAGCTCACTGCAACCTCCACCTCCCGGATTCAAGCGATTCTCTTGCTTCAGCCTCCTAAACAGCTGGAACTACAGGCATGTGCCACCACGCCTGGCTAATTTTGTATTTTTAGTAGAGATGGGGTTTCTTTATGTTGGTCAGGTTGGTCTTGAATTCTCGACCTCAGGTGATCCACCCTCCTTGGGCTCCCAAAGTGCCGAGATTACAGGTATAAGCCACCACACCTGGCCCTAATTTTTGTATTTTTAGTAGAGACGGGGTTTCACCATGTTGGCCAGGATGGTCTCAATCTTCTGACTTCAGGTGATCCACCGCCTCAGCCTCCCAGAGTGCTGGGATTACAGGCATAAGCCACTTCGCCCAGCCTAGAAGAGTATTTTTTTATTACAGTTTTTAGTATTTTTTTTTATTTCCAAATTGTGGTTTTTTTTTTTGTCTTTTGGGACTTCAATATATATTGGGCCTTCAGTATCATTTCCTCTTGTATCCTTTTTATTTATTTTTAATTTTTTTTTTTTTTGAGATGGAGTCTCACTCTGTCGCCCAGGCTGCAATGCAGTGGTGCAATCTGGGCCCACTGCAACCTCCACTTCCCAGGTTAAAGCAATTCTCCTGCCTCAGCCTCCCAAGTAGCTGGGATTGCAGGTGCGGGCCACTATACCTGGCTAATTTTTTTGTATTTTTAGTAGACATGGGGTTTGACCATGTTGGTCAGGCTGGTCTAGATATCCTGACCTCAAATGATCTGCCCACCTCGGTCTCCCAAAGTGCTGGGATTACAGGCGTGAGCCACCTCACCTGTCCTTTTCCTTTTTATCTTTAGCACCAATTTTCTTATTTAAAAAAGTTTCCTCCTTTCACCCTCAATTTCTTGCAAAGCATCATCTGTTGTGTTTATTCACTGTATACCTTTTAGTTTGTCTTCTTTTCTGAAATATTTCCTTTATGTAATTTTCCTAAGTTCCATGACCTCTGATTAGGATTATACTGTTCTTTCCTGATACTCTTTATTACTCCTATTTTGTGGTCAGATCTTTTTTGGCAAAATTCTTTTATTGACTTAGACATCTTACTCTGCTCCTTACTCTTTTTATCTTAGGATAACTGTGTGTAGGATTCAAGCATATTCTTTTTAGTTAGTGACATTGGATTACTGGGCTTTGGGGGCCTGGAGGGCAGGGGTGGGTGGCTCTAGACAGCGTTTGTAGTTTCATGGCTCTAGAGCTCCCTCTTCAGTGTTTTTGTGAAGTATTAAAAAATTGGCCTTGTCTTTAGATTTTTCGCTCTTTTTCTCTTCTTTTCGGTTATCTGGACCTTATACCTTCTTCTGCCCTGTTCTTCCTGTCTGGTGACCTTGGAATTCACTCCATGAGTTTCTATGCAGTGCTGGGTCCTGTCCTGAGAGGACAGGCCCTAAGGAGTCAGTTGGGAGCGACCACAAGGCAGCGGCTCCTCCCTCTCAGCTTCCCACCCGCACCAGGGACCCAGGACTCCTGCAAGCACAGCCCCCAAGGCAGTGCCTGAGGGGCTACTGGGGTGGCTTGTGAGGCTCTCCTGTCTTCCTGTGCTTCTGCCTTCTTCCCACACAGGTTCTGGTGCCCTGTGCACCTGTAGCTGCTGCAGGGTTGCCCCATCCGCTTGTATTGGGAGTGTGGATAGACCTCGCAGATATGTTTTTTTTTTTTTTTTTTTGTAGACAATGTCTATAATTACATTTTTTGTTCTCCGAGTTGCTCTGTTTTATCAGGGAATTTGGAGAGGTTTTAAAAACTATGGGACATTACATAGATTTCTAATTCTGTCTTTTTCAGGATTCTAAACAGTACTTTTTCCATTCAAATTTCTTGGGTTTAAATAAAATAACTTACTGAGATCAAAAGCAACCTAAAATTAGCCATTGTAAAGTGAACAAGTCAGTGGCATTCAGCACCTTCCCAGTGCTGTGCCTCCATCATGCTCCAGAACATCTCCATCATCCACAGTGAACACTGCATCCAGGAAGCAGCTTCTCCCACACCCTTCTCCTGAGCCCCTGGCAGTATTGTTCTGTCTAGTACATATGTTTTTAAGTTAAATGAAGCTAAATTTCATTTTCCGAGGAGTAGCTCTTTATGGTCTGTATGTCTGAAAGAATCAGGACATGTCTATAGATACATGCACTGGTAGGCTGAGCACAGTGGCTCACACCTGTAATCCCAGCACTGTGGGAGGCCAGGAGGTTTTTTTGAGACAGAGTCTGGCTCTGTTGCCCAGGCTAGAGTGCAGTGACACAATCATAGCTCCTGTTACCTTGAACTCCTGGGCTTAAGCAATCCTCCCACCTCAGTCCTTGGAGTAGCTGGAACTAGAGGCATGCACCACCACACCCAGCTAATTTATAAATTTTTTTGTACAGATAGGGGTCTTGCTATGTGGCCCAGGCTGATCTCAAACTTCTAGTCTGAAATGAATGTCCTGCCTCAGCCTCCCAAAGTGCTGGGATTATAGGTGTGAGCTAGTGTGCTCAGGCTACCAGTGCATATATCTATAAACATGTCCTGATTCTTTCAGATGAATGGCCCATTAAGAGCTACTCTTAGGAAAATAAAACAGAGCCAGACTCTGTCTCAAAAAAACCTCCAAAACAACACACTGATGAAAGTATAGTCACAGAAGTTATATATCCAACAAAACCAGCTTGTGCCCACAGGCATGTTTTCTAGGTGTTAAAGCACAGCTGCCTCTTATTCCGAGTATATATTTCTTTATTTTCTTTTTTTTTGTTTGTTTTGAGACGGAGTCTTACTCTGTCACCCAGACTGGAGTGCAGTGGCTGATCTTGGCTCACTACAACCTCTACTTCCTGGGCTCAAGTGATTCTCCAGACTTAGCCTCCCAAGTAGCTGGAACTACAGGCACACACCACCAGGCCTGGTGAATTTTTGTATTTTTGGTGGAGACAGGGTTTCGCCATGTTGACCAGGCTGGTCTTGAAGTCCTGACCTCAAAGTGATTGGTGTACCTCGGCCTCCCAGATTGCTGGGATTACAGGCGTGAGCCACCATGCCCAGCTCATGAGTACATATTGCAGTGTACACAAATGACTTCTCTCATCATTTGAGTTGTAAAGTTTCTTTTAAGACAGCATATTCTTTGACACTCTGGTATTTTAACTTAGCATTGCCCAACCAGAGCAAGGGTTTCCAAAAGGTCGGAAGTCACCAACTATTCATTTTCATGCTAAAATCTGTTTATTGAAAAAATATACAGAAATACCCTATCTCAAAATGTAGATAGTTTTATTGTAGTAAAATGTATGTAAATACAATTTTCCATTCTAATTATTCTTAGCATACCTAATTCAATGACATTAATTATAGTCACAATGTTATATAATCATCGGCACTATATATTTCCCAAATGTTTGTTGCTACAAAGAACTCTATTAAGCAGTAACTCCCTGTTCCCCGCCACACATGAAATCACAGAATATTTGAAATTAAAAAGATATATATTAGCATTTAATACCTAAAATATAGTAAATATAGGAAAAAGGGTAGTACAATATAAAAATCATAGTAATTGTGGGTAACTAGTCAGAAATAATCATAATATAAGGCAGAATTAAGTAGGGGTTGCCGTAAGTTTTTTCCCCCTTATCTGGGGCAAAATAAAACGGCAGAAAGCATTTTGCCTTTAGAGGGCAACATTCAGACCGCCTTTACATTCTGTTCTTTTTATACCCTCCCCCCGCCCCTGCCTGCGACATTCAGGCTCAGTTGCCCAGGCTGGAGTGTAGTGGCATGATCTTGGCTCACTGCAACCTCTGCCTTCTGGGTTCAAGCAACTCTTGTGCTTTTAGCCTCTCCAGTAGCTTGGATTACAAATGTGTATCACCATGCCTGGCTAATTGTGTTGTGTGTGTATGTGTGTATTTTTAGTAGTGATGGGGTTTCCCTATGTTGTCCAGGCTGGTCTTGTATCCTGGCCTTAAATGAACTACCAGCTTTGGCCTCCTAAAGTGCTGGGATTAGAGGCATGAGCCATTACACCCAGCTTATACCCTGTTCTTGATTTCATTTGGGAAAACGTTATGTTGGCGACAATGAAAAGCAATTAATTCAGGGAGGCCAGAAGAGGAAGGTGCTGGATTCAGAGCAAGCCCTTCACAAACTGGAAAAGTATGGAATAAACTCCTGCCTTCACAAAAATCAACAGACAAGTCTGTCCCCACCATGTAAGAGCTCCGTGGCCTGAGCAGCTCATGTCACTTCTCCAAGCTTGGGTTCCTCATCTATTGCACAGGGGCAGTGGCAGGGAGGTTGGGAAGTGCTCACACAGGCCTGTTGGGAAGACTGAGGGCCTAGTCACCGTGTGAACAAGTAAAAAATTGCTGTTTCCTACACACGAATTAACTTCCCATTGTGAAATACCCTGGGGCACTTGGTTGGAAGATCCCTGCCCTTCCGGCACCAACCCTGGCATGGGGAGTGCCTGCCTGTCTAGGCTGGCACCAGGGGACTTTCCTCTGTTCGCCCACCCTGTGCTCATCTCTGCCCTCAGGTGTGGGGAGACTGGGTGAGGCCTCTAAGAGTAAGTGCTTACCTCCCAGTGGAAATTGACTGTTCACCTCCTAGTTCCAGGGTGGAAATCTTCAGTGTCTTCCTTCATCTCTTCCCAGGGTCAATAACACTAGTGCCAGGAAACACCCTGTGTGTTATGATTTCACTGTCTTGATTTTACCACTCAGAGAAACTCACTCATAGAGTGTATCTCTGGACTGAGCCTGTCTGTTAGGGACTTGAAAATAGCACAGGATCCCTCATACCCCAGAGGGGTGGGGTGCCTATGTGCAATTGATTCAGCTTCCCCAGAGGGCAATTTGGAAAATTATATCAAAACCTAAAATATACACACACTTTGACTCAGAAATCCCACTGTGTTAATCTCTCTTGAAAAAAATCAGTATGACTGTATATACCTCTATAGAAAAGATACTTATGACCGCACTGTTTATAATAAAAATGGAAAATGTTCATCTTCAGGGGAATGTTGACATAAATTGCAGTTGTTGCACTGGATGGAATAGAGTGCAGCTGTAAAGAGTTAAGGGACTGATGGCAAAAGATGTATATGAGATGTTTTTATATTGAAAGAGCAAGCAACAGAATAACCTATAAAAATGTTTTTAAGAAGCACTGCAAGGTGGGTTGATCATCTGAGGTCAGGTGTTTGAGGCCAGCCTGACCAGTATGGTGAAACCCTGTGTCTACTAAAAATACAAAAGTTAGCCAGGCATGGTGGTGGATGCCTGTAATCCTAGCTACTTGGGAGGCTGAGAGAGAACTGCTTGAACCCAGGAGGCAGAGGTTGCAGTGAGCTGAGGTGGCACCACTGCACTCCGGCCTGGGTGATGGAGTGAGAATCTGTCTTAAAAAAAAAAGAGAAAAAAAGCACTGTGTTTGGGTATGTGTATGCACATGTGAAAGATTTGAAGTTAGATGAGTAAATTAGAAATAGGGCAGGATTAGACAGGATATCATTGCCACTGCACTTTCTTGTCCCCTGTGGCCTCCTCTGGGACAATTCATTCTTCCTTATTTCCTGCCTAAAGTAATATGCAAGCCATCCCATTTTTTTCTTTTCTCCTTCCCTTTCATTTTCATCCCTTCCTCTTCTCCCTCTCCTTGCCCTCTTCCCTCTCTCCCTGCCCTTCCTCCCTCCTTCTTTCTGTTTTTTAGGTTTTCAGCAAAATTGACCAGAAGCTGCAGAGAGTTCCCATACACCTCCTGTCTCCATACACATAGAGACTCCCCATTAATGAATATCCCCTGCAGAATGGTGCATTTGTTAAAATCAGACACATAATCATCACTCAAAGTTCACAGTTTGCATTAGGCTTTGCTGTTGGTGTTGTAATGAATCTACCATTACAGTATCATATGGAATAGTTTTGCTACCCTAAAAACCCTCCATGCTCCATGTATTCATCCCTCCCGCCTGCCCATGGTAGCCACTGATCTTTTGACTGCTTCCATCGTTTTGCCTTTTCCAGAATGTCACAGAGTTGGAATCATATGGTGTGTAGCTTCTCAGATTGGGCTCTTTCACCCAACAATATGCATTTAAGGTTCCTCCATATCTTTTCATGCCTTGGTAGCTCATTTCCTTTAAGTGCTGGACAATATTCTGTTGCCTGGATGTACCACAGTTTGTTTATTCACCTACTAAAGGACATCCTGGTTGCTTTTAAGTGTTGACAGTTATGAATAAACCTGCTCTCAACACTGGTGTGAAAGTTTTTATGTGAAAACATGGTTTCCACTCCTTGGGTGAACAAGGAGCACGATTGCTGGGTGGTACGTAAGAGTATGTTTAGATTTGTAAGAAACTGCCAAGTTATCCTCTGAAGTTTTGCATTTCCACCAGCCATGGATGAGAGTTCCCATTGGTCCGCATCCTTGGCAGTGCTTGTTGTAGTTAGTGTTGTTTGTCCATTCTAACAGATGTGTAGAGGTGTCTCATTATTGTTGTTGTTTTGAGACAAAGTCTCCCTCTGTCATCCAGGCTGGAGTGCAATGGTGTGATCTTGCCTCACTGCATCCTCTGTTAACCAGGTTCAAGTGATTCTCCTGCCACAGCCTCTCGAGTAGCTAGGATTACAGGTGTGCGCCACCATGCCTGGCTAATTTTGTATTTTTAGTAGAGATGGGGTTTCTCTATGTTGGTCAGTCTGGTCTTGAACACTTGACTTCAGGTGATCTACCCGCCTCAGCCTCCCAAAGTGCTGGGATTATAGGTATGAGCCACCTTTTGTTTGGCCAGCCCAAAAGATCATTTTTAACTAAAATATTTGTAATTCAGTATTATTTGCCCCAAATCAGTATTGTATATACTAGATTCTTAGATTAGCCAACAAAATTCTACTGACAACATTTCTCCCATAAGCTAAAATCCTAGTAATTTAATGAACCAAACCAAAACAAAGACTCTAATCCTACCTTCTTGAGTGCTGGCATTTGAAAGAACACACTCATTCATTCAGTAACTGTTTAATGAGTACCCACTCAGCCTTGGCCTGCTGATGTCTTTTTCTTCAATAGAAGCCTTTTTTCTACCCTCTGGAAAAAACACCATCTCTGTTTGTGGCCAGGTGAGGGCGGGGTTTGGAGAGGATAAGGGATGGAGGGGTTAGCTGGAGCCTGTCTGCAGATCCTGCATGGATTAGGGAGCACCTGGAGCAGCCGCCCCTTGTCCAAGCTGTGGGTGGCAGCTGTGGAGGGCCTGTTGCCCAGTCCCAGGCCAGGAGTGCGTCAAGCTCAGCTTCAGTGCTGGGCGTGGCTAGCAATGATCGATCTAGACCTCCTGAGAGCAGGTTGGTTTGGTATGGAGCCAGGTGTTTTGCAGAAAGTATTTTTAAGGTGTAAAATGAGAGCTCCCATAGAAGAAAAGGGCACTTGGACTTGGATTCTGGCTGATAGACTTCCTGAGTGAGAGGAGGATTTGGAAGTGGTGACACAGAACTGGGCTCATAGTGTAGTAATGTGATAGAAGCTGTTTACTCCCGACTTGCAGAGTGACTTTTTTTTTGTCCTTTAGCACACCTGGTTTGGCTACGTCCTGCCTGAGCATTGAGGCCTGATGGGACATGACCAGGGTTTAGCTGTGTTTGGGTGTGTGGCACTGCCAGCACAAACTGCTCGGATCCCCAGCAGTCAGTCAGGGATAGGAGCAGAATCCCAGTCACGTCCCGCCCTGAGTCAGCCTTGCCGGCCCTGGCAGCCTCATCTGCTGTTACATAAATGGCAGGCCATGAATTCCAGGCGTAAGCCCCCCTGCATCCAGAGAGCTCATTCCTGCAGCCTCCCTTTCCAAAGCAGCATTACTTAAAAGTTGTTTTCTCCAAGAAAATGATAGTTCCATCTTAGTGATCGCAGCAGTTAGGTGATTGATGAGGTATTTTTCCTGTCTGAACATTGAGTATTCCCAGTTTGGAGTCATTTTGTTCTTCTTTTTGATTGAACGATGGTGATTTTTTGTCCCCCCCCCCTTTTTTTTTTAATTTAACAAACAGGGCCATGCTCTGTCCCTGCCAGGTTGGAATGCAGTGGTGCAATCATGACTCACAGCAGCCTAGAACTACTGGGCTCAAGCAATCCTCCCACCTCAGCCTCCTCATTAGCTGCAACTACAGGCGTGTGCCACCATGCCTAGCTATTTTTAATTTTTTTGGTAGAGATGGAGTCTCACCATCTTGCCCAGGCTGGTCTGGAACTCATGGCTTTAGGTGATCCTCCTTCCTTAGCCTCCCAAAGTGCTAGGATTACAGGCATGATCTACTGTGCTGGGCCCATCCTTACTTTTCAACATAGCTATCAGAAAAGCATTTGGCATGAACCACTAGAAAGATGATTCTTACTATGAGAAAGAAAGGCTCACATTTGAAGTCTGCACTCCTTAGAACTAAGACTTGATTTTTCTGGTGACAGGAAATATATATATATATTTTTACAGATCTCTCAAAGGCCTTGGTTCTAACAGAAATTGGCCCCAAGCGTGACCCTGCGACCCTGAAGCTGTTCCTGAGTAACATGGAGCGGCTGCTGCACGCCAAGGCACATGGGTACGATGTTCAGTTTGGGGAACACCCTGCAGCCAGAGGAGGAAGAACGGAATGTGGGCTTGCTAAAACTCCTGCGGGATTTGAGGAGGAAGCCTGGTGTGGAAGAAGTGGGAGGGGCACATGAACACCAGGCTCAGGCAAGCCCCCTAAGGTACCTGCCGGCAGTAGATGCTCCTAAATAGCCAGGCCTCTGAAGATTGGTGGGTACCTGTTTCCCTTCTCATCAGAATCCATGGAACTGACCTCATGCAGCTCAACCAGTGAATCGTGCAAGTACTTAAAGTCTTTCCCAAGTGGACCTGGCATCAGACAGGTTTATCAAAGCCCACTGAATCCTCTTTGTCGCTCGCCTTCCCAGTAGGGCTGTGCTGTGACCCCTAGCTGTGTGAGGCCACTGACACTTAATGTCATGTTCAGTAGAGGAAGGATTCAGTTCTCTGGTTGCTGCATCTCAGGTGCTCAGTAGCCAGGTTGGCTGGGAGCTGTCATGGCACAGAACATTTGTGTCTGGCAGAGTCCTGTTTGTCGGCGGTTCCAGGCCCTACATTCTGCTTCCAGAGCTTTGGTGGAAGAGCAATGCCTCATTTTTCACTAGGGAACATGTTCAGCCCTGGTACATGGCTGAAGTCAGCTTGCAAACCATAGCAAAAGCTCTCCTCCCGCCTGCATCTGTTCTTCCCTCTCTCCCCCCAGGGTCCGAGTGATCGGAAGCTCCACATTGGCCCTCTGCCACCTGGCCTCAGGGGCTGCGGATGCCTATTACCAGTTTGGCCTGCACTGCTGGGACCTGGCGGCTGCCACAGTCATCATCAGAGAAGCAGGTGGCATCGTGATAGACACTTCGGGTGAGCTATCCTGTCCTCGGGATGCAGCAGCAGAAACTAGACAGAGAGACACTGTGGGTGGGCCACTTCCTGAGGTCCCCACTTACTAAATTTCCCACCTTCCCCAGAGTTTTGGGTTTTTCGTTTTTGTTTTTTTTTTTGAGACAGAGTCTTGCTGTTGCCTAGGCTGGAGTGCAGTGGTGTGATCTCAGCTCAATAAAGCTGTCCACCTCCCCGGTTCAAGCAGTTGTCCTGCCTCAGCCTCCTAAGTAGCTGGGATTACAGATGCGTGCCACCACACCTGGCTAATTTTTGGTAAAGTCGAGGCTTCACCATGTTGGCCAGGCTGGTCTCGAACTCCTGACCTCAGGTGATCTGCCTGCCTCGGCTTCCCAAAGTGTTGGGGTTACAGGCCTGAGCCATGGAGTTTGGGCCAGTGAAAGTTTTCTAAGGCCTCCCACAAGAATCCAGTGAGGTGGGCAGAGCAGGTATCACGGTCCCCAAATTTCTGAGGTTAGCTTCTTCTGCAAGGCCCCATAGCTTGGTGTTGGGTCAGCATGAGCACAAGGCATGAGTGTCCAGAAGGGTTTTGCAGAATGATTCTGGAAGATGACTGTTCCTTCTGCTTCAGGGTCGCTTGAGGCCCAGTGACTGAGCTCCTGGGAGCATAAGTGAGCCCTTAACTCTGTGCTGCCTGCTGCATCCACATAGCTTCAGGCAGATAAGCCAGGTGAATCTATCAGATCCCATTCTCTCCCAGCTTTTTGCAGAAACACTGTGGCTCACTTTTATCTATTGGGCATGGACGGCAGATCTTTGGTAATTTGATTTCTACTTGTTTCCTGTTTGTCCTTTCGAAAGGATTGACTTAGCTATCCATAGGGTATAAAAATGAAGAGGTATCAGCCATCAGCAGCAGGACTAGGCAGGCCCATTCCACATGTATGTGTGTGTGTATGTATGTATGTATGTATGTATGCATGTTTTTGAGATGGAGTCTCGCTCTGTCACCCAGGCTGGAGTGCAGTGGTGTGATCTCGGCTCACCGCAACTTCTGCCTCCCAGGTTCAAGAGATTCTTCTGCCTCTGCCACCTGAGTAGCTGGGATTACAGGAACATGCCACAACTGCCCAGCTAATTTTTTGTATTTTTAGTAGAGAAGGGCTTTCATCATGTTAGCCAGACTGGTCTCAAACTCCTGACTTCATGATTCGTGCACCTTAGCCTCCCACAGTGCTGGGATTACAGGCATGAGCCACTGCACCCAGCCCCATTCCACATTTTAAAGGTCCCATCACTCTGAATTTTACCACTAGAGCACCTGAAGGCTCATGTATGTGAAAAAGGGTCTCTATCCATGCAGTCAGACCTGTTTCATATCCCCCGGGAAGATTCAGGGCTTTACTGTCTTGCCCCAGGTGCTTAGACTGTGGGCCCCACAGCAGCAGTGCACTGCCAGGAACCTGTGGGCAGGCAGCTTTGGCCCCACCCAGACCTGTTGAGGCAGAGCCTTTGTTTCACAAGCCCTGGCTGACCCCTCTGCATAGTCAAGCTTGAGAAGGGTAGCTCCTCTGTTCTGGTCTAGCCCATCACTTGCATTTCTTAGGACTTTATGTTCTCCACTTGTAAGGCAGTGGCAGCTTCAGAGCTGCACTCTGTACTGTGCAGCCATGACTGCCTTCACACTGGGGTGGGGCGGAGAGAGGCTCCATCCCTCTATTCTTTGTCGGATTCACTCCTAGACCACCAGAGTTGGGGCTTGGGCATAGTTCCATGTGCCATTTCCTTTGCTGTATGCATGTGGGTAAGTTGTTATACAATATTGTTCAGCCCTCTCTGGTAACCCAGGTGCCTGGCTCTCTCCCTCTCTGTCCCCAGGTGGACCCCTCGACCTCATGGCTTGCAGAGTGGTTGCTGCCAGCACCCGGGAGATGGCGATGCTCATAGCTCAGGCCTTACAGACGATTAACTATGGGCGGGACGATGAGAAGTGACCGCAGTGGAGGCAAAGCTGCTCCCAAGGCCTCCCTAGGCTGCTGTGGGCTCCTGGGGAGGTGGCCCTGGTGGCCCATGCTCCATGCCAGTGGCTCATGCTCTGCTCCTGGCTACCCCAGAGGGAGCTGTCACGCTACAGTGAGTGGCTGGCCTTTTAAATCCATGTCTCTCTCACCAGGATTTTTGGTGTTTAGCTGTTTCTTTTTTTAATCTCATGTAGCCTTTTTCAGGTTAGTACGCGTTCTTCTGTCAGGGTCAAAACGCAAATCTCCTGTGAAATATGTATTGATAATCCAATCTTGATTCTTTTCCCCCTCAGAATATAAATCTCAGGTAATAAGGCTTTAGGACTGCTGATAAAGCAGACTGTTCTCAGGCCCTTCCACCCGGGGTACTTCAGAATGCAATAAATCAAAATAATGGCACTCTGTGTATCTGTTTCCTCTATAAGTGTGTCGTCTGCTTCCCAAACAACACCGTGGCCCTCATCCACTGCTGTGGATCTATGGCTCTCAGGAAGCTGTGCGAATGAAACCCAAAGCCTACTGTGTGCCGATTACTGCCTCTATGAGCTCCCTGAAGGCGACCCCAGTGATTATGATGTGATGCTCAGAACCCAAGACACAGGACAGACAAAAGTAAACTAACCTCTGAAAGCTGTTGTTTCTGTGATCAGTTTTTTTGTTTTTGTTTGAGTTGGTGTCTTGCTCTGTCTCCCAGCTTGGAGTGCAGTGGTGTGATCACAGCTCACTGTAGCCTTGACCTCAGAACTTAAGTGATCCTCCTGCCTCAGCCTCCTGAGTTGGGACCACAGGCACTCACCACCATGCCAGGCTAATTTTTAAAAATTTCTTGGTAGAGATGTGGTCTCACTGTATTGCCCAGGCTGGTCTCAAACTCCTGGGCTCAAGTGATTCTCGAAATTCAGCCTTCCAAAATGTTGAGATTGAATCACCATAACTGACCAATCTGTGATCAGTTTAAAGAGGAGAAACTGGGCCTTACTTGTTTCTCTTTAGGAGGCAGAATCGTATGTAAGAATAATTCTAATGAGGATATTAACTGGTTGGCCAGATATCTTTTCTGAAGTTTAAGAGTTGAAAAAGGCTTGGCCAGTTGTGGTGGCCCACGCCTATTATCCCAGCACTTTGGGAGGCTGAGGCAGGTGGATCACTTGAGGCCAGGAGTTTGAGACCACCCTGGATGACATGATGAAACCCTATCTCTACTAAAAATATAAAAATTAGCTGGATATGATGGCACGTGCCTCTAATTCCAGCTAGTTGGGAGGCTTGAGGCCCGAGAATCACTTGAACCCAGGAGGTGGAGGTTGCAGTCAGCTGAGATCAGACCGCTGCACTCCAGCCTGGGTGACAGAAGGAAACTGTCTCAAAAAGAAAAATGAAAAAAAAAATAGCCAGGCATGGTGGTGTGCACCTGTAATCCCAGCCACTTAGGTGGCTGAGGAGGGAGAATGGCTTGAACCCAGGAGGCGGGGGTTGCCTTGAATCAAGATTGCATCACTGCCCTCCAGCCTGAGTGATAGAGTGAGACCCTGTCTCAGGAAAAAAAAACCAAAAAGCAGTGAGTGTGAGACAGGTGACACAGATGGAAGATGAAGACCTGGAGGATGAAAAGAAGGGACTATTGCAAAAATCTGGAAGTCCAGCTTCAAAGCCAGGAGTGCGGAACCTGTGGGGCAGGGCCAACATCACTAAGCCGGACTAGACAGAGGCCTAAATCTGAACCTGAAGTTGGAGGAAGAGGGGAACAATGCTGCTGGCCTCTGGAAATGGGAAGATCCTAAGGGGTGACTCCAGCACCCAAGTTCCTAAGCAAGAAGTAGCCACACAGCTTCCTAGAGTGTGGCATCTCATGAGGGCCTCCTGGAGCAGAGGTTTCAGTTTGTGACTAGTCACGTGTTCCATCTTAGCAGACACATGGGTAAACAGGAGCCCTGCCCACCAGGAACCCCCTGGACTCTGCAGGCTGGCAGCATCCACATGACAGCACCGAACAGGCCAACTGGAGATGTGAGTGGGGAGGGGAAAAGGATCTGGACAGGACGTTCAGGTGGAGGCAGAGAGAAATGGCGAGGGCTGCAGTGGGGTAAACACATTTGGTTCTGCATGGCTGCAGGAGGCATCTTGCTGCTTGGAGGTTTGGGGAGGTGACGCTTAAACACATGGGCCGCTGGGC
Source organism: Callithrix jacchus (assembly GCF_049354715.1). Lineage (NCBI taxonomy): Eukaryota > Metazoa > Chordata > Mammalia > Primates > Cebidae > Callithrix > Callithrix jacchus. Next base: position 50,650,718 of record NC_133514.1, on the reverse strand, counting down.
AAGGTGACTCATGCCTGTAATCTCAAGAGGCCGAGGTGGATAGATTACCTGAGGTTGGGAGTTCGAGACCAGCCTGACCAACATGGAGAAACTCTGTCTCTACTAAAAATACAAAACATGCCTGTGATCTCAGCTACTTGGAGGTTGAGGCAAGAGAATCACTTGAACCCAAGAGGCGGAGGTTGTGGTGAGTTGAGATCGTGCCACTGCACTCCAGCATGGGCAACAAGAGCAAAAATCTGTCTCAAAAAAAAAAAAACAAACACCAAAAATCAAAGAACACATGGGCCAACTCAAGGCCTTGGGCACCACACGGAGCAGTCTAAACTTTGTGCTGGAAACACAGGGAGGATACTTGTGATACTGTGTCAGTCCTTCTACTGGAGAGCCGGTTCTAACCATCGTCAAGTGAGAGAAGAAGCCCTCAGGTGGCAGGTGTAGCTCATTCAGTGAGAATGTCATGGTTGTCAGTCATGCCACAAGGGTTGCCCTTCAGTAGAATGATCTGATATGTCTATGCAGAAAATAATTTGAAGGGCTTTGGCAGTTCCCTGTGGGCTTCTTGTACTGAATAATGGAATATCAGAAGGGGGTGTCCCTTAGGAATCATGTGGCCCAACCTTCTGACCTCCAGGTCCCACCAGCCACTAGCTTGTGGTAGAGTGTAGGCATGTCTAGTACATCCAACACTAGAAAAGTTATGGCATTGGACAGGGAATCCTCTGCCAACCTTGAGGGAAGAAGCCAGTGTGCAGGGACATGAGTTGCTCAGGTTGGATGGTGTGCCACCTTATATCCACTGCTTAGGTCCAGATGGCTGGGGATCCTCCATCTCCTGCCCCTGCCCAAGAATGGCCTCAGTCCTCAGACCTGAATTCACCACCTGGACCACGTTCCCCAAAAGCCATCTCAGAAAGGGTCAGAATGGCCTGCAACTGCTGCCCACTGGAAGTTTCCGTACTGTGAAGTTATTGGTTCCCCACCTGTAAGTCTGGAATGCCACCATGTTGTCCCAAGGCCTCTGCCTTTGACAGGGTGGTAGCTCCCAGCCTCTCCCACGTGGCAAGCCTGCCTGGGCATAGAGAGCCAAGTCTGCTAGCCTCCTTGGCTTGGAGAAGAGTTTTTCTGAGATATTAGTAACTGAGAGTTACCACATGTAGCAAGTGTACAGGCATCAGCCTAAAAAGCTCAGATAGGGATCTCCAGAATAAATGGGCTCGTTTTGGACTAGGCAAGGGATTGCAGTTCGGGATGTGTGCTATGATGATGGATCAGGGTACAACCAGGGATGTCACGGCAAAGAAGAATATTTTTCTTTTTTTGAGACGGAGTCTTGCTCTGTCACCCAAGCTGGAGTGCAGTTGGTGTGCTCCCGGCTCACTGCAACCTCCGCCTCCTGGGTTCAAGTGATTCTCGTGCCTGGCTAATTTTTGTATTTTTAGTAAAGATGGATTTTGTCATGTTGATCAGGCTGGTTTCAAACTCCTGACCTCAAACTATCTACTCACCATGGCCTCCCAAAATGCTGGGATTACAGGCATAAGCCACCGCACCCAGCCAAAGAAGAATCTTTTAAAGACAAATAGATGTGCACACGAGCTGCTTTGAAACAAGCCTCCTAGGTGACAGAGCTCACTGCAGGAATTGGCTCTGTGTGTCGGTGGAGGCAGCTGTTGCCAGGTCAGTGTGGCATGCTGGTGGTGGATCTGGAATACCGCTTCCTTGAGAAGTCCTTGCAATAAATCCTGATGCTGGTCTACCTGCAGGAATGTCTTGGGATAAGTCCTGTTTCAGGCATGTGGGTGTGAGGGCTTCTTCATGGCCTTCGCCCCAATCCATTTTGCTGGAGTTTGATACAAGCGGCTCCATTTTGTTAGCAGCAGCTTTCACGAAGCTTTTGTTTTTGGGTTTCAACAGCAGGAATTGAATTAAAGCCCTTAACATGTATTGCCATTGAAATATGTCTGGTTTCATGTTCTGTAAACTTTTTTTTTTTGGTTTCTTTTTTCCAGTTTGTAAAAGAAGGGAATATAGATACAATTAGGTTTGATATCTCCAGATTTTAGGCCAGGCACGGTGGCTCACGCCTGTAATTTCAGCACTTTGGGAGGCCAAGGTGGTCACCTGAGGTCAGCAGTTCGAGACCAGCCTGACGTGGGGGCACACACCTGTAATCCCAGCTACTTGGGAGGCTGAGGCAGGAGAATTGCTTGACCCAGGAGGTGGAGGTTGCAGTGAGCCAAGATCACCCCACTGCACTCTGGTCCGGGCCACAAGAGTGAAACTCCATCTCAAAAAAAAAAAAAAATCTCTAGATTTTAATAAAATCAATATTCATGTGCAAAATTTTAACAATGTTTCCCTTTTTGCATTATTTGAACTGAATGCAGTTGGCCTCCTACCTGCCTTCCTGGCATAAGGGGAAGGTGGAATGTGCCAGCCGCCTACTAGGCAATAGTGCCTATGGTGAAACAGCTTCTGCCTGGCAGGGGAAGCTGATTTGGGAGGAGCCATCACTAAGTAATGGAAGGGAGCTATTCTATGGGCTTCCTTGGGTGTGGTAACTCCTGGAGAGACTGGTTCCTGCTTGGAATGAGGCTTCCAGACTGGGCGGCCTCCACACGTGGCGGTATGAGTTGGCTCCTCCCTCCCCAGCTGCCTGCTGTGTGGACGCTGTAAGGGCTCCTGAGGAAGAGGAATTAGGGGGACTGGGTTCTGTACTGCAGCTTCCGGGTGGACCGCTGCAAGGCGCGTCCTCGCAAGCGTAGAAGGAAGGCTCTTTTAGACACGAGTGCCGCCTCATCATCTCCTCCCTGTGGCTTCGATCCACGAGCGCGGTCTTTAGATGCTTTGGGCTCCGACTCTGTCTCCCTCTTCTTCAAATCACGAGGGCACTCGGTCACCGCGGTGCTAGAGGCAGGTGGCCCCAGCGTCCCTATCACCTCGTTCACGTCTCCAAGGCCCCCGGTCGACCCCAAGCCGCCCATCCTGAGTCCCCGCGGCCAGGAGCAGGCAGGGCTGGGGCTGGATAGAGGGGCTGGGGCGCCGCGGATTGGCGCCGCTGTCGGGGACGACGCAGTGCCCCGCGCAGTCCCTGAGCGCCCCCACTGCGCTCCGGCGACCCGCGCTCTCTGACCCGGTCACTGACGGGGGTGACGGCCACGTTCACGGGACCAAGTGGACCCACCCTGGGAGCCAGGGCTTTCTCCTCACTGTCAGGGAGCTCTGGACTGCGAGATGACAGCACAACGGGAACAGCCTCACCGGGCCCTGGCCGAAGCAGCCTCGCTGGGACAAGCCATCGCTGGGGGTTGTCTCCGCAATCCACGACTCCGCGCCGCCTCAACCCGGTACCCGCCCCACGCCGCGCAGGTGGTCGCTGGGCGCCGGGCCTAGGGCGCTTCATTTGCCAAGGGCAGCGCGCCCCCTGCTGTCTGTGCTAACTGCGCGGCGCGGGACGCCGCAGACGGCCCCCCGACCCCATCCCGGCGGCGCCCTCCGAAAAGATTTGGGCTGGGGCTCGTCCTGTGCCCTTGGCGAGGTCGTTTGTCCCTGTTCTGGGTGGAACTTAACCGTGGGGCTCGGCTGTATCCGTGACGGCAGGGGCGCAGGACAGCAGAGGCTGTGACAGAGCACATGCCGTTATTCCCTGCATTGTGACGCACTGTAAGTGCATAACCAAAAAAACCAACTCGGGCCATGGTTAAAGTGGGGATATGCAGTAAAAATTTAAGCCTGATAAGAAAAGTAGAAAACTAGTTCATCCGGAGTTTAATCAAGTTTTTGAGAAGAGGATTTATTTTATTAATTGGAACAGGATTCAGGGGCGGAGTTATTGAATGCATCAGGGTTTGACACATTTACATTTTATCAAAATAAAAAGATGCTTAAATAATGCAATGATAGGCCGGGCACGGTGGCTCACACCTGTAATCCCAACACTTTGGGAGGCAGAGGCAGGCAGATCAGCTGAAGTCAGGAGTTCAAGACCAGCCTGGTGAACATTGTGAAACCGCCGTCTCTACTAAAACTACAAAAATTAGCTGGGCGTGGTGGCGCGTGCCTGTAGTTCCAGCTACTCTCCTAGGATCCTGAGGTTAAGTTGCTTGAACATGGGAGGCCATGGCTTTATTTTCAAAATCTTCCCAGAACGCTAGGAAAAATCTTAATTTAACTTGACTTGGCTGAATGTGCTAATTGTCCGACCTACCCTCTGCGGGAAGACTGAGCTCGTTTGGAAAAAACCGGACCGCAGGCTAGAGGAAATTCCTTAAGTTCAGGCTTTATTGAGAGGAAAGAGCCTCCGGCCAGGCCAGCCGGGACGAAAAGGAAAAATGGCCGCGCCGCTCAGAGGGGCAGGGTTGTTTTATAGGGGGCTGAAGGGCTGGGGGGTGGGGAAGCCAAAAGCCGAGGTGGTGGGCAACTGTTGGTCAGTTTGAACTGCTGGGCGGGAAGCTGGGCGGCGGGAGGGCTAGGGCCGGTATGTAAAGTGAGAGATAAGGGAGCCTCTTTGTGGGGGAGGGAAAGAGAGATTTTGCGGTAGGGGCAGAGTTTTCCAAACACTAATCACCTTTTATTTAATATGTCCCAACTACATCGGTTACTAGCTGTGTGAGACCTCAGACAGGATTTTTACATTATCTGTGCCTCAGTTTCCTCATCAGTGAAATCTTGGTACCTATTCATAGGTTAAAGATTAAGTGAGAGATGTATTGGTGGTGAGGAAAAATGTTTCCTCTACCATCTTAGGTTCAGTTAATGGGGACCCACAAATTACACTGAAAAAAAATTGTAAGAGAAAAGGTATACATTTTTTATTAGTCTTTATGTGCATAGGAATTCACAGAAAAGAAGTGGAATTCAAAGAAGCAGTGAGACTCAGGGGCTGGTAACTTTAACAAAGAAGAGGGTTTGACCTTGAGGGAAGATAAGGCACTGGGAAGTGACTGGGGAGAATTTCGGGAAGGTGATGAAGACAAGACTATCGCAGAAAGGCTGGTTTATGGAGACTCATCTTGGTGCTGACTCTGGTGATAAGAGTCACTCTCTCATTGGTGGGGGTGAGGGGGATACCTGCTTGAGATACTTTATGCCACCTTCACAAAGAGACATTTATGATCTGATTTCAGGCAGAAAATGAGAGGACAGAGAACTCTTTAGGCATCTGTGGATCCTCCATTACCTTCAGCTCAAAATAATCCAAATATGATTTAGTAGAAAAACACCTTTGGAAGGGCTCGTTCTTTGGGTAACTCTTGTGAACGTGGTTTTCAGCACTCATGTGTTGGGTCCTTTCCTCCCAGGGACAGCCATTGCTCTCCTCTGTCTTTTCTGTCATTTGTTGTAGAAGGATGGTCACAGCGAAGAGCACAGCCACAGGTCCCAGCAGCCTACAGCTTCACCCAGCCTCACATGTGGGTGAGCTTACGGTTCTCACTGGATTCCAGCAGCTGTTTGGACCAGTTTTGCTGTGGGTCACCAATTTCTTAAAAGTCCAACAAAATTATTCTTCTGTCTTATTGTGTCCCAACAGCATAGCATGGATCTGGTGGGAGTGTTCTCTCTCTGGCTTTCTGCTGGCTGGAGTGTGGGTCCCTGGCCTGGGTCTGGAGGTGGCTGGCTGTCAGGCAGGGGCTGCATGAGCAATACTTTTCTGTCCGACTGTCCCAGTTCTCATGGAACTTTGTCTCAATAAGGTCTCTCACAGCCCATAAGGGACCCCTGTTCTCTGTCCTCTCATTGCCTTGAGTAGGAAAGTCCCACCTCAGTATCACCGGCCTCGTATATGGATTAGCAGGTTTGTGGAACTGGAGTGGCTCATGTTTGTGGGAGACCAGAGACCCAAATTTCCAGAAACACTGTACTGCCTGTGACGAGGGTCTGTGCTTCTTTCTCTCTGGCTATCTTTGGGAGGTGACTCTGGCCCATGGGGGCTGCAGCTTCTGCACCTTTTATGGGGACACCTGGGGTTTCCATGGTTCAGCCATAAACAGGTTTATTGGTTTTAAGTCACATTTACATTTACATTACATCCTGAGGTTAAGTTGCATTATGTAATTTAAGTTGCATTATGTAATTAAATTACATTACAAATGTAATTTAAGTCACATTACATATTTACAAAAGGTGTACCTCTGGAAAGATCCTTTGGTTTGGAAAAGCTTTTGCATTTGAAAGGATTTTTAGAGAACTTTCATCCTAAACAAATAACTATTGGGACCTAGGAGAAGTGTCTTAGTCACTTTGGGCTGATCTAACAAATTACCATGGGTCAGGCTGGGTGAAGTGGCTCATGCCTGTAGTCTCAGCACTTTGGGAAGCCCAGGCTGGTGGATCACAAGGTCAGGAGTTCAAGACCAGCCCAGCCAAGATGGTAAAACCCTGTCTCTACTAAAAACATAAAAAATTTAGGTGGGTGTGGTGGCAGGTACTTGTAATCCCAGCTACTTGGGAGGCTGAGGCAGAGAATTGCTTGAACCCAGGTGGCAGAGGTCACAGTAAGCCGAGATTGCATCACTGCACTACACCTGGGCAACAGAGTGAGAGTCTGTTTCAAAAATAAATAAATAAACAAACAAATTACCATAGGTGATGACATAAACCACAAACATTGATTTATCACCATTCTGGAAAGCTGCAGGGGCCTGGCATGGGCAGGTTCTTGGTGAGGGCACTCTTCCTGGCCCTGTCCTCATCTGGCCTTCCCTCGGTGCATGCATGGAGAGAGATATAGATGTGGGGGAGGAGGGAGTCCTATAACCCCAAAAGTCTTAACTCATTCCAGCATCAACTCTAAAATCTAAAGTCCAAAGTCTCATCTAAATATCATCTAGGCTGGGTATGGTGGCTCACACCTGTAATCTCAGCACTTAGGGAGGCAGAGATGGGAGAATCATTTAATCTCAGGAGTTCCAGATGAGCCTGGACAACATGGCAAAACTCCATCTCTACAAACATTTAAAAAAATTAGCCAGAAGTAGTGGTGCAGGCCTGTTAGAAATAAATTTTCAGTGCCACAAAAGAAATAGCACTCAAACACAAATTTTCTCAGCAAGGCAAATTTACTCCTGCAGGAGGGTGTGTCTCGCATATGGAGCAATGTGGAAAGCACCCAGAACAAAGGAAAGCAGGGGTTTTTATTATTTCTAATGCAGCTTGTCCCATTACTGTGTCCTGCCTCCATTGGCTGGAGTTGGACTGCACAATCTAAGCTGAACCTGGTTGGCTAACTTCAAAAGTGCAGGAATGTGGTTACAACAGTGGGAAGGCAGGAAGATCAGTGTCTCTGCTGGGAAAGCAGTTAAAGGAAGGAGGGAGTGATTTCTTGGAGGGCATGCCTGAGCACAGCAGGGCAGGAGGGGCTGATAGATTGGCAGGCAAGATTACTTTAGGCAAAGAACAGGTTAATAAGACTTCAAGACAGACAGTACAAGGAAGTAAACACCTCTTGGGGAAGAACACCTTGTTTGTAACAAAGTGAAACTCTTTAAAGAGGAACTATCTAAACTACTCGTTTTTAATAAGGCCTGTAGTCCCAGGTGAGGTGAGCAGATCACTTGAGCCAGGAGGTGAAGGCTACAGTAAGCAAAGATTGTGCCACTGCACTCCAGCCTGAGCAACAGAGTGAGACCCTGTCTCCAAAAAATGAAAATAAAAGATAAATATCTAAATCACCTATGGGTGAGACTCAAGGTATGAGTCATTCCCAGGAAAAATTCTCCAGCTGTGATCTTGTGAAACCAAGCAAGTTATATACTTCCAAAATACAATAGAATTATTATCAGAAAAGGCTCCTGGGGTCCTGATCCAGACTCCAAGAGAGAGTTCTTGGACCTCATGCAAGAAAGAATTTGGATGAGTTCACAGAATAAAGTGACAGTAGTTTATTAAGAAATTAAAGGAATAAAAGAATGGTTACTCCATAGACAGAGCAGGGTGTTCCCAAAAGCAAGAGTAGGAATGCGCCCATCTTAGTGACAGTGCCTGTTTATGTATAACAAAGTGAAAAGCCATGAAGCAGATGTGCTGTAGTTACTAGAAGGGCTGTGAAAGAGGATGGCTAATCTTTGTCTAACTACTCTCTTCCGTGAGAATCTATATTATCCTTAAAGATAAACCAATTTTTTAAAATTGCATTTTAGGTTTTGGGGTACATGTGAAGAACATGCAAGATTGTTGCATAGGTACACACATGGCAGTGTGATTTGCTGCCTTCCTCCCCTTCACCTATATCTGAGAAACCAATTTTTAAACTAATTGTTCTTAAGATATTTCCTGGGTCTTTTAAGTCATGGATCTGTTTAGACCTGGGTCTGTTCAGTAAATATTATTAACCTCTTCCCTTAATCATAAACCTCCTGTGATTAAAGAAGCCTAACTTTCTGGGAATGATGTCCAGCAGTTCTCAACCTCATTTTGCCCAGCCTTTATTCAAAATGGAGTCACTCTGGTTCAAACCCCTCTGACAGTGAGACAGGAATATAATAGACATTCCCATTCCGAAGGCAGAAACAGGAAAGAAGGAATGAATGGGGGAACCCAAGCAAGTTCAAAACCTAGGCAAGGTAAATTCCATTAGATCTTATTTCCTCCCAACTTTCAGATATTTTTAATCAGTGTAATCCTCAACACAATAATCAATGTGATTTCAAGCATTTGGAAGAACAGTATTTCCTGGGTAAGGGGGAAATTGTGCAGATAGCTTCTGAAAGTCTTCCAGTCTTAATAGCTTTATGGTGAAACATTTCTTCTAGAAGTTTGGGCCTTCTGTTTTCAGTTTGCTGGAATCCATATTCACTAAGCAGAGCTTGTACTGATCAGTGGGACCCAGTTTCTTCCAGGGCTCTGGGTTATTCCTCCTGTCCCAACTGACATTTGGATTGAACAATGCTGGGTGCAAGATAGACCGTGCTGCTCTGTACCTGCAGCTCCAGCAAATAAAAGAGGGACTCAAGCTCAGATACTTCCTGGCCTGACTGAGGATCTGGTGGAGCATATGTGCATCAGAGATCACCACTGAAAAAGGACAGAACAAACACACTTGCCAGGCTCAGGACTAAGTAGGCTCTGCAAATTCCATTTAACCCTAGGGTTCAAGAATGTTTCTCTTTGGCTCTGTGCTCTGCCCTCTGGACCCACTGGATCAGTGGGCCCACATCTGCAGCTCTGCTGGTCATGGGGTACACACCTGTGACTGCTGGGCAGGAGTGGCTTCGGGGGGCTCTGCCTGGTGGCATCTGCCCCACCCTGGGGCTCAAAGTAGCCAGCACCCACTTATAGGAACCAAGCTGATGGTTCCACCTACAGGGCTTTGCTGGCCTCTGGTCTCACTCTTTCCATCCAAGCTGGAGGGAGCCTTGCCTTTGGAGCCTGTGCATGGGGTTGTGGTGGGAGTGGCAGCTCTGCTGATCTCTGAATCACCTTTGAGATCTGAAGAATAGTGCATATTTGCAGCCTAAGAGCTCTCTGATCCAGTCCTGTAAGATCTAAAAAGATAGCCTTCCTTCATCCTGTGCCAACCCCATCCCTTTATGTCAGACTGGCAGTGTTTCTGCTGGGGTTGCTGATTAGGTCTGTGGTTCACACACACACTAATTTTACCAGATGGCCAGTCCACCACACCCTTAGCCTTCTCTTCTATACATGCTTTCTCATTTTTTGTGATACAGGCAAGCTGAAAACTTTCTAAATCTTTAAATTTTGGTTTCTTAACAATTCCATCTTCAATTCATTTGTCATTTCTTGCATTTTACTATCAGCAGTCAGGAGAAACCAAATTGCTCCTTCAACACTTTGCTTAGAAATCTCCTCAGCTAAATATCCAATTTTATCACTTACAAGTCCTATCCTCCACAAAACACTAGAACACAGGCACAATTCTGCCAAGTTATTTGCCACTTTGTAATAAGGACTGCCTTTTCTCCACTGTCCCTTAACAAGTTCATTTCCACAGGAGACCTCATCAGAATGGCCTTTGTCATCCATATTTCTACCAACATTCTGTAACATGATTATTCATGTATTTTTTTCCCTCAATACTAGGTCTCATTCTGTCACCCAGGCTGGAGTGGTGCAGTCATAGCTCACTGCAGCCTCAACCTCCTGGGCTCAAGTGATCCTCCTGCCTCAGCCTCCAAGCAGTTGGGACCACAGGCACATGTCACTATGCAGGCTATTTCTTTTCACTTTTTTTTAAAGGCAGGGTGTATTAGGCCACTTTTGCTAGCTATAAATAAATACCTCAGAGTGGGTAATGTATAAAAAAAGTTTAATTGACTCACAGTTCTGCAGGCTTTACAGGAAGCATGGTGCTGGCATTTGCTTGTCGTTTAGGGAGGCTTCTGGAAGCTTACAATCATGGCAGAAGGCAAAGGGGGACCAGGCACATCACACTGTGAAAACAAGAGAGAGACTGGGGGGGTTGCCACACATTTTTATATAACTAGATCTCATGTGAACTCAGTGCAAGAGCTCACATCACACAGGGGATGGCCCAAACCGTAGGGAGCATGAAGGATCTGCCTCCATGATCCAAACACCTCCCATCAGGCCCACCTCCAACACTGGGATGACATTTCAACATGAGATTTGGGTGGGGACAAATATCCAAAATATATCATGGTGTTCACCATTTTGCCCAGGCTGGTCTTGAGCTCCTGGACTCAAGCGTTCCTCCTGGCCTCAGCCTCCCAAACTACTGGGATTACAGGTGTGAGCCACTGAGCCTGGCCTATTTATGTATTTTTTAAGAAGATGATGTATATGTGCCACATTTTCTTTATCCAGTCTATCATTGATAGGCATTTGGGCTGGTTTCAACTGTTTCCTATTGCAAATACTTTAGTCCTGCAATAAACATACCTGTCCATGTGTCTTTATAGTAAAATAATTTATAATCCTTTGGGTATATACCCAATAATGGGATTGGTGGGTCAAATGGTATTTCTAGTTTTAGATCCTTGAGGTATCGCCACACTGTCTTCCACAATGGTTGAACTAATTTACACTCCCAACAATAGTGTCCTATGTAATAAACATGCACATTCTGCACATGTATCCAGAACTTAAAGTAAAAAAAAAAAAAAAAAGAGGTCAGGTGCAGTGGCTCACACCTGTAATCCCAACACTTTGGGAGGCTGAGGCAAGTGGATCATGAGGTCAGGACATCGAGACCAGCCTGGCTAACATGGTGAAACCCCATCTCGGCTAAAAATACAAAAAATTAGCCAGGCATGGTGGCATGTGCCTGTAGTCCCAGCTACTTTGGAGGCTGAGGCAGGAGAATTGCTTGAACCCAGGAGGCGGAGGTTGCAGTGAGCTGAGCTCATGCCACTGTACTCCAGTCTAGGTGACAGAGTGAGATTCCGTCTCAAAAAATAAATAAATAAGATGAAAGCTTTCTCTGCAGCTCTCCTCTTTTTTTTTTCCCAAGGCCTCACCAGAGTCACCGTTAATGGTCCATTCACAACAACACAGGATTTTCTAGCATGCACCTCCAAACTCTTCCAGTCTCTACCCATTACCAAATTCCAAAGCCACTTTCACATTTTTATGTATTTGTTTCTATAGACCCCACTCTTGGTACCAGAATCTGTATTAGTCAGGGTTCTCCAGAGAAAAAGAACCATTAGGATGGAGTTGGGGGTTAGGGGGAGGGAGAGAGAGGGAGAGAGAGAGAGAGAGAGAGAGAGAGAGAGAGAGAGAGAGAGACAGACTGACTTATTAAGAGGAATTGGCTTGTGCAATTAGGGAGAATTCCCATCATTTACTGTCTGCAAGCTTGAGACCCCCCAAAGCTGGTGGTGTCTGAAGATGAGAGCTCGGAGAATTGATGGTCTAAGTCTCAGTGTGAAAGCAGAAGACCAGTGTCCCAGCTCAAGCAGTCAGGAAGAGAGAGTGAATTCCCCATCCTCCACCTTTTGTTCTATTCAGGCCCTCAACACGTTGGATGACACCCTCTCACATTAGGGAGAAAAATCTTCTTTACTGACCCATTTAAATGCCAATTTCACCCAGAAACAACCTTATAGACCCACTTAGAAATAATCTTTAGCCAAACATCTGGGCATTCTGTGATCCCGTCAAGTTTCACATAAAATTAACTATCACAAGATACTCAAATTGAAAGAATTCAAAAAAGCAGTGTGGTTAGCTAAAGAGACTCTCTTAATAAGACTCAAAAGCAGAAATCAGACTTAGAACAAAAGTTAAAGTCCATATCCAATGTAAATTCCCCTCTCCTGCCTCCCTCTCTATCCCGCTTTATGCCAACACTATTCCTGAGCCTACAGAAGAGTTTTGGGATCTCTGACCTCGAATTCTCCACCCCAGAATTGGGCTCTGTCTCCTCAATAGATTTCTTTAATCCCTGAACTTCCTCCAACTTCCCCAGAAAATCCCTTCATCACCCAAATGCCCATTTCAACTGTTCTCTTTTTTCAAGAATTGTGACAAGATCCCCAGGCATGAGGCGTACAAGTTCCTTATGTCAATGCTGAAGGCCAGGGGAAAGCTTTGGCAGAGGCCCCAGGAATGTGCAGCAGGGCTTGTTTTCCTGCCCCTTGTAATTCCACCTGCTTCCCAGGACTCTCATCAGGCCCCACCTACCCCAGCCCAGGCCTCCTGTGCAACGCCTGCTGGGAATGTATCCTGGACCCTCACTACCAAAGAACTCCTCTTCTCTGCACAGCCATGGATCTTTTCAACTATAAAACCTTTTTATCCCCACTTTTGGAAGATCCTTCCAAATTTAGAGAGGAGCCAGAAAACTTCGTGGCCACCCATGACCCTACTCATAGAGACCCTGGCTGACTTCTGTGGGGTATTCTTCACCCATGATTATAATTATCTGACAAGGCAGCTTCCTGGGAAACCCTCCTGGCTGAGATAACGAATGGCCAGCACAACTCCCAGGCCCCTTACAAATGGCCAAAGCTGGGTCAGTGGAGGCCGTTATCTGGGGCTGATAGCTATTTCAACTGTGTACTCAGAGGGGAATGAAAACATCCGAAAGGCTTTGGGGAATTATTTATTTAAAAAACATTCCAAAGGCACACTGTGTGCCCAGAGCATATGGAAAAATGAAAGAAAATAAAAACTTAAACATTAATTGCCCTAGGCCTCTAATGGTAGGCAGAGTTGCCCCTGAGATCCTTCTTAGAGCTTTGGAAAACTCATGTGCTTTCCTGTCCCCATGAATATAAACCTCTTGCCATCCAGAAATATCTTCTCTAGGATCTGAGACTCCTGTGTCCAAAAAGATAACTGGCTCCCAATCCAAAGTGCACCTTGCTTTTAACTCCTGAGTTGACCAAACAAACTTCTTGAAGCTGAAACGAAGACGGGAACCCTGGACACGGGCTGGATATTTTCTCTACTCCGATGGGTTTTAGAAACACCCAGACTGCCACTCGGCATCTCCACAAGGTCCCTTCCTCACTCAAAATTGAGTTGGCAGCCTTCAAAAATTACTTATCAAGGCAAATAGAAAGTCTCTCCTCCACAAATACTGGTAAAATGCTTTAGTCCTCATATTAAGACATTTCAACCTAAAGAGATAAACTAAGGCAAAATTACTATAGGCAAAAAGTTTATTTGGATTACTGTTGAGGACTGCAGCCCAGGAAACACTTCCAAGTGACTTTGGGAAATGCTGCAAAGAACAAAAGGCAGGCCTGAGTTTTCAAAGAAAAAAATGGATGAATCAGGAGAGGAAGGGATTACAAAAGCTTGTTATGAATTCTCATTGGATGACAGAAATAACATTGATAATTAATTCTCTATCCATTGTTGAACCACAGGGTATGAGTTACGGTGTCCAGTGTGTGGCATAATAGGTTAACTCATAGCTACTGGGGGCATTGGTCAGCCTAAAGCCCACAGAGCAAGCAGCTTTGGGAGATGAGTACTATTCCCTAGGTGGAAGTGGAATGCAACTTCCATCTCATTCCAGTGCCTTTTTGGGTCTGCTGATTTAATGGGGGCTCACATTTCTCAGATAAACGGTGTCCTTGGCTGGGCACAGTGGCTCATACCTGTAATCCCAGAGCTTTGAGAGGCTGAGATGTGTAGATCACTTGAGGTCAGGAGTTGAAAACTAGCCTGGCCAGCATGGTGAAACCCCGTCTCTACTAAAAATACAAAACTTTAGTGGGGCATGGTAGCGGGTGCCTGTAATCCCAGCTATTGGGGAGGCTGAGGCAGGGGAATCGCTTGAACCTGGGGGGTGGAGATTTCAGTGAGCTGAGATCACGCCACTGCACTCCAGCCTGGGTGACAGAGACTTTGTCTCGAAAAAAAAAGTGTTATTTCTTAGCAAATGACATTCACTTGTTCCATCTGCTAGAAAAATAATTTGAATTTTAAAATAAGGCAAAAATAAAAACCAACTCTTATGTAAATTAATAAATTTCTGGTTTTATTCATTTGTTTGAGATGGAGTCAGACTCTGTCACCCGGGCTGGAGTGCAGTGGCATGATTTCAGCTCACTGCAACCTCCACCTCCGAGGTTCAAGCAATTCTCTTACCTCAGCCCCGGAGTAGCAGCAACAGCAGGCAGGCACCACCACATCCAGCTAATTTTTGTATTTTCAGTACGGACAGGGTTTCAACATATTGGCAAGGCTGGTCTTGAACTCCTGACCTCAGGTAATCCACCTGCCTCGGCCGCCCAAAGTTCTAGAATTACAGGTGTGAGCCACCATACTTTGCTTTTTTTGGAGGGGGGCATAGTCTTGCTCTGTCACCCAGGCTGGAGTACAGTGGCATAATCTCAGCTCACTGCAGCCTCAACTTCCCCAGCTCAAGCAATTCTCATGCCTCAGCCTCCCCAGTAGCTGGGGTTACAGGTATGTGCCATCATGCCCGGCTAATTTTTACATATTTACTATTAACAGGGTTTCACCATGTTGGTCAGGCTGGTCTCAAACTCCTGACCTCAGTGATCTCCCCACCTTTCCCTCCCAAAGTGCTGGGATTACAAGAGTGTTTCTATATTCATTTTTATTGTTACCATTATTATTTTTATTCTTTTGCTGCACTGAAAATTGCACCACTGAAGAAGTCTATGTATCTAGAAAATATAAAAAAGTATACTCATTCATAAAGATGCTGATCCACTATAGAACACTGGTATATGGCAGTTGACAATTATTTTATCCCAAAATACATTTATTTGGCAAATTTTGAAATGACCCTGCAAAGTCATTTCTTTCTTTTTCTTTTTTTTTTTGAGACGGAGTCTTGCTCTATTGCGCAGGCTGGAGAACGGTGGTGTGCTCTCTCAGCTCACTGTGACCTCTGTCTCCAGGGTTCAAGCCATTCTCCTGTGTCAGCCTTTCAAGTAGCTGGGATTACAACAGCCCATCATCACACCTTGCTAATTTTTGTGTTTTTAGTAGAGACGAGGTTTCATTCACCTTGTTGGCCGGGCTGGTCTCACACTCGTGACCTCAAGTGATTTGCTACTTAAGCCTCCCAAAATGCTGGGATTACAGGTGTGACCCACAGTGCCCAGCTGCAAAGCCGTTTTTCATGGGGGAAATTGGCATTCTGTGGAGAATCTCCTTCTAGGCTTTTTCCTGATCTAGTAGAGATTTAACCAAGATTCTGACACCTTTTAAGATCTGAAAAGCGAAATTTACTATCTAGTCTTTCTGAAGCCTGCTACGAAGAGGCATCATCTACAGAATAGGAACCTTGGCTTCCACAACCCTGTTCCCTTATCTTAATTTAAGCATTTCTTTTGGGTGACTTCAACTGTTTAGACAAAGTTCGGTAATCTTTAATCTATCTATGACCTGTAATCTCCTGCCTCCCACCCTGTTTTGCTTCAAGATGTCCTGCCTTTCCAGGCTGAACCAATGTTTATCTTATATAGATTGATTTAGATCTTTGCCTGTAACTTCTGTCTCCCTAAAATGTATAAAACCAAGCTATAACTGAATCACTCAGCAACATGTTCTCAGCACCTCTTGAGGCTCTACCCCAGGCTGTGGTCACACAAATTTGGCTCAGAATAAACACCTTTAAATGTTTGGCTTTTTTTTGTCCAAAGGGTTAGAAATTTTAATCAACACATGTAAATAAAACTAGTCGGAATAATAAGGGTGTAAAAAATGTATGCAAAGTATGCAAGGAAAATAAGATGTGTTTTTAGAAAAGTATACGAATTATGAAGGTTATATTTTTACTAAAAAAAAATTGAGTAATTTTGTCCTAAAATAGTGCTTCGATGGATATAGAAATTTATAAAGGGTCTTTCTGTTAGTGGTGGAAGGTATCTGAGTTACCAGCTCTGAATCTGTATAGGTCTGCAGCAATCTCAATTCTTGCCTCCTCAGATGAAAGAATTTGACTGAGGAGTATAAGGCAGAAAAAGAGACTGAGACAAGTTTTAGAGCAGGAGTTGAAGTTTATTAAAAAGTTTTAGAGCATGAAAAAAGGGAAAATACATTTGGCAGAGATCCAAGCAGGCACATGAAGGTCAAGTGTAGCATTTAACAGCAATCCTAGGACTTTATAGGCTGGACCACTTCTGGCGTCTTTTGCCCCTTTCCTATAATTCTTCCCTTAGTGTGGGCTGCCATGTGAACAGTACCCTTGTTATGCCTGGGAAGGGAGCATGTGCAGTGTGTTGAGGAAGTTGTATGCATGTCCATCTGAGGCTTTCTTCCCTTTTCCGGTGGAGCGTCCCCAAGGGTCATACTCCACCATTTTGCCATTTTTTTTTTTTGAGATGGAGTTTGACTCTTGTTGCCCAGGCTGTAGTGCAATGGTGCAATCTCAGCTCACTGCAACCTCTGCCTCATGTGTTCTAGTGATTTTCCTGTCTCAGCCTGTGTAGCTGAGATTACAGGCACCCGGCTAATATTTATTTATTTATTTGTTTTTATTTTAAGTAGAAACAGGGCTTCACCATGTTAGCCAGGCTGGTCTCCAACTCCTGACTTCAGGTGATCTGCCCACCTCAGCCTTCCAAAGTGCTGGGATTACAGGCATGAGCCTGGCACATTTTGACTCTTAATGTGATACCCAGGTGCATTCACCCATTACCTGAGATTTTACTGGAAACCCTTTTTCCTTCTCCATGGAGCCTGCTGCCAAATTATCATTTGTAGAGGGGCAATGTGATAAGGGTCACCTGACATTGGTGGGAATTCGGGAGAGCCTGTTCCTGCCCTGCTTATGCCTGTCTAACTACCTGTATCATTTTCTCAAAGAAAAGGGTTGGGGAAAAGATCTTTACAAAGTGGGAGAGGGAAGAGAAATTTAGGTGGTCAAGCTGACTAAGATTGAAGAGACTAATAGTAAGATTTTAACAATGAAATATTATTGAGCCTTTAAAAAAGAAGGAAATCCTGTCATGTGTGACAACATGGATAAGCCTGGAGGACTCTATGTTGAGTGAAAGAAGCCAGATACAGAAAGAAAAATAACACATGTTCTCACTTACGTGGCATCTAAAAAATTGAAGTCATAGAATTAGAAAGCAGGCTGGGTGCAGTTGCTCATGCCTGTAATATTTGGGAGGCCAAGGCAGGGGGATCACTTGAGTCCAGGAGACCAGCCTGGAAAGCACAGTGAGAGCTAACCCTACCAAAAATTAAAAGAAAAATTAGCCAGACATTGTGGTGCACTCCCAGAGTCCCAGCTACTTAGGAAGCTGAGAGGGGAGGACTGCTTGAGCCCAGGAGTTTGAGACCAGCCTGGGCAACATAGGGAAACCTCATGTCTACA
The DNA here is from genome assembly GCF_049354715.1 of Callithrix jacchus. Taxonomy (NCBI): domain Eukaryota; kingdom Metazoa; phylum Chordata; class Mammalia; order Primates; family Cebidae; genus Callithrix; species Callithrix jacchus. The sequence continues at coordinate 50,632,981 of NC_133514.1, read as the reverse complement.
AAAAATACAATAAATTATCCAGGTGTTGTGGTGCATGCCTATAGTCCCAGCCACCTGGGAGGCTGAGGTGAGAGGATCACCTGAGCCTATGAGGTTGAGGCTGCAGTGAGCCATGATTGTGCTACTATACTTCAGCTTAAGCAACAGGACGAGACCCCCTCTAAAAAAACAAAGTAGAGAGTAGAATAATAGTTACCATGGGGGTTCTGGGAGGATGTTGGTCAAAGGATACAAAATTTCAGCTAGATAAAAATAATAGGATAGATGGAGGATCCAAGATGGCCGAATCAGAACAGCTCTGGAGTGCAGTTCCCAGTAAGAATGAAAAGAGTGAGTGATCACCGCATTTCCAAGTGAATTTTTACTGCCCAGAGACCAGGAGATTTTTGGGTGAAAAAGTGCCATGAGTCTCCAGCACGGCTGTTTTAGCCCATGTAGCAGGTCTCCATACAAAAACTCACACAAATCTGGGCAGCCATTTCAAGTGGTACCTGGAATGCCTGGGAGGCAGTCGCCCATTCAACTGAAAAAAGAAGGGGGCTGAAACAGGGAGCCAGGTGATCTGGCTCGGTGGGTCCCACCCCCATAAAGACCAGTAATCTGAAATGCTCTGGATTGATAGTTTCACATCAAGCACAGCTGGACCTGGGACGATCCAGCTCTGAGGGGGGAAGGGCATCTATTGACCATTACCAAGGCAGTTCTAACTATATATCTATAAACAAAACCACAAGGAAGTTCACACAGCAGCTGGGCAGAGCCCACAGCTCTCAGCAATGCCTCTGCTGGCAGACTGTGACTAGGCTAACTCCTTCCTGGGCAGGACATCTCTGAAAAAAGGCAACAGCATGTCAGGAACTTATAAAAGAAGCCCCACCTTCCCAGGACAAAGCACCTGGGGAAAAAAAGGCGGTTATGAGTTCCGCTGCAGCAGACTTAAACGTACCTGCCCAACAGCTCTGAATGGAACAACAGAGCTCACAGCTCAGCACTTAAGCTCCTATAAGGGACAGACTACCTTCTCAAGCAGCTCCCTGACCCCCGTATATCCAAAGAGGCACCTCACAAAGGAGAGTTCAGGCTGACATCTGGCCAGTATCCTGGGATAAAGGTAACAGAAGAAGAAACTGGCAGCAACCCTAACTGTTCTGCAGCCACCACAGGTGATCTACAGGCAAGCAAGGTCTGAAGTGGACCTCCAGCAGTCCTACAGCAGAGGGACCTGTTAGAAGGTAAACCAAAAAACAGAAAGAAATAGCTTCATCATCGACAAAAAGGATGTCCACCCAGAGACTCCATCTGAAAGTCACCAACAACAAAGACCACAGGTAGATAAATACACAAAGATGGGAAGAAACCAGCCCAAAAAGGATGAAAACACCCAAAACCAGAATGTCTCTCCTCCTCCCAAGGGATCACAGCTCTTCACCAGCAAGAGAACAAGGCTGGATGGAGAATGAGTCTGATGAATTGACAAAAACAGACTTCAGAAAGTGGGTAATAACAAACTTCTCTGAGCTGAAAGAACATGTTTTAACCCAATGCAAAGAAACTTAGAGCCTTGAAAAAAGGTTGGACGAAATGCAAATGAGAATAAACAGCTGAGAAGAATGTAAATGAATTGACGAAGCTGAAAAACACAACACGAGAATTTCATGAAGCATACACAAGTTCCAATAGCTGAACTGACCAAGCAGAAGAAAGGCTATCAGAGATTGAAGATCAACTCAATGAAATAAAATGATGAAGGCAGGATTGGAGAAAAAAGAGTAAAAAGAAATGAACAAAGCCTCCAAGAAATATGGGATTATGTGAAAAGATCTAATCTGTGTTAAGATAGGTGTACCTGAATGTGATAGAGAGAATGAATCCAAGCTGGAAAACACTCTTAAGGATATTATCCAGGAAAACTTCGCCAACCAAGCAAGGCAGGCCAATATTCAAGTCCAGGAAATACAGAGACCACCACAAAGATATTCCTCAAGAAGAGCAACCTCAAGGCACATAACCATCAAATTCACCAGGGTGGAAATGAAAAAAAAATGCTAAGGCTGCCAGAGAGAAAGGTCAGGTTACCCACAAAAAGAAGCCCACCAGACTCACAGTGGATCTCTCAGCAGAAACCTACAAGCCAGAAAGAGGGGGGGCCAATATTCAACATCCTTAAAGAAAAGAATTTTCAGTCTAAAATTTCATATCCAACCAAACTAAGCTTCATAAGCTAAAGGGAAATAAACTCCTTTATGAAAAAGTAATTGCTCAGAGATTTCATCACCACCAGGCCTGCCTTACAAGAGCTCCTGAAAGAAGCACTAAACATAGAAAGGAACAACCAGTACTAGCAACTCCAAAAATGTATCAAATGGTAAAGAGCATCAACACAACGAGGAAACTGCATCAATTAATGGGCGAAACAACCAACTAGCATCAAAATGGCAGGATCAACCTCACAGATAACAATATTAACCTTAAATGTAAATGGGCTAAATGCTTCAATCAAAAGACACAGACTGGCAAATTGGATAAAAAGTCAAAACTCATCTTTGTGCTGTATCCAGGAAACCCATCTCATGTGCAAGGATACACACAGGCTCAAAATAAAGGGATGGAAGAAGATCTACCGAGTAAATGAAGAGCAAAAAAAGCAGGAGTTGCAATTATAGTCTCTGATGAAATAGACTTTAAACCAACAAAGATCAAAAGAGACAAAGAAGGGCATTACATAATGGTAAAAGGATCAATGCAATAAGTAGACCTAACAATCCTAAATATATACACGTCCAATGCAGAAGCACCCAGATACATAAAGCAAGTTCTTAATGACCTACAAAGAGACTTAGACTCCCACACAATAATAGTGGGAGATTTTAACACTTAGCTGTCAATATTAAAAAGATCAATGAGACAAAAAAATTAACAAGGATAGCAGAACTTGAACTCATATCTGGACCAAGCAAACCTAATAGACATTTAAAGAACTCTCCACCCCAAATCCATAGAATATGCATTCTTCTCAGCACTACATCACACCTACTCTAAAACTGACCACATAATTCGAAGTAAATCACTCCTCAGCAAAATGCAAAAGAATAGAAATCATAACAGTCTCTCAGACCACAGTGCAATCAAGTTAGAACTCAGAATTCAGAAACTAACTCAGAACCACACAACTTCATGGAAACCGAACAACTGGCTCTTGAATGCTGACTGGATATACAATGAAATGAAGGCAGAAATAAAGATGTTCTTCAAAACCAACAAGAACAAAGACACAACGTATCAGAGTCTCTGGGACACATTTAAAGCAGTGTCTGGAGGAAAATTTATAGCTATAAATGCCCACATGAGAAGAGAGGAAAGATCTAAAATGGACACCCTATCATCAAATTTGAAAGAGCTAGAGAAGCAAGATCAAAAAAAAAAACAAAACAAAAAAACTCAAAAGCTAGCAGAAGATAAGAAATAACTAAGACCAGAGCAGAACTGAAGGAGATAGAGACACAAAAAACCCTTCAAAAAAAAAAAAAATCCAGGAGCTGGTTTTCTGAAAAGATCAACAAAATAGAGACCACTAGCCAGATTAATAAAAAAGAAAAAAAACAGAAGAATCAAATAGATGCAATTAAAAACGATAAAGGGGATATCACCACAGATTCCACAGAAATACAACCAACCATCAGAGATTACTACAAACAACTCTATGCATGTAAACCAGTAAACCTAAAAGAAATGGATAAATTCCTGGACACTGGCACCCTCCCAAGCCTAAACCAGGAAGAAGTTGAAACCCTGAAGAGACCAATAACAAGGGCTGAAGTTGAAGCAGCAATTACTAGCTTACCAACCAAAAAAGCCCAGGTCCGATGGGTTCACAGCTGAATTCTACCAGACATACAAAGAGGAGTTGGTACCACTCCTTTTGAAACTATTCCAAACAATCCAAAAAGATGGAATCCTTCCCAAATAATTTTATGATACCAACATCATCCTGATACCAAAACCCGGCAGAGACTCAACAAGAAAAGAAAACTTCAGGCCAATATCCATGATGAACATAGATGCAAAAATCTTCAATAAAATACTGACACACAGATTGCAACACCAAATCATAAAGCTTATCCATCATGATCAAGTAAGGCTTCATCCCAGGGATGCAAGGCTGGTTTAACATATGGAAGTCTATAAACATAATCCACCACATAAACAGAACCAAAGACAAAAACCACATGATCATCTCAATAGATGCAGAGAAGCCCTTCAACAAAATTCAACAGCCTTTATGCTAAAAACACTCAATAAACTAGGTATTGACGTAACATATCTCAAAAAAATAAAAGCTACTTATGACAAACCCACAGCCAATATCATACTGAATGGGCAAAAGCTGGAAGCATTCCCTTTGAAATCTGGCACTAGACAAGGATGCCCTCTCTCACCACTCCTATTCAACATAGTATTGGAAGTTCTAGCCACAGCAATCAGGCAAGAAAAAGAAATAAAGGGTGTTCAATTAGGAAAAGAGAAAGTCAAATTGTCTCTATTTGCAGATGACATGATTGTATATTTAGAAGACCCCATCGTCTCAGACCAAAATCTCCTGAAACTGGTAAGCAACGTCAGCAAAGTCTCAGGATACAAAATCAATGTGCAAAAATCATAAGCATTTATACACACCAGTAACAGACTTAAAGAGAGCCAAATCAAGAATGAGCTGCCATTCACAATTGCAACAAAGAGAATAAAATACCTTGGAATACAACTAACAAAGGATGTAAAGGACCTCTTTTCAAGGAAAACCACAAACCATTGCACAACCAAATAAGTGAGGATACAAACAGATGGAAAACCTTCCATGCTCATGGTTAGAAAGAATCAATATTGTGAAAATAGCCATACTGCCCAAAGTAATTTACAGATTCAATGCTACCCCCATCAAGCTACCAATGACCCTCTTCACAGAACTGGAAAAAACCACTGTCAACTTTACCTGGAACCAAAACAGAGCCTGCATAGCCAAGTCAATTCTAAGCAAAAGAAGTAAAGCTGGAGGCATCATGTTACTTAACTTCAAACTGTTACAAGGCCACAGTAATCAAAACAGCATGGTACTGGTACCAGAACAGAGCTATAGACCAATGGAACAGAATAGAGGCCTCAGAGGCAACACCACACTTCTACAACCATCTGATAACTTTGACAAACCTCACAAAAACAAGCAATGGGGAAAGGATTCCCTGTTTAATAAATGGTGCTGGGAAAACTGGCTAGCCATGTGCAGAAAGCAGAAACTGGACCCTTTCCTGACACCTTACACTAAAATTAACTCCAGATGGATTGAAGACTGAAACATAAGACCTAACACCATAAAAACCCTAGTAAGAAAACCTAGGCAAAACCATTCAGGACATAGGCACAGGCAAGGACTTCATGACTAAAACACCAAAAGCAATGGCAACAAAAGCCAAAATAGACAAATGGCATCTAATTAAACTCCACAGCTTATGCACAGCGAAAGCAACAATCATTAGAGTGAATCCGCAACTAACAGAATGGGAAAAAATTTTTGCAATCTACCCATCTGACAAAGGGCTAATATCCAGAATCTACAAAGAACTAAAACAGATTTACAAGAAACAAACAAACAAACAAACTCATTCAAAAGTGGGCAAAGGACATGAACACACTTTTCAAAAGAAGACATATATGAGGCCAACAGATATGAAAAAATGCTCATCACTGGTTATCAAAGAAATGCAAATCAAAACCACATTGAGATACCATCTCATGCCAGTTTACAATGGTGATCATTAAAATCTGGAGACACACATGTACCCCAGAACCTAAAGTGGAATAAAATATATATATTTTATTCCACTTTATATATATATATTTTTTATTATATATATAATAAAATAAATATATATAATATATATTTTATTATATATAAATATATATTAAAATACATATATATATTTTATTATAAAATATATATATATATTTTAGCCATATATATATGGCTAAAAAGATCTACTGTACAGTGAAGTAACTACATTTTTTCCATTTATGTATTTTTTCCCTTTCCTAGGGTCCTGACATGGTGACTATATTTAATAATGATGTTTTGTGCAGGGCGTGGTGGCTCACGCCTGTAATCCCAGCACTTTGGGAAGCTGAAGAGGGTGGATCATGAGGTCAAGAGATCCAGACCATCCTGGTCAGCATGGTGAAACCCCGTCTTTACTAAAAATACAAAAAATTAGCTGGGCATGGTGGCGTATGCCTGTAATCTCAGCTACTCAGGAGGCTGAGGCAAGAGAATTGCCTGAACCCAGGAGGTGGAGGTTGCGGTGAGCTAAGATCGTGCCATTGCACTTCAGCCTGGGTAACAAGAGCGAAACTCCGTCTCAAAAAATAAATAAATAAATAAATAAGCCAGGTGTGGTGGCGCGTGCCTGTAGTCCCAGCTGCTTGAGAGGCTGAGGCAGAAGAATCACCTAACACAGGAGGAAGAGGTTTCACTGAGTGCGCTCCTCCACTCCAGCCTGACCAAAAGAGTGACACTCTGACTCAAAAAAAAAAAAAAGATAATGTGTTCTATACTTGAAAATTTGAGAGTATATTTAAGCGTTCTCACCACAAAAAAAAATATGTGAGTTATGCAATATGCTAATTAGTCCAATTTAGCCATTTCACAATTTATACATATTTCAAAATAACATGAACATGATAAATACATACGATTTTTATTTGTCAATTAGAAAAAGATTTGAAAGACAAAAAGAGGTCAAGTCCTTGTGAAAGTGGTAGCACTTTTGGAGCTAGTAACGCTTAAATGTAGATTTATTGTTTTTTGATTTTTCATTTATGTAAACAATTATATTCCTTTTTGGCTCAAGGCAGTTTGAAGCAAAATATAAAATAAAATGAGCTTTAATTCAATAGTATAAATATACTCAAGGTTTACTCTAACTTTTGCTTCCCAGGCTGAAGCAATCCTCCCACTTCAGCCTCCTGAGTAGCTGGGACTATAGGTGCACACCACACCCAGCTAATTTTTTTTATTATTTTTTTTAGACACAGGCTCTCATTATGTTGACTTGTCTCCCACTCCTGGGCTCAAGTGATCCACTTGCCTCAGCCTCCCAAAATGCTGGGACTGCAGGTGTGAGCCACCACATCCAGCCTGGTCTGTACTTAGTGGTGAAGCTTTCTTCACCACTAAGATTGTGAAGGTTTTCTTTACCTTTTAAGCGGTTAGCCTAAGAAGCAACGTTTCTGTGTTCTACATGTTGTTTTTAATCATGTCTTTAATTATTTAGAAAAACGGAATCTTTTTAATATTAAAAAAAAAAAAAAGGTTTTGGCCTGGGTGGAGTGGCTCATGTCTATAATCCCAGTACTCTGAAAGGCCGAGGTAGGCAGATAATTTGAGGTCAGGAGTTTGAGACCAGCCAGGCCAATGTAGTGAAACCCTGTCTCTACCAAAAATAAAATAAAAATTAATCAGGTATGGTGGTGTGTGCCTGTAGTCCCAGCTACTCTGAAGGCTGAGATAGAAGAACCATTTGAACCTGGAGGCAGAGATTGCAGTGAGCTGAGATCACAACACTGCACTCCAGCCTGGGCAATAGAATGAGACTCTATGTCAAAAAAAGAGCCCTTTAAAAAAAAACTATTTTGTTATCTCCTATGTTTAATTTTGAATTTTTAATTGTCATTTTGGTTAAATAGATAATTAAGTATTGTTTCATAGCCATCTGTGATCTTATTCTGTCAAGTGTTCAAACCTTTTTTTGTACAACTTCCCAAAATCAAATTATAAATGAGATCTTTTTGACCTTGAACTGACTTTGAGATTTTCCAGAGGGCTCCTGGAGAATATAAAAGGAATTTTTCTCTCACTAAGTAAAAAGAAAAATGTTAACTAAATAGGTTTATTTAATATGTTACATTGCATGGATAGCACTATCAAATAAGAAGTGATGCTTAACCTTTGCTAGGTTTTGTTTGTATGGGTCAAATGTTATTGTTCTAGAAACCGTGTAAAAGTCCTTGAAATTTGTCAATATCCTTGCTGTCCATATATCCTAACATGTTATCAGTTGTAATTCCAGTACTACCTTAAAATATCGTATGCCACAGAAATAACCTTGTCAATTGTAAACTTCGTCTTTGACAACAGTTATTTCAAACCTTCTGTAGTTCATCACAGTTATTGTTTAACTCTGATGCTTTCCAGAGGCTCTCATAATCAGCCACAGACCAAGGTGCTTCGAATAAAAAAAGATTGTTTTAGGATCAGCTTTTCATTTCTGAAAAAATGCTGATGAGTTTTTATAAGAATTTTGTTGAATCTGTAGATAATTATGAATGATATTTTGATCTAAAAAATCTGAAATCTTCCAAACCATGAGCATGAAATACTATTTATTTATGCCTTCTTTAGTACCTTTCAGCAATATTTTGTAGTTTTCAGTGATACAAGTCTTACACCTTCATTTGTTAAATTTATTTTTTGGTTTTTTTTTCTTTTAGTTGCTACCATAAGTAGAATTGTTTTCTTATTTCCTCTTCAGATTTCCTTGCAGGTGTGAAACACAAATGACTCTTGTGTGTGGACCTTGGATCTGGAAACTTTACTGAATGTTTATTAGCTATAGTCTTTTTCTTGCTGATTCTTTATGATGTTCTCTATATCTTTAGGATATCTCATCTGTAGGTAGACATGGTTTTACTTCCTCCTTTACAATCATGTTCTTTATTTCTGTTTCTTGTTTAATTTCTTGGCTAAAACTTCCACTACAATGTTAAATAGCAATGGGGAAACTGGCTATCTTTGTCTTCTTCGTGATGTTCAGAGGAAAGCTCTCTTTCATGAGTGACTATAATGCAAGCCATGGATTCTTTGCTAATGCTCTTTTCATGTTGAGGAAACTCTATTCCTTGTTTTCTTCTTTATCATAAATGGAAGTTGGATTTTGTCAAATGCCTTTGCTGCAGCAATTGAGATTATCACGCGTTTTTTCCCTTTATTTTACTAATGTGATATATTACTGAATTTTCTCATGTTGACCTACCCTAGAACTTCTAGGGTAAGTCCCACTTGGTCATGATGTATAATCCCCTTAATATACTGTTAGATACATCTTGCTTGTATTTCTGTTTGCATGTGTTTGTTCATATGTGTAGTTTTGTATCTCTATTGTTAGGGGATACTGGTCTGTAATTTTTTTCTTGTCATGTCTTTAGTTAGCTAATATGGGAGCTGGCTTATTAGAATACATTAGAAAATATTCCCTCCTCTTCCATTTGTTTGGGAAGAATTTGAGAAGAATTGACAACATCAAGTCATTCTTCTTTAAATTTTGGGTAGAGTTCACCCATGGAGGTCTCTCCTCATTGACTTTTTCTGTTGGCAGTGTTGGATGAATGATCCAATCTCTTACTTGTTACAGGTATTTTGAGATTTTCCAGTTCTTCCTGAGTCAGTGTAGACAGTTTTTATGTTTCTGGATATTTGTTTGTTTTATCTGGGTTATCTAATTTGTTGACTTATGATTGTTCATAGTATTCTCTTTTAATTCTTTTTGTTTTTTCAAGGTTTATAAATAATATCTGTACTTTATTTCTCTTTAGTTATTTCTGTCATCTCCCTTTTTGTCTTTGCCAGTATGGCTAAAGATTTGTCAGTTTTTCCAACCTTTTCAATAGTCAACATTTGGTTTTGTTGATTCTCTCTTTTGTTTTTGTATTCTTTTATTTTAGTATCCATTATTTTCCTTCTATCTGTATTTTATTTCTAATGCTTATTATGTACTTTCTTCTACTAGCTTTTGATTTAGTTACTCTTTTTCTAATTACTCCAGGTATAAAATTAGGTATTGACTGGGGGTCTTTTTTCCTTCTTTTCTGATGTAGGCATTTAAAAGGAAGTGTATTGTTTAGTTTCTACCACATCTGTAAATCTTCAAGTAGCGACTAGACTGAATCAGCCCCTTTCGCTATCCCAATCATGTCCTTTAATGTACTAATTACTTTATTCAACTAGCTAGTATTTTGATTTGAGAATATTAAGAGTTATTATTAATATGTATGAGAATATTGAGTTATTATTAATATGTATAAGTGTTTGTCAAACAAATGTATTTATTGAGCAATTACCGCACAGTACTTGCATGATACTAAAGCTACAACTATGAGTAAAATAAAACACTCTTGCTCTTGGAGCAAACATACTAGTTGGAGATTCATTCCCAAGAATTTATTAAGCATATGTAAGTGCCTAGAACTAAGCAAGTAATAAGGAAGTACCTCTTTACTTTTATTTGTTGAAGGGTAGAGATAGGTATAGAGGAGGGCATTTAATCCAGGCTGGAGAGGAGGGAGGCTAGGTTGGTGGGACATGGAGTGGGGGAGACCTCATAAAGGATGTGATTAACTGGGTGGTAAAGTTAGCTGGATAGGAAATAAAAGAAGCCAGAGCAGGCCTTCAGAGACCTGACACTGGGAAAGGCAGCAGAAGGTACACTTCAGAAGTGAGCATGGAACTTAGTGTGTAGCAATCACAGCACTCCTTTCACCTGGGAAGGTAGAGTGTTTCTGGCTGCTGAGGTCTGACAGAGATGGAAAGCATGCTTCACCCACTTTTCTGAGTTGCAAGCAACATGGACTGTAATTAGGATTTGAGATGCATAAACATAATGTTCTCCAGATATTCTATAAATGCAAGTTGCTTGGGTATTAATAAATCACACTGCCTAAGTTAGTCCCAAGGTCACACTGTTTCAGAAAATGCAAATGTCCATTGTGTCTTCATGAAGAGGATGAATGGTCACAGTTTTCCAGGTTTGGACATTATTTCTTTTGAGCATCTTGGGGAATCTGTGCTCAGAGAACACCTTGGAAATTGTCGTGTTAGCACTCATGTGGCGTGAATGCACCCTGGTTGGTGTAACAGACCTGAGTCTTCCTGAAGGTCCTCTGCTCTCCTGAGACCACCCCTTGACTTCCAAATGGTGAACATGTGGAGCTCCAGCTCCTTCCTCTGTGTTCACTTCCCAGGATGTGTGAGGAGGGTGAGCTGAGCTCAGGGGAAGGAAATTTACCCCTGGAGACCTGAGAACAGTGTCAGGGCTGTCCTCCCCCATCTCCTCTATGTGAACATGATGGTTGTTTCTTTTTCCTTGCCTAAGAGAAATTTATCTTCCAAAACGTAAATCCACTGGAGCCCAAATATTTAACATTAAAAGCCCTTGATGTGGGAGACATGAGAATCAGTTCTAGAAAAATTAGAAGGGCACCTTTGGAAATAATCTTTAGGAGAGAAGGTGAAGCAAGTTGGCAAAATGTGACTGTCCAGTGACCATCTTCCCATAGAAACATCTTATTTGCAAGGATCCATATACAATAGTACCTTTGAAAGGGCTAAGAAATCCAGGAATTCATCTCAGAGATGCAAACCAATAAAAATGATACAGCATGTAAACAGAATGAAAAATGAAAACAATACGATCATCTCAACAGATGCAGAAAATGTAATAAATAAAATTTAACATTTCAAATTTCCTCAACAAATTGGTATAGAAGGAACATACTTCAACATAATAACAGAAAGAACATATTTCAACACAGAGAGAACATATTTCAACACAATAAAGAACATATATAACAAAATCACAGCTAACTAAACACCAAACTAGGTATAAATAGAACATCTTTCAACATCATAAAGAATACATTCACATCAACAAAGTCAGAGCATCCAAATTGATTACAAAAAAGAGGTCAAAACTGTTCTTGTCTGCAGACATCGTGATCTTATATATAGAAACCCAAAGACTCCACAAAAACACTATTAGTTCTCCCAGGGTACAGGATTATTTCAATTAATTTATAATTCTCAGCAATTGAACGTGAGGGTTAACTTTTGCTAATCACTGTGTGTGTCAGAAGAAGGATGGTCCAGAGCTCCCGTCTCTGCCATCTTGTGGATATTACTCAGATAGTGAGCAGTTCCAGCACTAGAATATCTTTTCTTGTCCTGTTATAACCAAACCCACTGCCCTGTTGCCTACCATACTTACTCCAGACCTAATATTTTGCCACCATGAATTTCTTCTCTATTTTCATAAATTTATTTTTCCAGGAAAATGTGGAAAGTTTTCTGATTGACTTTTTTTCCGACTCAGTATAATTCCTTGAAGATTTTTCCAGTTGTTTTTGTGTGTCAAAATATATTTCTCTTTATTGCTGAAAAAATTAAGTAGTTTTTACTTAATTCTCCTTTCAGTACTATCACTTTTTTACTTTCCTAATTTTGCAGCTGTGTTGTTTGATACATAAATATTTTAGATTATGTCTTCTAAATAGGTTGACTCTTTTATCATTATATTGTACTCTTTTAGGTCTCTGGTAATTTTTTGCTATGAAGTCTGAATTACATGATCTTAGTTTAGCCACTTCTGCTTTCCTTTAATACTTTAAATAATATACCTGAATTGTCTCATGTGACCCCTAGAAGAAGACTTTTCCTCGTTGACTCTAGGCCAGGTGATCTCCTCATGTGAGAACGTTAATGTCAATTAGGTAATGAGATGTTTTGGAAGTCTTTCCTCCATGTTCCCTTAGAGTTATTTACAAAGAGTAAGCTCTTGTGTGTTCTAGAAATTCAGTAAAATTGCAGAATGAAAAAATTAAGGTACAAAAATCAAGAGTGTTTCTATACATCAGTAGCACATTTTCTAAAAAAACAAAACAATCCCATTTGCAATAGCTCCAAAAAGGTAAAACACCTAAAAATAAATTTAACAAGTAAAATATTTTCATAATCAAAACTGAAAAATACTGATAAAAGAAACAGACACACATAAATAGAAAGAAATTCCATGTTCATGGATTAGAAAAACTAATACTGCTAAAATGTTCATACTATTCAAGGCAAACTACAGATTCAATGTCATCCTTAGGAAAATACCAATGACATTTTTCACAGAAATAGAAAAAAAATTCTAAAATTTGTATAGAACCACAAATGACATCAAATACCCAAACAATCATGAAAAAAAGCTGGTGGCATGACACTAACTTCAAAATGTACTGCAAAACTTTAAGGCCCAAAACAATATGGTAGACACATAGGCCAATGGAACAGAACAGAAAGCCCATAAATAAATCCACACATCTACAGCAAACTCACTTTTAAACAAAGCGCCAAGTACACACTATAAGGAAAGGGCAACCTCTTCAATAATTGCTGCTTGGAAAACTAAATACCCACATGCAGAAAAATAAAACTATACCCTTGCCTCTCACCATATAAAACAACTCAAAATGGATTAAAGTCTTAAATGTTGGATGTAAAACTACAAAAATACTGTAAGAAAACATAGGGAAAAAGCTCCATAGGCATTTGTCTAGGCAAGGACTTTTTGCATAGAACTTCAAAAGCATAGGCAACCAAAGAAAATGTAGACAAATGGCATTACGTGCAACTGAGAGGCTTTTGCCTGTCAAGGGAAGCAATTAACAGAGCGAAGAGACAACCTACAGAAAGAGTTATATTTGCAAGCGACACTGCTGATAACAGGGCTAATACCCAAAATACATAAAGAGCTCAAGCAACTCACAAATAACAACAAGCCCAAAAACTGTAATTTACAAATGAGCCAAAGACTTAGATAGACATTTCTCAAAAAAAGGCATGCAAATGGCCAACAGAAATATGAGAAAATGCTCAATATCACTAATCATCAAAAAAGAAAATGCAAAATAAGTTTATAAACACATAAAAAAAGCTCAATATGACTGATCATTAAAGAAATACAAATCAAAACCACATTGAGATACCATCTCATACCAATCAGAATAGTAATTATTAAAAAATCTGGAGACAACAGATGCCAGAGAGGATGTGAAGAAATAGGAACACTTTTACACTGTTGGTGGGAGTGTAAATTAGTTCAACCATTGTGGAAGACAGTGTGGCGATTCCTCAAGGACCTACAAATAGAAATTCCATTTGACCCAGCAATCCCATTACTGGGTATATATCCAAAGGAGTATAAATCATTCTACTATAAGGACATATGCACACAAATGTTCACTGCAGCACTGTTTATGATAGCAAAGATCTGGAACCAACCCAAATGCCCATCGATGATAGACTGGAGAGGGAAAATGTGGTATATATATACCATGGAATGCTATGTAGTCATAAAAAGAAATGAGATCATGTCTTTTGCAGGGACATGGATGGAGCTGGAGGCCATTATGCTCAGCAAACTAATGCAGGAACAGAAAACCCAATACTGCGTATTTTCACTTACAGGTGGGAGCTGAATTATGAGAACACAAACTTGGGCATGTCAGAGGGTAGGGAGCCTGGAGGAGGGAGAGGATCAGGAAGAATAGCTAATGGATGCTGGGCTTAATACGCAGGTGATGGGAAAGTCTGTGTAGCAAACCACCAAGGCACACATTGACCTGTGTAGCAAACCTGCACGTCCTGCATGTGTATCCTGGAACTTAAAATACAGCAAGGCCGGGCGCGGTGGCTCAAGCGTGTAATCCCAGCACTTTGGGAGGCCGAGGCAGGTGGATCACGAGGTCAAGAGCTCGAGACCATCCTGGTCAACATGGTGAAACCCCGTCTCTACTAAAAATACAAAAAATTAGCTGGGCATGGTGGCACGTGCCTCTAATCCCAGCTACTCAGGGGGCTGAGGCAGGAGAATTGCCTGAACCCAGGAGGCGGAGGTTGCAGTGAGCCGAGATCGCACCATTGCACTCCAGCCTGGGTAACAAGAGCGAAACTCCGTCTCAAAAAAAAAAAAAAAAATACAGTAAGATAAAATATCAAAAAAGATGCATCAAATTCTTAACAGTGGTTTTTTTGAGGAATATGTTTATGGGAGTTTTCAATTGTTATAAATTTAATACTCATCTCTGAATTGTTTAAATTTTACACCATGAGAATGTGTTATCAGGAAAAATAATAAAAAGATTTCCATTTAAGGAAACAAAGAAAATGCACATCAAAACCACAATGATGTAATGTGTCACTTCAGTCAGAATGTCTCCCCTCAAAAAATAAAAACGTAACAAGTATTCTTACTATGGAGAAAAGGGAGCACGTATACACAGTTATAGAAAACAGTATAAAAGTTCCTCAAACAAATTTAAAAGAATTGTCTTATGATCCAGCAATCCCACTACTGGGTGTATTAGCCAAGAGAAATAAAATCAGTATGTCCAAGAGATATCCGCACTCCTATGTATATTATGTTAGGTGAACTAAGCCAGGCAGAGAAAGAGAAGTACCACTTGATCCCACTCATATATGCAACTGATAAACTTGTTCACACAGAACTAGAAAGTAGAATAGTGGTTGCCAGAGGACAGGGAGGGGAGGGCGCAGGGGATGGAGACAGGTTGGTTAATAGGCAAAAAATTACAGCCTTTAGGTGACAGAGCTATGTGAATTTAGAAGCCTTGAGATACAGAGGAAGATGTGGACTCAATCATTTGTGATGAGTCTACATTTCCTGGGCCAAAGTTGAGCCCCAGTGTAGAAGAGAACTCAGGTGAGCCTATCTAGAGCCTGGTCAAAGACAGAAGCTTCATCAAGATGCTGTATATGGCATGTGCTGGACACACATACACACATAGGTGGAGGCTGAGCTATGGAGATTCTGCAAAACTCAAGTCCCAGCTTACAGGAACAGATTTGGGTAGGTCACTCTTGAGACTCTGTGGTGTTGTTGATATTGGAAAACCTAAGAAGGGCTCTGCCCAACAATAGGACCATTGAATTTATCCCATGGAATATACTGGTGACCTTGAATGTCTACTCTAGTGTAGTAACTTCACTGCCTCATGACTCATCACATTTATTGCCGCCTCCATGATATTTCCTCTGAATCTTATATGTTCTATTCTTTTGAGCGCTTTGTATTTCTACTCTGATGTCAAAAGTTTTCAGTCTTCTCCCCAACAACTATTATCCAGATGCACTCCTCTGCCATCTCTCTCTGCTGCAGTGAAGGACACCCCGTCATGAAGATACTCACACGACACACTGTCCTCATCCTGACTCCCCTTTTCTCTGCACCTAGAGGCATCAGCAAGTCCCATGGTCTCTACCTGCAGCTCAGGTCCTGGGCCCAACCCCATCTCTCCATCTCTACCTCCACTGCTTCCTGTAGTCTAGTCATCATCATCCTCGGCCTCAATCACTGTCACAGTCTCCCATATGGTCTCCCTACTTTACCCTATTCCTCACATGCCAGCCTCTGACCTTTTATATTAAAATTACACTCTCTTATGGCGATAGCTCCATGCATCATCGGACTCCTGATGGCCTTCAGCCACCCCTGCCACATCCTCTCTGGCCATTTCTTCACTGAGTTAGGCCACTCGGACCTCTGCCTAATCCTCACATTCACCAGCTTCATGCCCATTAGCACTGAGTTGGTATTCTTAAGTTTTTTGTAGGCATCTCTAAGGCTGATGCCTCTCAAAAGACTTTGTCTACCCTGACATTCTCTAAAGATAACTTGACCTCTGCATACTCCTTTTTGGCAGTACTAAGCTTGTCACTGAGTTGGTGTTTCTCCTGTATCTGTGAATCCAGTGTTTTCACAAGCTGCTTTTTGTGTCTTCCATAAAGTTGACTAATAATGGACTGACCCACCAATAAGCCGATGAGAGATGGACACACCAGTGTCTTTTCCTGAAGAGAGCAAGAGGAGAGTCGTGGACTCAGGTCAGGGGACAGCAGCTCCACCACCATTTTGTCCAGCTTCCCAAGTGTCAGCCCAGGGCGCAGCCCCTCAGAGGATGGCAGCCCCTCCATGGCACTAAAGCCACCATGGGGCACTGCTCAGTAACCACGGATTCTGAAGCCACAACAAACTGCAGAGAATGCCCCAACATTCTGCTTGGAACCCAACCAGCAACTGGCATCTTGGATTGGTCAGTTATATGCTTACTGACGGGGACATTTGTAAGTAAAAGATGCTTATCTTTATTACTGTTTAGTGATAATTCTTTCTCTTTGTTATTTTATATGATTATAAAATTAAACTACAGTAAAATTTGCACATGTAAATCATATGGCTTTATAGATTTTAAAACTATATATCACTTAAAGTATCCAACAAATCCTATAATGTATAGAACATGTTCATTAACACTTAAAATACTCCCTTGTAACTTTTAAACTGATATTCACCCACCCCACCTCATGCAGCCCGTTTTGATTTTTATTGACATACATCAGTTTGGTCAGCTCTCCAACTTCCTAGAAGTTAGATAAATCATGTTGTCAAGCCGAAGGGGCTAACTGTCTGATACACTAGAAACCAATACTATGACACCAGGTTTTTGAGAAAAAAATCTTTATATTGCAAGTTCACTCCCAAGGAGACAGGAGTCAGGCTCTAGTTTGTCGCCCCAATGCTGGTTTCAAAGCAGTGTTTTTATTAGAAAAGGTATAGAGGGTGTATTCCGAGATGAGTAGGTTACTGGTGGAGGGAGAGGGGAGGTTTGGAAGACCTTGGGCATGGGCAGTTATCTTTTTATCCTGACTCATGGGTTGCATGTGCAAATTAGGGGAAGTTAGTACAAAACATGCCATTGAAATTTAGGCTGTAACATCATTAGTTTTTAAAAAATTCTTTGGGCAGTAAATTTAGTGCTCCTTCTCCTATGTACATTCTTCCATCATGAGGAATTAGCGACAATGTTCACTCTAGCTTCTTCCTGATGCAGCTCTGAATATGAGGAAAGAAATTGTTTCATATTAAGTTGAAGATATTCTCTAACATCTGGTTCAATATTAGCATTTTTCGTCACTAGTGTATGCTTTTAAAAACAGTTTTAACATAGCATTGAAAGCAGCGTTACCAGATTACCGCATATACAATTAATATTAACAGTTGATAAAGTTTCAATTTTACTATGCCCTGGAGCACAGATCAAATTCTGTGTGGGGATGAAGGAAAATAAATCTGAGAACCCGCGGATCCCTCCCCCTTCTCTAAGAACTTGTTGTAACCAATAAGCTTGTCTTATTTTCTGGAGCTATTAAAAAAATGGGAATAGCCAGATAACCTAATAGACAAATATCTCTCATATGCCAGCTGTCAACACATTCCCAAGCCCATGGGTGGCTGACATATGGACAAACAAATGTATATGCAGTAGGTTCATATAAAGTCCTTGACACATTCTGAAAATTATGTATTTGGTTTACTGGCAGCAGAGACAGGTGTATTACAGTTTTCTTTTGAAATGTAATTTCTCTGTCTCTGATTCCCAATTTTTACCAAAGGTAAATCATAGTATGTAAGTTTGCATGCAAAATAAGCTTCTCACAAAAAGTTCATTTCTATTACTGCTTCCTCTTTGCTACTGAATATTGGGTCAGCAATCCTCATACAAATTTTTAACAGAGGGTCCTGGAATGCTTTTTCTAGTCCATTGGTATAAACTCCAAAGTTATCAGACTTGTATTTAAGAGTACTTATCAAAATCCTTTTCATGAAAAGTAATATGAATTATAGATGATTGCAATTGTTTTCAGCGAGGAATTCAAAAGAGTAACTCTGATGGCAAAAACTTAGCATATCCATGATTAAAATCTAATGAGAGTTCTCAATTGGCAAGACATTTAATTTTTTCTATTATATGCAGCATTTGGAGATAACCAGAATTATGACTGACAGCATCACATTAGGACCAGCAGACGTCTGTAAACATTATGAAATCCTTGGAATACTTAATACTAATAATATATCTATACAACTACAACTTTAGGAAACATAGTTAAAAGTATGACCAGTATCACATTAGATTTTTGTAAGTTTCTATAATTTTCAGAAAATTTGTATCCATAACATATTCATAAATGTAACCAAAAGAAGATAATATTACTGCAGACATTGAAGGTTCAAAACGCCTGATCAAAACAGAATCACAGGTCATTTAAAAATGATAGTTATGCATTTAGCTACAGTGATAATCGAAAGACCTCAAAAGCAATATAGGAAGTTACACTGATATAAAAACCTTAACACTTTTAATGCTTTCTCAAGAAATCAGAGAAATCAGAAAAACCAATAAAGACAACACAGGAATTACCTTGATAAAATGTAAAATCTTTTATTTTTAGGCCAGTCATCAAAAAGGTAAAGAAAAACCTCCATAGTGTGATTTTTTCTTTTTACAGAATGTTTATTTAGATAACTTGTTAAGTCAAACCTGATAAAAAGGGTACTTGCACTAAAGTAGACACAGGAAGAATGTGTCCAGGGTCATGTGAAAATGCTGTATTATAGAGAAAGGTGAACAAGAAAACTAGTACCTTGAGCAGGGAGCCACATGACTTCTAATGACAATGTGGGGAGTTTCATAGCTACATAAAACAATTCATATAAAAAAGCCAAGGGTACAAAATCACATTACATTTGAAGAAAATATTACTTTTAAGATAAACATTATAGTGTTATACCATAACAACAGAATTAGAACTGGGGGAAAATGTTACAGGAGCTGACAAAAAGTTAAAGGAAAGAGGTATCATCCCTTTGGGAGGCCAAGACAGACAGATCACCTGAGGTCAGGAGTTCAAGATTAGTGTGACCAACATGGTGAAAACCCATCTCTACAAAAAAATACAAAAATTAGTAGGGTGTGGGGTACACACCTGTAATCCCAACTACTTGGGAAGATGAGGCACAAGAATCAGTTGAACCTGGGACTGAGACTGCACCACTACACTCCAGCCTGGCAGACAGAGCAAGACTCAATCTTAAAAAAAAAGAAAAGAAAAAGAAAGGAAAAAAAGGTAAAAAGCAGGAGGACAGAGTTTAAGTGAAGAGTCTTCATTAGTCTTCTTTTTGCTTGCTAGCTTATGCAAGCAGTGTTATCTGAAAATAAAATTATAAAATAGTATCTGGAAGCCTCATGGTAACCTCAAATCAAAAAACATACAAAGGATACACAAAAAGTAAAATAAAAAAAATTAAATCATATTAGAGAATCACTTTTACTAAAAGGAAGACAGGAAGGAAAAAAAAAAAGAGAAGACCACAAAGCAACCAAAAAACTAGATAGTAAGAGTAAACCCTTACTTATCAATAATAATAAATGTAAATGGAGTGAACTCTCCAAACAAAAGCAGCAGAATGGATTAAAAAAAATAAGACCAACTTATCTCTTGCCTACAAGAAACACACTTCACCTATGAAGACACACACAGTCTGAAAATGAGGGGAAGGAAAATATTCCCTGTCTATGGAAACCGGAAACCAAAAAAAGAGTAGAAATAACTATACTTATATCAGACAAAATAAACTTTAAAACTGTAAGAAGAGACAAAGGCCAGTATATAATGATAAAGGGATCAGTTTAGCAAGAAAACTTAACAATTGTAAATATAAATGCACTCAACACTGAAGCACCCAAATATATAAAGAAAATGTTATTACAGTTAGCTAGAACTCAATACAATAGTAGCTGGACATTTCAACGCGATTTTGGCATTGAACAGCTGTTCCACACAGAAAAGTAAGAAACAATGAACTTAATCTAAATTATAGACCAAATGGAATTAATGCATATTTACAGAATATTTTGCCCAAGAGCTGCAGAATATACATTATTTTCCTCAGCACATGGGCCATTCTCAAGCACAGGCCATATGTTAGGTCACAAAACAAATCTCAAAACATCTAAATAATGAAATAATATCAAGCATCTTCTCTGACTACAAAGGAATAAAATTAGATATCAAGAAGAAAAGGTATTTTGGAAACCATAGGTCACATGGAAGTTAAACAATATGCTCCTGAATGAATTACTAGTGAGTCAATGAAGATATTAAGGTGGAAATTGAACAATTTCTTGAAACAAATGGTAATGAAAACACAATATACCAAAACTTATGATACACAAAAAGCAGTACAAAGATAGAAATTTATAGCTATAAGTGCTTACCATCAAAAAAGAAAAACTTCAAATAAACAATACATCCTAAAGAACTAGAAAAGAACAAACTGAACCCCAAATTAGAAAATAAAGATCATAGCAGAAATAAAATTAAAATTAAAAAATCGTAAGAACCGAAAATTAGAAAAGAAATAAAGATCACAGCAGAAATAAAATTAAAATAAAAAATCATAACATCAATTAAACAAAAAGTTGGTTTCTGAAAAGACAAGACAAAATTGACAAACAGGTTAAGAAAAAACAGAGAAGATGCAAATAAATAAAATCAGAGATAAAAAAGGAGGCATTACAACTGATACTGCAGAAATTTAAAGGATCATAAGTGGCTATTATATGCCAATAAACTGGAAAGCCTAGCAGAAATTGACAAATTCCTGGACTCATACAACCTACATAGGTTGAACCATGAAAACATCCAAGACCAGAACAGATCAGTAACAAGTAATGAGATTGAAGCCATCAGAAAGTCTTCCAGTAAAGAAAAGCCCAGGAACTGATGGCTTCACTGCTGCTGGCTTCACATCAAACATTTAAATAACTAGTACCAATCCTACTCAAACTATTTTGAAAAACAGAGGAGAGAATACTTCCAAACTTATTCTATGAGGCCATTATTACCCTGATACCAAAATCAGACAAAGACATCAAAAAAGGAAACCACAGGCCAGTATCTCTAATACTGATGCAGAAATCCTCAACAAAATACCAGCAAATCAAATGCTACAATACATTAAAAATGTAATTCATGATCCAGTGGGATTTATCCCTGGGATGGAAGGGCCATTCAACATATAAGCATTGTGATACATCATAACAACAGAATAAAGGACAAAAACCGTGTTATGATCACATCAACTGAAAATGAAAAAGGATTTGATGAAATTCAACATCTCTGCATGCTGTAAATCTCAAAAAACCACGTATAGAGGAAACATAACAAAAACCACACGAGAGACACCCACAGCTAGAATCATGTGGAATTGTGAAAAATGAAAAGTCTTTAAGATCTGGAACACAATAAGGATGCCCACTGTCACCACTGTTATTTAACATGGTACTGGAAATCCTAGCTAGAGCAATCAGTGCAGTCCCTGATACAGCCCCCAACCCAGGTGACTACCCTCTGCCTGCCACCAGCAATGTAGCCCCCCCAACAGCACACCTAACACACCCAAACTGTTTCCCTCCCCACACTGTGGGCATTACAGCACCCGATAACACCCCCAACCTGAACCCCCCACCCACCCTGTGAGCAATGCAGCCCTGGAGAGCACCCCCAACCCACCTCACTGCTGCCAGCAATACAGTCTGGGATAGCACCACCAACCAGCTCCCCGCCAAGGGTAGTGCAACCCCAGATAGGGCCCCCAAACTACTCCCCACCCCGTGCAGGCAGCACAGCCCCGGATAGTGCACCCAAAGAGCCACCCAAGGTGGACAGTGATGCCTGAGGTAGCCGCCCCCAGCCTGCTACGGGCAGTGAAACCCTGGATAGCACACTTACCCCGTTGCCTTTCCACACTCCAGCCGGGTGCAGTGTCGGTTGTGCCAGCGAGGCAAGCCAGTGAGAGGAGCCAGCGAGGCCAGCTACAGTCCAACAGGCTCCAGGCTCCAGGCTCCAGCCTCCAGCATGAGGCAGATGGCGCCTTCTTCTCCAAGCCATGAACTGAGGACCCAGCTACATGGACAGACCAGAAAAGTCTGGAATCGTGAAGACGCTCTTAGCATACTTTATAACCGAGTTTTATGGACTGCCTGTTCTGATTGGATGAGAGAAAACCTCTAGGCCTACTCTCATTGGACTTTATCTTCATATTTTGATTGGTTATCCTGACTTCTCTAATCCAATCAGAACGTGAAAATAAAGCCCAATCAGAGTAGGTCTAGTGGTGTTCTCTCATCCAATCAGAACATATAGTCCAGAAACTTCGCTGGCAAAACCTCAGTATATAAGGCATGCTAAGTCAGTCTCTTCTGGTGTGCCCATGTAGCTACTGCATTCCCAGCTTGGAGACTGAGGCGCCACCTGCCCCAAGCTGGAGGCTGGGCCTGCGGGACTACAGCTCGTCTCACTGGCTCGCCTCTCCATGTCTGGTGGCAACAAGGGACACTGCAGCTGGCCAGAGTGTAGAAAGGTGACAGGGTAGGTGTTTTATCCAGGGCTGCACTGCCCACAGCCTGGGGCGGGTTGGGGGCGCTAACTCAGGGGTCACTGTGGGGCTGCGCTGCCTGCAGCAGGTGCGGGTTGGGGGAATGGTTTGGGAACACTATTCCCCATTATAAGGCTGGGGGCAGTGGGGCCTTTTGGGGGTGCTATCCGGGGCTCTACTGCCCTCAGCAGAGAGCCGGTTGAGGGTGATCTCTGGGGCTGCCTGTGTCAGGGTTCAGGTTGGGGGCGCTCTCCTGGGCTGTATTTCCGGCAGCAGTGGGGCTGGTTGGGGACGCTACTGGGGTTATACTACCGGCAGCATAGGAATGAGGGGACTGGTGGTGCGCTGACTGATTCGGCTGCATTGTCAATGATGGGGAGCAGGTTGTGGGGAGCAGTCGGGGGAGACTTGCTGGGTGCACTATCCATGGCTGCATTGCTCATGGTGTGGGGCAGGTTGGGGCCGCTATCTAGGGCTGCAATGCCCCTGGCAGGGGTTAGTTTGGGGCAGTATTGGGTGCTGCACTGCTGGTGGGCGGGAGGGGGGGTTGGGGGTACAGGAAGGTGTGTGTTTGGGGGTTTCAGGTGCTAGTGGGGGCGAGATTACTCATATTAGAGGGCAGGGTGGGTACACTATTGGGGGCTATGCTGCCCCGGGTCGGGGACGCGTTGGGGGCTGCAGTGCAATCAGTGGGGGCACGTTAGCTGTGCTATCAGCTGCTGCACTGCCTGTGGTGGTGGTCGGAGTTGGCGCGCCATCAGGGTACGCTTACGGGTTAGGGTCTCTGTCGGGGCTATAATGCCCATGGCTGGGTGCGGGTTGGGTGCGCTGTTGGGGACGTCATCCCCTAAGGCTGGGGGATGGTTGGGGGTGCTATCTGCTAGAAACATGCTCAGTGCATGTTTGTAGAGTTGGGGTTGGAAATGAAGCTGTAGGCTTCATGGTAAAGAGATGAGTGCCAGCGGTGTTTTCCCCTCACTATTCCTCTGTAGGAGATACAGAGGGGATTCTCCTGTGTATTATCTGTAACCCACAGTTTCTCAAATAGAACAACAAACACAGATTTATTGCATCATCAAGACAAAGCCCAAAAATGACCTATGGCATGAATGGTCTGGTGGCAGTTGGCTGCAGGGTGTATGCACTGACTACCTCACAATCTCCTTGAAATACGCCCGGGTACCATTCTCGGTACTGGGAACAAACTAATCAAAGAAGACAGTGGAAAACATCTGCCTTGTGGAGCTGATAGTGTAGAGAATGGTGGTGGGGTGGGGAGACGATAAAGTTAAAAGTGCATGTGCACACATAGTATGTGTACATAGATGATGGTAAGTGCTAAGAAAGGAAACCAGGGATGGGGGCGTGTTTGTGGTATTTGTTTGTTTTTCACTGGGAGATGAAAAACATCCCTTGCTGAGAAGGTGAGAGAGTTGCTCCTCCAAGGGGGAGGAGCATTCCAAACAGAAAACCCCAAAGGCAAGGTTCTGAGGCTGCAGGATCCCAGGAGAATTTCAGGGATGTGGGGAAGCCAGTGTGGCTGGAGTCGGTGAATAGGGCAGAGAATGGCCTGTCATCAGATCAGGGCAGTCTTGTAGGCCCTTACAAGGACTTCAGCCTTCACTCTGAGGACATAGAAAGCCATTGGACAATTTTAAGCATCCTGCCTCTGTTCCATCAAAATTACTTTGGCTGCTATATTAACAGACCATGGCAGGACCAGGGGAAAAGCCAAGGGACCTTGTTTGAGGTGCTTAGACTATTTTGAGGTGAGAGGCAATAATGGCCAGAACCCAAGTGGTAGCAGGAAGTAGTTGGATTCTGGATATGTTTTAAAGTCATGGCTGCTGCAGTTTTCTGATGATTTGGATATAAATTATGGAAAAAGAAGAAGATTGAAGCTTTCTTGTAATGTTTTGGCCTGAGCAACGGAGGAATTGAATTGCCGTTTTCTGAGATGAGGAAGACTTTGAGAGGAGCAGGTTTGAAGTAGGACAGTTGAAGATCCGAGGGTCAGTTTTGAACATGCAGTCATGTGCTACCCATTGATATTTCGGCTAACTATGAGCTGCATAGACAGTGATGGTCCCGTAGGTCCCATGTTTTACAAATACCATATGTTTACTATACCTTTGCTATATTTAGATAGGTTAGGTATACAAATGCCCTGGTCTTATAATTGCCTGCAGTATCCGGTGCAGTAGTGTGCTGTACAGGTTTGTAGCCTGGGAGCAATAGGCTATACCTTGTAGCCTGAGTGTGCAGAAGACTACACCATCTAGGTTTGTATAAGTACGCTGTGATGTTTCACTTAACAAAATCACCTAATGACACATTTCTCAGAACGTATCCCTATTAAGTGACTCATGTCTGCATTAAGTTTTGAGATCCTGTTAGACATGCAAGTGGAGGTGGAATTCAGGGGAAAGGTTCAGTCTGGAGATTAAAGTTAAGAACCATCAATGTGTAGATGGCACTAAAGACAACCAAGGGAGTGAGATATGTGGAGAAAATAAGAGGTCCAGGGCTTGATTGTTGTCACACCATGTTCAGAGGTGGGTGAATGGGGAGGAATTGGCAAAAATGAGAAGCTGCCATGAACTAGAAGGAACCCCAGCAAATTGAGGACCTGGAGCCAACTGAAGGGAAGTGAAAGCTGTCTCAGATGGTTCCACTGGTCCAGGGACTGATTCCAAATTGACAACTGGATTTAGTTTTGTAGAGGTCACTGTGACTTTGAAAGCAGTTTTGGTGAAGAGGTAGAGGTGAAAGCTTGTTTAATGTGAGTTTAGGAGAGAAATTAGAGATAAAGCAGACAGCTCTTTCAGAGTTTTGTTATACAACACACCTATGGATTTTGTTTTGTTTTGTTTGAGAATGGGTCTTGCTCTGTTGCCCAGGCTGGAGTTCAGTGGTGCAATCACGGCTCCCTGCAGTCTTCAACTCCCAGACTTGAGAAATACTCCTGCATCAGCCCCCAGGTAGCTGGGACTACAGGCACGTGCCACAACTCCCAGCTAATTATTCTTTTTTTTTTATTAGAGTTGGCAGGGTCTCATTATATTGCTCAGACTAGTCTTGAACTTCTGAGCTCAAGTAATCCTCCTGCCTCAGCCACCCAAAGCGCTGGGATTATAGGTGTGAGCTATTGTACCTGCCAACACCTATAATTTTTTTTTTGAGGTGTAGTTTCACTCGTCACCCAGGCTGGAGCAAGTGGTGCGATCCAGCTCACTGCAGCCTCTGCCTCCTGGGTTCAAGGGATTCTTCTGCTTCTGTCTCTCAAGTAACTGGGATTACAGGTGCCCATCACCACAGCCGGCTAATTTTTGTATTTTTAGCAGAGACTGGATTTCACCATGTTGGCCAGGCTGGTCTTGAATTCCTGAACTCAGGTAACGCGCCCACCTCAGCCTCCTGAAGTACTGGCATTACAGGCATGAGCCACTGCGCCCTGCCTCATTTTTGACTCAGAATGTGATGCAGCCTTTTTTGCTTTTATGGTTCTCTTTGACTAGTCATCTTCTATTTAGCATTGGTCCTTAAAGCTCTGATTAACGTTAAACCTGTGCATGTCTGCGGCAGGTGTGCCATTTTACCACTTTTGGCCTCATGTAAATGACTGACTACGATTTGAGACTCAGGGTAGATTGTGATGAGAAGGTAGCATAGGTCTGGAAAAGTCAAGGGAAAGGGACTTTGAAGTGAAGCTAACCTAAATCCAGCAGAGAGCGGATTCACGCTCTACCTCTCCCCATTTGAAGACGTTCAGTTCTAGTTCAGCTCCAGATAGAAAGCATCTGGCAGGGTGGCAGGGGTTTTAAGGAATAGAAACATGTGCTTCTTTGTTATTGTTAGTGATACTGAGCCCTTCTTCTGATTTCCAGGGTGACCTGCCCCACAGGTTTACACAGCCTTCGATTAGGGACATCAGTGCTATGATTCTGTTATCTGGGTCTGGATTGTGTAGGGGACAAACATTCATGAAATGAGTTTACAGAAGTGTCTCTTGTTAGGGAAAACCATATAGGATGTTACTACATTAGCTCTGTGATTAGCTGATTGGTTATTACCAATAATTTTAATTTTAATTTTAACTTGTCTTTGCTTAAGATGGCGGTAATAAACAGGTTTTGATTTGCCTCTGTTTGCTTTTGCTTAAGATTGCAACACCTGCCCGGTATACCGTGACTCTGGGAGGAACATCCTTCACTGTGAAGTATCTGCGCAGTCATGGCTACATGTCCACACCACCACCCGTCAAGGAGTATCTGCAGGACAGGATGGAAGAGACAAAGGAGCTTATCACAGAGAAAATGGAAGAAACAAAAGATAGACTTACTGAAAAGTTACAAGAAACCAAAGAAAAAGTTTCCTTTAAGAAAAAAGTGGAATAAGTGCCTTATATAACAGTATAGAAAAATTCCTGCACTTTAACCCTTTGGAAACTAGGCAAAGATACATGTCTGATTTTTTTTTTCCTTTTTTTTGGTTAGTTGCCAAAATATACTAGTTCTCTGAGGGTTAAAGAAGTAAAATACCTTTTTAAAGTTAAATATCAGTAGAAAAATCAGTGTTTTTATACGGAAAGAAAATGAACCCAATATAAGAATTTCCCATCAATAACAGTATTAAGCAGTAGGTAATGTCTTAGAAGTCAGACTTCTTTTTCAGGGTCTTCAGAAGCACGCTTGATTTCTGTTTTGTTGCAGCTGTAATTTATGCTGGTATGCCTGGTATGGCAGCTGACTCCTTGAATAACCAATGTGACCCATAACACAGGCTCTTAATACTGGATCTTAATTTTTATGTTCTTCATTAAGGTTTTAACTGTATTCAGTATGTAATTTGGAGACAAACTAGCATCATCCAAACTGCCTGTGAATAAGAGGTTATTTAGTCTTTCTATAAAAAAAGAATAGGACAGTTACCTACCAGTTAAAATACCTTATATGAAGAAAATAGAATAAAGATTTAGTCATTTATATGTAAATAAGATGTATTGGTTGTGTGTAAATGAAAAATGGATCCTTTAAAAATTATTCTTACCTGAAGCTTGTTGTAATTTTTTTAAAGCAAATATATATGGGGTGATGGTACTTTTCAACTGTGTGTATTGGTGGTGATCACCTCAAACATAAACCTTTATTGTGAATCATTTGTGTCCTTTTCAACTAATCTTTCAGCGGAAAGGTAACAAAATATTTACACCTTAAATTTATTGTTAAAATCAAGTATTTTTCAGCAGCAACTCAAGCTCATGATTCTCAAACAGAAAAAGGTTTGGGAGACTAAAAATGGAGTCAGGTTGTCACGGAGTTGGCTGACTCCTTGGGGTAGGCACGGTCCTTGCCGCAGCAAACCACTGCAGTTTCCCAGTGTCTTAGTTTCAGAATTAATGCTGATTTCCTTATGGAGTAAATTTTTAAATTGTGGCTGCTGATTTTTGTCTTACATTGAAGGGAAATACCCTCACTTAAGAATTCTACTTGATTTTTTTGGGGGGTGGGGGGAAGGCTAGTCTCAAACTTCTGACATCAGATGATCCACCCACCTTGGCCTCCCAAAGGGCTGAGATTCCAGGCATGAGCCACTGTGCCCAGCCCTCTACTTGATTTTTTTTTTAATGACAAAGCTGTCAGATCATTTGCTTGTAATGAAATTCAGCCATTGTCAGCTATGAGCATCGCTGTGGTGGGGCTATGTTTGAGTATGTGTGTGTCTGTTTCCTATGCTCTAACTGCGATTATTTCAGTTCTCATCCTTGAATTGCTCATTGGAGGAGGGAATGGCCTCTTTTTAGATTGTCCTTGTTTTGACTTACCTGCCAAGGCAAGAGAATGTCAGAGTTTGCCACACAGTCCCGCAGGGACCCCTGCTCTTTGCCAGGATTTTTGTATCAAGTACTTAGTTTGGCCAAATTTAGAGAATAGTTTAAAGGGGAAAAAAAACTTTGCAGTTGATGAGTCTAATTATTATTAGAATAGTTTTTAAATGAATATGCCGTGATTGGAATCTTTCTTCCTGGGGGCCGGGAGAGTGCTGAGAGCAGCAGCTGTGTCTGTTCTCTGCAGTCTTGGGCAGGCGGCACTGCTGTCTCCTGATACACAGGGTTGAATGCCCTACTTCACATTGATGCCACATTTTCAAATCTAGACGTGATTAACATATTTTAAGTATTAAATAATTCACATTTTTGCAGATTCAAATGCTGTTTTTTAAGATATTAAACACGTTTCTTGTTTCTTCTTAACCACTGGAGACTGCCCATGTTAAAATCTTGTGTTACATGGAATTCTTCTAAAACAATTTCCTTTTACTTTTCATGTTGCATATTTCCTAATAGGGATAAATTGGAGGTTCTTAGAAGTTACTAATAATCCTGAGACTAAAATTTGCTTTTTCTGCGTGGACATTTTCTGTTCAGTCCATTTGAGTTTTGTTGCCGTCCAGATTCATAATCATTTGTGGTTAGCTGATTATAGACAATGAGGGACTGCTCGAGTGATTTGAAATTCTCTCGTAAAAAGTTCTCTGAAGATGTGGGAAGTTCTGTAGTATGACTTGGCACCAGGAATGACACAAAAATGCTGTTGCTCGCATGTTGCTAACCTAGTCCTTAAACAAGCTTCAAATAGTTTAAATGGGGACCCCCTGTAATCTGCTGAGTTTGGAGTATTAATAGCAGGCTAACAATATAGTACCAATATGTTGAGTTAAATAATTGAGAATATGTATAGTAAATATAGTCTGCTACATGTAACAGACCTCATTTCATTTACAGTACATCTTATACTTGGGATTAATTCACCTATAACCTCTGTGAACTGGGAGTAAAGCAGAAGCAGCCCCATGTCTCATGAATGTCTACATTTATATTTATTTTTTTGAGACAGAGTCTCACTCCATCACCCAGGCTAGAGTGCAGTGGCACAATCATAGCTCACTTGCAGTCCTGAATTCCTGACTCAGATGATCCTCCCACCTAAGCCTCCTGAGTAGCTAGAACTACAAGTGCACACCACCACACCTGGCTAAACTCATGTCTGCATTTATGCGAGGTGTGTGGACCAGGTGGGGAGGGAGCTGTGACTGAGATTCGCCTATATAAAATACGCAAAAAGGGTTTGCTAAGCAAACTGATATTTGAAATGACAGATGGATCAGGTTAGAGCATAATTTATTCAGGAATAAGAGCAAAACCAACCGCATCAAAAAATGTATTTTACTGAGACAGCCTTTTGTGCATACAACAGGATGCCACTTACAGATTTCAAGAAAGGAGAAAAATAATGCTTATATTGAGATTACCTACCTCCCAGTAGTGAAAACAATAAAATTATGCCTTCAAATAATCTTGTGTTTATTTGTCACAGACACTGCCTCCGCTTATTTACAAGTGCTTTATGCTCAGGATGAAATGGAGATAGATTCTGGCTCTCTTGTTTCAAGGATCTTAGAAGATAATTCCAGGAATTTTGAAGATCTTTATAGTTTGAGAAAAAAAGTGCTTGAAGAAAAGAAGGAAATTGTATATTCGACACATTGAGCTTCTTTCTGTGTTCTTAGTGTTGGGTTCGGCTCACTCAGGATTTCTTAACCAATTCAGACGTAAACCAGGCTACTGTAGAAGATGGTAATGGTGGTGAAATGGGCAGAAGATGACTTTTAGCAAATGAGGCAAAAAAAAAGGAGTCATCTTTCCTGCTTTTTCTGAAATGATACTATGTTGAGAAGATGTTTTTGTGAGATATGCATTTCTGAATTAAAGGATTCCTTCTGAAAATATAACTTGTTACATAATGTGGACACATTTTTTTCTGTTGCCTACAGTTCATTTTTTGAAATGGGAGCCCTCATTTTGTTCAGATTTTCAAAACTGAGTCTCCATAAGGCCTGAAATAAAATAGATGAAATGTTATCAAAGTTGTTTGCACCCATTTAAATATCTTTTTTGCAAGCCACTTATATTTTTTGGTACTGAAAGCTCACTACTACGTTATCTTTATGAGTATGAAGGTCTCAGTGCATCAGATCATACTGGCCCACATGCTTGAGTGGCTGGCTTAGATTGGAATTTTGCATTTTAATTGCTGCCAATCACTGGTAGAAACTGGCATTTGTGGAAAATTTTAGTGCTGAGTAGTTCAGATTAATATCTGTTAGTTTTCACCAGAATACAGAGGTTGGCCTCTGAATTCCATGAAAATTACCAACCTTAAACCTGTACTGTATTATACACTTTAAAAATGTGCTAGAAGGGTAGCTCTCATAAGTATTTTTACCACAATAAAATGCAAAGCAAACAAAACCCCTGGCCCTTCATACGCGGTGTGGGCAGCTCTGCATTGCAGTACCTGCTTCACAGCCAGGCTGTGCCCTCGTAGTGTCTGTGTGCCGGGTTCCGTGTCTCATGCACCTGATGGACTTAGAATTGCTGTGTGGCGTTTGCCTTTGGTACTCATGG
The DNA here is from genome assembly GCF_049354715.1 of Callithrix jacchus. NCBI lineage: Eukaryota > Metazoa > Chordata > Mammalia > Primates > Cebidae > Callithrix > Callithrix jacchus. The sequence continues at coordinate 50,601,355 of NC_133514.1, read as the reverse complement.
TGGTTAAACAGCAAGTGCCTTGCCCCTCCGTCAGGCTGCTGATGACCCAGCAGGTTGAGGCACCCTGCTACTCCCATCTCCAGCTCTCCTTGGCTGGAACCCTCGCAGAGGGAGACCAGCAGATGGTGAAAGAAGTGTCAGAGTGAGAGACAGGAAGAATGTGTTCTGGGGTTTAGAGTGGAATTCTCTAACGCACAAGGCTAAGTGCTTGCACATATTCCCAAAGGAGGTGGGTGGGCCAATGTCAGCAGAGGGAATGCAGAACGAGAAGGCCCATCAGCAGGAGAGGCTGCCCAAGGGCCTGGGTGCATCCAGAGCTGCTTCAGGACTGAGCTAGGCAAATGGAGGGAATGGTGAGTGACAGTGCCCAGATCCATGTGGGCTCTCCCTGAATCCTTCAGACAAGGAAGACCAGAGGGAAGTGGGAAGGGCAGGAGAGGGTGTGGGGGAAGCAAGGCAAGAAGCCAAATGATTTTGAACCATATGTTGTCCTTAAGTCCTTCTGGGTTTCACATTTTGTTACAAAGTCTGTAATAAACCCTGCCCCCACTGCAGTGTGCTTCATTAAAACAACTGTATAGCTAAAGTAATGGAGTAGAAGAAACAGATGTAATTTATTTATTTACTTTTATGTGTATTTATTTATTTTTTGAGATGGCATTTCGCTCTTGTTGCCCAGGCTGGAGTGCAATGGCATGATCTCAGCTCATTGCAATCTCTGCCTCCCGGGTTCAAGCGATTCTCCTGCCTCAGCCTCTTGAGTGGCTGGGATTACAGGCACCCTGGCTAATTACATGCCTGGCTAATTTTTGTATTTTTAGTAGAGACAGGGTTTCACTATGTTGGCCAAGCTGGTCTCGAACTCATGGAAAGGAAGTTCTGGCCCAGTGACTTGGTCTTTACCTTGTCACTGGGTGGTCTAACCCCCCATGGTACTCATTCCTGGGCATTAAATCAGCACCTATTTATTTCACTGGGATTTTTTTTTTTTTTGAGACAGAGCCTCCTCTGTCATCCAGGCTGGAGGTCAATTGCATGAGCTAGGTTCACTGCAACCTCCACCTCCCGAGTTAAGTGATTCTCCTGCCTCGGCCTCCCGAGTAGCTGGGATTACAAGCACCTGCCATCATGCCTAGCTAATTTTTCTGTTTTTGTAGAGATGAGGTTTCACCATGTTGGCCAAGCTGGTCTTGAACTCCTGACCTCAGGTGATCCACCCGCCTTGACCTCTGAGAGTGCTGGAATTACTTCTCTGGGATTTTAAGCTCCAGTCATTCAGTGTGGAGGGCATTCTAAAGGCAAAGGGCATTTACAAATCTGTCGTATTTAGGCAAAAAATGTTTTAATTAAATCTAGAACATGAAAGTTTGAGCGCTAACAGCCATTGTTCACGAGGAGCCCCAAATGTCAGGCGCTATGGCGTGCGCATTCCTTGGATCTTCACAACTGTCCTGTGAGTAATAGATGAGATTGCCTGTTGCCGTTCTATAGATGACATTTGAAAGCCTGTCAGGGACATAATTAACTTGAGGTGAGGCTAATATTCAGACCACCCAGGTCTGTTAAGCTTCAAAGCCTGTGCTGTCCTTTAACTGTAAGCAGGAAATATTCAAGGAGCCAGATCACCTGGGAATCCCACGCCAAAGACAGCACCTCACCTACTTCTGGAAGCACGGGCACCCGGGCCTGTGTGGAGCGGCCCCATTGGACTACAGGCTTGCTCTAGGTGCTAGTGTAGGTTGCTAGAACATTTTGTGCTTACAGACGACTGGTAACAGTGGAGACAAATACAATGCTGTAAATGAAATGGTTTTGTAAACCGAGGAAGTTATATAAGAGTCGCTGTTTACAGCTGCAGTTTTTTAAGACAAAAAAAGTATGTGCTTACAAGTAAGTCCTTCTGAAAGTGTATTTTTAGTTACCACTCTATGCTCAAAAACTGAGCTTTTGCACTTCTGACATTTTTAACATGAAAATGTAAAGTAAGGTGATGAGGTTTGCATTATTAAGGCAAGAGCCAGAGTCTTGACAGAAACATGACAGTAAGACAAAACTTTACAGATGCAAAGATCTAACTTTTCGGAAGCTGTTTTAAAATGCGCCTTTGAATTAGAATCCATTCAAACAAAACAAGGCAGTGTAGTGAAGGAATCTAATTCGAATGTTCTCAGCAACAGACTCATGCCCTGCATGTGTCATCACAGAGAGCAGAATAGAGGCTGTTATGCCATGGCCCAGGCTGGGTGGGCCTCTGGAAGGTTCCGAGGGATTCTTTCGAGCATGCCTTTCTGACTGTCCCCCCAGGGGGATGGGGGAGAGGGCGGCCAGGTGGATTCTACTCAGCTGTGGACACTTCTGTTTTCAAAACGAATGTCTAAAATAATTGGGTGAAAGAAAGCCAGGATTGCTTAACTGCAGAAACTGGAGGGATTTGGGAACAGTCAGGTGGCACTGAAGTACAATGGAGAACTCCCCAAATTCGCCACTTTTGAGCATTAAGGAGGCCCAGGGCAGGATGGTGATCCCGCCCCCCTCGCCCCGGGCATGGGGGAGAGGGCTGCCGGGTGGATTCCTCTCCCCTATGCCTGGGGGGATCGTCAAGGAGGGGGTTCAGACAGCAAAGGTGTGGGCACTGGACATGTGCACTTGCCCTCTCTCCCTGCCGTCATCCCCTCCACCTCGCCCGTTCTCTCTGTCGCTTGGTCCGCGCTGTCCCAGAAGCATCTGAGCACGGTGCTTCTTGGCTCCCACACTTCAGCTCCAGCCAGAGCGGGCGGTTCCTTTGTGCACCAGTAGCTTCCACGCACTTCCAAGCCTTTGTTTTTCTGTCTCGGGTCTTTCGCAGAAGCCATCTGAGCTTGCTCAGTCTACAGCCAGAGTGTCTGGGAAGATGATCCTGTAAGGGCACTCCTCAACCGTGGGGACCGTTTTCCACAGGCAGGTGTCCCAGCATCCTGTCCTTCAGAGGCGCAGCCTGCGTGGTTTCTCAGCGTCGTTGAGCCCCTTCGCCGGTAGAGGGAACCAGCTCAGCCTGCACCTTTTGCTGTCTTTTCTCTCTCCGCTCTCATTTGCCTGTTGCCTCTACTAACAGCTCTCACATTCTTGGCTCTGAGACAGCTTTCCAAGTGACAGCCGGTACAGCCTCACAGGGACGGTGGGGCAGAGAGGAGTCCTGTGTCTCCGTTGTGACGAAAAAGCCCCAGGGTTTACTGGATTTGCTGCTTATGGTCTGCAAAGCGGGATCCCCAGCCTGGACTCCCCTCATTCCTTCTGTGCAGAGCTGTCTCCAAGAACAAAGTTTGCACTAGTGTTAGCAAGTCTGGGGGTTATCTTTAATATTTCTACAATTGTCTGCTAAATTAAGAGATGACAGAATTTATCCCAGAGTATGGTGTGGTTTATCAGTGACTACTTGCCGTTTTACAGGAAGGAAAGTTTCCTATTGCTCTCTCTCTCTTCCTTCTTATAGCTCTCTGCGAATCCCCTTTAAAAATAGTCTTGAAGAATTTAATTCAGAATCTAAAATGGGTGTACCAAAATTGGGGCCTATACCGTTTTGAATGGTCTTTTCAAGAGTTCAGTTTCCATTTGCTCATCACAAGTACATACAAATGCAAAAAATAAATGGTATCTGCTGCCACCATGCAAATCCACTTGAGTAGTTTGGTAGGTTGTGTGGGGTTTTGTGCACACAGTCATCATCTGTGAACCCATATCCTTACTTAGAGCATAGAGGTAACACTATTCTAGTCTCTCAGTGTAGGAAATTTAGAGCCTTTCTGTTCTTCTTTATGACTAGAGACTGCCAATGCCAAGGAATTTAAAACACACACTCAAGGGGTCTGTTCTGTTCCATTGTTGAATAGTTGTCATTGTTAGGAACATTTCGGTTCTGTGTGACAGCCACCCAAAGACTTCGAGGCATCTAGAAAGTCCTCCTGGGGTGAGCAGTTTCCCTGGGGACTCCTGGCATGAGGGGACCTGCTGACCGTCTGAATGCCCTGTGTAGAACCCAGCAATTGGGAAAAGAATCATGATCGGACCAGAATTGCTTCTAGTAGAATATGAAGTAGTGACTTTTGAAAAGTCAGAGTTACGACAAGCTGAATGGGAAGTTTAGCTAGGGAGCCATAAGGAGGGTTTCTTCGCGACAGGTCTTAAAACACACAGCATTTCCCCCCATGCATGTGCTTTGTTGCTGAAAGAGAAACAAAAATCAAAGCAGAAACCCAAGGGACAAATGTGTGCCACTGATTATTTTTAATGATTTTGTGCTATGGTTTGGCCACAGCATTAAGAACAAGCAGAAAAATCTGATTTCATAACTAACGAACAGTACTTAGAGCAACATCGTTCTTTAAAAGTATTGCAATTACAGACCTTAGGTCGAAGAACTACATCACCATTGCTCGGGTAAAAGAGGCAGATACATGACAGGTGGAAATCTTTTTCTGTATAGAACTGGGAATTATGTTGAAAAGTAAGCGCAAATGTTTGTTTAAAAAAGACTTCAGTGACTTGTATCATAGCTCACAACCAACTATTGAAAAGTTCAAATACAGTTGTACTTTTTAGTAGATTGCTTTATAATAAAAATTAAATGAACTAAATGCTGTGCATTGTATTGTACATATTTTAAAATAGTTTTAAACTAGACAAGCATACAATTAGAAAACGTGATTTTCGAAAGCAATAAAATGAAAGATAGCAACATACCAACAAGCACATTAAAATGAACAAGTATAATTAACAGTAAAGTTTAAGCCTCAATTCGTTCTGTAGAAAAAGAAGCAATGATGTGGTAACAAATTTTAGTACCTCTGAGTCTAGAACATTCTCATGCTCAACAGTTCTTGCACAGGGTTGAACCTGGGGTGTGGGAGCTTTGTTTTTGACAGTAATGAGCCTCAGTTCTAAATGCGGAATCACAAGGGATGCAGCATATGATGGAACCAACACATGGGTCTAGACACGCGGGATCCACAACACCAAGAGTGTCAACTTCTCACGGCCCTTTTAAACAAATACTAAAAGGGCTGCCTTTTAATCCATTCAGCATTGAGAGTTGCATTGTACAGTCGATTTCAGTTTAAGGAGAATCGGTCATTTGTTTCCTGAATGTTAGGGGTATGATTCCATTATGATTTTCAAAGTCAGAACATACACCATGAAACTAACAAACTTTGGAATTTATTGGACTATCCTCTGGTGGCAGAATAAGCTGATGATATGGATCAGATGGGCCAAATTCCATGAACTGCCCTTACGGATAACACTCGAAAGGATACCCACACCCAAGATTCAACCATGGTTTTAATGAACACGGTGTTATAAACTTTTTGTTCTTTTTTAAAAAAAATTAGGGCATTTGAAGATAAAGCAGAGGTCATAATCAGACACTAAAAACTAAACTCGGAGAAGGATGTAACAATATACAATTCAAAACGTAATTTCTAACTAATGGCAAAACCAAGCTTGCTTTTTGGGTCAGGATGATGATGGGACACGAATGGGAATGGATGAGAGCTTCGCTTGGCTGGCTGACAACCGAGTCTCTTCTAGTGCTAACCCATAACTAAACACTTTTTCCAAGAACAGGGCCTCCTTGTAAGTGGATGTGTTTTTCCTGAGGTATCTTTCCCTATAGTCTCTACTGTTGCTTCATTGGCTCCACAGCTTCAGTTTGTAAAAGAAAAAGGCACAGAGAGACTTGGACACAGACGGTAACAGATGCCTCTGGAGCTGAATGAAGTCCTCTGCTGTAGGCTGATTTACTTTTTCCTCTGACACAGTTTCTGCAATATTAACAACAAAAATGTGCACTTTTCACTGAGGCCTGACACCTTCGTGATGCTACAGCAGGAGACAGATGCAGGAGATTATAAAGCAAGCTGAAAATCAACATTTTTCTGACTCAAATGTAACTAACACTGGTCCAGCTGAGCATTACTAAAAAGATTAAATAAGAAGCATCTAGTGGCAACCAAAAAGCTGTTGGATTTTTTTAAAAAGTATTTTCTTTAAAGTGTTTTCACAGCAAAGATGCAACTTTCCATTGCTATATATACGCTGGTCATGAACTGTTGCTTGTTCACACTTCTTTCTCTTGTGTTATAATATTGATATTTAATAGGAAAATAAACTACATAGATTTTAATCTGTATGCATCCATTTGCAAATTTCCTTACAAAAGAAGACAAAGCACATAGGCATTCACCAATTCTATGCCATTTCTGTTAAAATTGATATCGTCTATACATTATATTACAGTATTAACAACTTTTTGTTCTACCCATTGGGTAGGATATGTGCATAATATATTCAACTTATATACAGCAACTTACACATAAAAACATAAGAAAAGACAGACAACTGAAAAAGCACCATTTTAAGTGAGGCACGACAAAGGTGGGCGCATCAAGTGCAGGAGGGGCGACTTGGCTCCTGTGTCTGCTGAACTCACCATGAGGCACCTTTAGTTGCTGAAAACTGACATGCAGATCTCTGACATGATGGGGGTGTATAGATATAATGTGCCTATATATTCTCTATATAGGATAGTGTCTATATATTCTCTATAGCTCTAACCCTCTCCCGCATTACACAAAACAAGGACACACAGAGGGAAGAAAGAAAAGGACGGAGGAAGACCCTGCTTTCTTAGCAAGACATTCCTGCACTCAGACAGCAGCTTCCTAATGCATCCAGTTCAGGAAGCAGCAGCAGCAGATGACTGTCCCTGGCAATAACATGAACTCTGCAGAGGACACAGCGTGCTGAGTATTAAAGAATGCTGGAATCTTGGTTCCAAAAAAACAAAGACCATGGCAAGGCTAAGAGTGCTTCCCATTGCTTGTTCACATCTCTGTGATCTGTGGAGGTGCTGGCAGCTGCTGGTGTTGGAACTGGTGAAAGGTAAGCCACGCAGCTGCCGAGAGCTAGCATTTAGGATCTGGGCTGAAAGCAACATATCTTGATTTGTGACTTTCCTCACACCAGGAAGGGGAGGTTCTCCTCTTACACCTGTCATTCAATTGTTCTTTCACCGCAGCAGGCCAAGCACGGGGCGTTTGAGGTCGGTGTGAGTAGGAGAGCAAGGGGCAAGGCTGTGGGGCTTGTTCATGGAGTGAAGGCTTGGCTCCAAGCACTGGCTTTAATCACTTAGGCAAGAAACGCAAAAGTTAACTGAAACCAGGTAAATTTCCCAGTTTTTTTTCTCTCATACACTGCTGATCTTTGGAAATTAAAAAAACATTTGTTTAAACAAAAATTAAAACACAAAGTTAATGCTGTCATTCTAAGTAGCAAAATTCAATAAGCGAGCAGTGCAGCAACCCCCGTCCCCAACACCAAGAAGGGGTGCATCCAGTTAGGGCTGCGTGGGTGGCCGGGCTCCCTGCACCTCCAGCAGAACATCTCTGAGCTTACAATTGACCGACACCACGAGGCCGTCCTTTGAGGGAGGGCCCAGGGCTGGGTGCTGTGTGTCTCTGTGCCAGCAACCAGTGTCTGGCCTGAGGACATATTTGAAGCACTCTGCATCAGAGCCTTCAAAAAAGAGCCACTGGATGGAAGATAGAGGATGGCCCCTGTCAGAGACAGGAACTGTTTGTTCAGAGAGGAAGGCAGGGATTTAGACGGATTCTTCTAGGTCAGAGAAACTTTCTAACAGTGCTTCCTTTTGAGCCTTTCTCTTCTTATGAAGATGAAATAAAGGTGAAGAAAATCAAATGGAGATTGGTAGAAGTTCAAGAAGTCCTCGCCTGGGCACGACAGGCGGCCGCCCCCATTTACTGTTGGCCCCTATTTCCTGTCTCATAAGTTTGAGTGAATGGAAATGCAGTCCTCATGATAAATCTTTTAAAAATTCTCCTCTGCTCTCTTGGGATTTCTTGTGGCTTGGGTGTGTGTCCATGTGTTTATGTGGTGAGAAGGTGAAGACATGCTTGTCAAGCTTCTGTATTCGTGAATTTTGGACACCAAAAATAGATCAACTCTTGAAATACCTAATTTGTTTCATGAAATCTCTTTTCCATTAAGGATTGCTTCAGTATTTAAAAAGAATGCTAGAGTTTCTAAAAAAGCAAATATATGCTGGAAGACTCTGTTCTTATAGGTGGGCTTCAGGATGCCTTGGGTCTCCTATACCTGGAACAAGGGACTTTTGAAAGTCAGCGGTATGCCCAGGAGTGCTCGTTCCCACCAACTGTTCTTCCTAACAATGCAATCCTTTGTCGCCACACTTTGCTGGAATAGTCTGAGATTATAAACCTATCACTGATTGTCTAAATCACTGGTTACTAAACTGGACCTGTGGGTTCCATGAGCTAAAAAAAGAATTCTTGAAAGAACAATAGGCCCCACTGTGTAAGCTGCATTTTCACAATCTCCACTCGTTCAATACCACGCCAGCCATGAGGTGACACGGTATGAACAAGTCAGCCACAACCTTCAAAAGAGCTACTCATGTAAATCACCTTTTCCTTGTGCTGAAGGGAAATTGACTATTAATTCATGTCTGACCTTGGCTTTTAAACTAATTCATTACATTGTCCCAGCCTCAAAGACCTTTCAAAGTCATGGTTTGATATGTATGTGTCTTGATTTAACAAAGGCAATTCTCTAGGGTGGCGAATGGGAGGAGCCTCTTTCTTGAAACATGATTAAAAGTATCTGAATTACATAATTATCTTGCCAATACTGTGGACATATGCAAAACATTCATATACTCACGTTGCTAAGGAATTCACAAGTCTCTGCTCTGAGCTCCTTCTTGAGACAGGTAGAGAAGTAAGGACCGTGAAGACATTTGAGAGCTAGGGCTGTGGGGTGTGTCCCCTGCTTCACCAAAACTGTGGGCGAGAACTGGAATGATGGAATCACCTTCTCGCCTCCGCATGTGCAGGGACACCTGACCAAGAATCCACTGCAAGTCCCTGCCCAGGGCCCAATGGGCAAACGGGCTCCTCGTCTTTGCCTGACAGAGGAAGAGGCTAATCCGGAGAGCCAGTGAACCTTCAGGGCATCTCCAGGGTTGGGGAAAGTCCTCTCTGGCCCCTAACCGATCTCTGCCCTGAGAGCTGGTTTCTCTCCTGCAGAGGCCTTCCAAGTGTCACTGGAACAAGACTGAATCCAGTCTCGGAAGCTCCACTGTGGCCCTCAACTGTTTCTACTTCCACACAGGGTTGTAAGCATGAGCTGGCAACTGGTGCCCGTGCTTTTTCTCTCTGCATTTAAGAGTTGGACTAGTTCTGTGGATGTTACTGTGTGGAATGGATGAATGTAATGGAAATTCCAATCCTCAAAACCAACAAAAACCAGCGACCTACCTACAGAGGTAAGAAGCAGAAGGGAACAGACTGGGATCAGACAGGACTTGGGGTTTGGAAGAATCTCTCCAGTTACAGTGCAGAGCTACCACACTGAGGGATCACCTCTGAGACCCACAGGCAGACACAAACACACACGCGCAGATTTGGCTTTAAAGCTGCATAGATCGGAGTCATGGAATCATCATTCCAGCTCATCTTGTTATGTGCAGAGGCCACAGAGGCCCACCCTCGACATGGCAGACCGTTCTGCAGAGAAGCCCTTCTCCACGCGCAGTGTCTGCTAAACATGTTGGCTGCTGCTCTTATAAAAGCCAGTGCTTACATCTGTAGAAGAAAGTTATTTTTTTAATTGTACATAAGAATGTTTGTAAATGTCAGGAGTATTAAAACTAATGGTATTTAAAATCAGTTTTCTCGTTGCATTTTAACTGCATGTTGTGCTTTTTACCCTGTGCTCTTAAGTCACTCGCCCCTTCCACTGTTCTCTGACCGTCCAGGTCTGGCCTTCAGTACAAAGGCTGGCCTGGAGAAGGGTTTGGTAGAATCCTGCAGGAGTTTGGGTAGGTTTTGAGCACTGCATTCCTCTAACAAGGCTATGCTAATACTAGTGACATACAATGGCTTATTATGATCAGCAACATGGCATTCTTCCGTCATTTCTAGGGGCTTCCAAAGCATAAGAAACCACCACCCACACCACTCCTGCAGGAAGTTCTGGGTAGGCCGGATGTGGGGTGGCTGTTGGGAGCCTCCTGTGAACTGAGCAGCCCTGTAGAACTGAACTGAGCTGTCGAGGAAAGGGGAGAGGCAATGGGGATATACTGAGGAGTCACATATTTCAACAGTATGCAGAATAACCACCTTGCATTTTAAACAATTTATTGCATAAAATAAGGTATATATTTGAATATAGTTCATGCTACAGTGAAAAATATCTAAATTACTGAAGAAATTGCACTGCTGAAGGATGAGGGCAGTACTGCATGATACTGGATCCATAAACGCATGTGTTCATTTTCTCATAAAATATGCAGCCTAAGACTAGCAGAGTAACTCAAATAACAAGTCAGAAATGCTGGAACTTAATCTTCCCTATCTTCCTTCCAAAAGTCTCCAAAAGCTTCACTGCTATTTGATGCAAACTCCTGCAACAATGACTTTTTTTGATTTACGCAAGTTGGTAAAATATTAGGTTACATCCCCAAATATCTGTTCTTAGATGATTCTGGGGACCACTCCAGGATATTCCTTGGGCCTGATGACAAACCACAGGTGAAAAGACAACATACAGAACTTCACATAAAACAGTTCCCTCGTATATATTTTCCACATTAAGATAGTGCAACTCTGAACACATATCGTCACAACACAAAGGAGCTCCTTGCATTCACCCAACTCTTCCACTTTATGCCCTGGCACACAAAACAGGAATTTTGAGTCATACTTTTTAAACAAAATGAAAGTTCCACACCTTAGGAGAAAAAGCAAACTGGCTGGTTCTTCCCCACAAGAATATATAATAATCCTTCCTTCTTCATTCAGCCAATTACAAAACAGACCATTCTGGCCTCATTTATCTGCAAAGTCTTTCATAATTAAATAAACCAAATACCTCTGTGGGTTTTATTTCATGATATCTTCAAAGCATCCCTTTCTCTGTTTTCCCCTGCCCACAGCCCCATCCCAACCCCTGTCCCCAAATAAACACTGTTTGCAGTCAGACCAGGGGGACATTTGTATCATTTCAGTCTAGTTTGCATGCAATTCCCCTAAAAGGAATCAGAAGCAAAGACCATGTTTGCGCATTTGGTTTTACTTATTTGTACCATGTAAAACTGAACAACACTGTGCGCAGGAGGGGCCCAGCAGCCGCTTCCCTCCTAGGTTTCTTTCTCCAGCTGAAGTGCACATTGGAGGAAATCAGACCAGGTTCCCAGGCTTCCTGTCTTTGCCTTTGATGGGCACTACTGTGCTCTCTGCATTGTTCTGCTGAAACTGCAGTCTGCTGCCCCTGTGTGCATTGCTGCGCTGGCGATGGAGGAAAGAGGCACCTGGGTGGTGGCCCATCACCTCACTGTATGTGGGGGGCGGCCCCTCCATCCTCCCATTGCTGCTGCAGGTGGATGCACTGATGCCCGAGTTGCTGCTCGGTGGGCATGGGCCCCCACTAAACATAGCAATGTCTATCAAATCACTGTCAAATATGGTTCGGTTGGGTGGGGCCCTCACGGACTCTCGGTTGAGTTCCATCTGCTGTTCAGGGTCCCGGAGCTGCAGGGTGCAGGGCCCCTGGTAAGGAGGTGGCTCTTCACCATCGGACAAGGAGATGGTGGGAGGAATATCAATCTCGTGCTGCACATAGGGGTAGGTGGGCTGGAAGTGGCTGAAGCGATCCCTCTGGATGAAGGATGGAGCTGTGAACCTGTCCCTGGACCGCGGGGCATGCATGATCTGGAAGGGAAAGAGAGGCTTGAAGATGGTTTGGGTGCAACGATGACCTTAAATGTAACAGAATCAAGGAGAGTCACACTTGGTTCCTACCAGTTTGAACACCATCTCCCAGAGAAAGCAGGAAAATCCAATTCTAGAAAAAAGCTTACTTTTCTGATTCCCTATGTTCCTTATGACAGACCACTCACCTTGCCAAATCCCAGCGCATCCAGGAGGGCTGAGCAATGGAGAGCTGTGGGTAATTGAAAGCTTGGGCTCCTGGGAGTTACTGTGCATGCTACATGTGCATTTTCCAAGGGTTCAAACAGAACACACTAGGAACTCCAAGAGTCACAGGGCGAAGAGCACTGCGGCCAGCACTCGGATCCAGTCATCAGTGACCTCGCCCAGGCCTCGGCTTCTCTATAACTTATGAGGACAGGACAGGGCTGCCTGCTTTCTTAGGTCCCTGCCAGCTCTAGAACCTAGAACCTATGATTCAGAAAAGTAACAGGGGCTCTGAGTTTTTTTTATTTTTATTTATTTTTTTAATCTTAATTTTGTGTGTGTGTGTGTGACAAGGTCTAGCTCTGTCACGTTGGCTGGAGTGCGGTGGCCCCACCTTGGCTGTAGTGCAGTGTCGCCACCTTGGTTTACTGCAACCATAACCTTCTGGAATCAAGTGATTCTCTCCCACCTCAGCGTCCTGAATAGCTGGACAGCTAGTGCATGCCACTAGGCCTGGCTAATTTTTTAAAAAAGAGAGATGGGGTTTTGTCATGTTTCCCAGGCTTGTCTGAAACTCCTGAGCTTAAGTGACTCACTCACCTCAGCTTCCTAAAATGCTGGGATTACAGGCATGAGCTACTGTTGGCCAGGACTCCAAGTAAGCAGAAGTTATAACTTCACACAATGATGTGCAGAACAGATACAAAGCATTGGGTCAATTTATTCATTACTTAGAGATTATTGCCCTACCAATCACTTATTTAAACAAATCCCCCCAAAATGACTGCTTTTTCTTTTTTTAAAATTTTTATTTAAAAAAAAAATCTTTTTTTGAGACAGAGTCTTACTCTGTTGCCCAGGCTGGAGTGCAATGGTGCCATCTCAGCTCACTACAACCTTCGCCCCCTCCCCCCACCGGGTTCATGTGATTCTCCTGCCTCAGCCTCCTAAGTATCTGGGATTACAGGTGTCTGCCACTGTGTCCGGCTAATTTTTGCATTTTTAGTAGAGACTGGGTTTCACCATCTTGGCCAGGCTGGTCTTGAACTTCTGACCTCATGATACATTCACCTGCTTCAGCCTTTCAAAGTGCTGAGATTATAGGCAAGAGCCACCATGCCCAGCCAATGACTGTTTTTTCTTTCTGGCTCCTAGACTTTTCCAGTTATTTGAAATCTGAATAAAAGTTTCCTGTAGTTATTTTTAGTCACTGACATGAAAAATGTTTTGTGCTCAAGTAAATATGATTATAGTAATTTCTTTTTCCAAAATTAACCCAGGTAGTACATTTCTTACAATATCTTCTCATTTGTTCTACCATTCCAGTTTCTAGGAGACAGCTCTTTTATATACATATATACACACACACATGCATATATGCATATGTGTGTATATAAATGTGTATACACATATATCTACACACACACAGAGATACTGATTTCTCATACACCATTATTTTTAACTTGAAGGCAAAAAAAATGTTATTTTTAAATCTGCATTATTACACTTGGAGATGTGGGAATGAATCACGCTATGATATTTATAAACTATGCCCACACTTGCCAAGGCACATTAGTAGAAGCCATGGAATCATGTAAAGATCAGTGATTCACAAATTGTTTTTGGTAAGGAGCTTTAGACTAGAACGAATAGTCCTTGGAAGATTCTAGGAAAAATCCCCTCTTGCTTTTGACCAAAGTTCCAGGCAATGCCTTCGTCCAAAACTATCAGGTTTACCACGTGGTAACGCCCTGCCCCTTCCACCTCACTTGGCAGGGACATGCCCCCTCACTCCCTACCCCAGCCCACACCTCCTGGGTTCCCTTACCTCCGAGGCGCCCGACCGTGGTACAGTGCTGTCTGAAGGCCACAGGGACCCTTCATGGCGGAGGGGAAGGGAAGGAGAGTGGGGAACAAGAATCTATGGGACACATTTAAAGCAGTCTCCAGAGGAAAATATACAGCAATAAATGCCCACAAGAGAAGCAAAGAGAGATCTAAAATAGACACCTTATCATCAAAATTGAAAGAGCTAGAGGGGCAAGATCAAAAAAACTCGAAACCTAGCGGAAGACAAGAAATAACTAAGATCAGAGCAGAGCTGAAGGAGATAGAGACACAAAAAACCCTTCAAAAAAATCAATGAATCCAGGAGCTGGTTTTTCGAAAAGATCAACAAAATAGACCAGTAGCCAGATTAATAAAAAGGAAAAGAGAGAATAACCAAATTGAAGCAATAAAAAATGATAAAGGGGATATCACTACAGATTCCACAGAAATTCAAACCATCATCAGAGAATATTACAAACAACTCTATGCACATAAACTAGTAAACCTGGAAGAAATGGATAAATTCCTGGACACTTGCCTCCTCCCAAACCTAAACCAGGAAGAAGTCGAAAGCCTGAATAGACCAATAACAAGGTCTGAAGTTGAGGCAGCAATTAAGAGCCTACCACCCAAAAAAAGCCCAGGTCCAGATGGGTTCACAGCCGAATTCTACCAGACATACAAAGAGGAGCTGATACCATTCCTTCTGAAACTATTCCAAACAACCCAAAAAGAGGGAATCCTCCCCAGATCATTTTATGAGACCAACATCATTCTGATACCAAAACCCGGCAGAGACTCAGCAAGAAAAGAAAACTTCAGGCCAATATCCATGATGAACATAGACACAAAAATCGTCAATAAAATACTGGCAAGCCGATTGCAACAGCACATCAAAAAGCTTATCCACCATGATCAAGTAGGATTCATCCCAGGGATGCAAGGATGTTTCAGCATATGCAAGTCTATAAACGTAATCCACCACATAAACAGAACCAAAAACAAAAACCACATGATTATCTCAATTGATGCAGAGAAGGCCTTTGACAAAATTCAACAGCCCTTTATGTTAAAAACCCTCAATAAACTAGGTATTGACGGAACGTAACTCAAAATAATAAAAGCTATTTACGACAAACCAAAAGCCAATATCATACTGAATGGGCCAAAACTGGAAGCATTCCCTTTGAAATCTGGCACTAGACAAGGATGCCCACTCTCACCACTCCTATTCAATATAGTACTGGAAGTTCTATCCAGAGCAATCAGACAAGAAAAAGAAATAAAGAGTATTCAAATAGGAAAGGAGGAAGTCAAATTGTCTCTATTTGCAGACAACATGATTTTATATCTAGAAGACCCCATTGTCTTAGCCCCAAATCTCCTGAAACTGGTAAGCAACTTCAGCAAAGTCTTAGGATACAACATCAATGTGCAAAAATCACAAGCATTCCTATACACCAATAACAGACTTAAAGAGAGCCACATCAAGAACGAACTGCCATTCACAATTGCTACAAAGAGAATAAAATACCTAGGAATACAACTAACAAGGAACGAAAAGGACGTCTTCAAGGAGAACTACAATGAAGAAACATTCCATGTTCATGGTTAGATAGAATCAATATTGTGAAAATGGCCATACTGCCCAAAGTAATTTACAGATTCAACGCTATCCCCATCAAGCTACCAACAACCTTCTTCACAGAACTGGAAAAAAACACCTTAAACTTCATATTGAACCAAAAGAGAGCCCGCATAGCCAAGTCAACTCTAAGCAAAAAGAACACAGCAGGAGGCATCACACTACTTGACCTCAAACTATACTACAAGGCTACAGTAATCAAAACAGCATGGTGTTGGTACCAAAACAGAGATATAGACCAATGGAACAGAACAGAGGTCTCAGAGGCAACACGACATATCTACAACCATCCAATCTTTGACAAACCTGACAAAAACAAGCAATGTGGAAAGGATTCCCTGTTTAATAAATGGTGTTGGGAAAACTGGCTAGCCATGTGCAGAAAGCAGAAACTGGACCTCTTCCTGACACCTTACACTAAAATTAACTCCAGATGGATTAAAGACTTAAACATAAGACCTGGCACCATAAAAACCCTAGAAGAAAATCTAGGCAAAACCATCCAGGACATAGGAGAAGGCAAGGACTTCATGACCAAAACACCCAAAGCACTGGCAACAAAAGCCAAAATAGACAAATGGGACCTAATCAAACTCCACAGCTTCTGCATGGCAAAAGAAACAGTCATTAGAGGGAATCAGCAGCCAGCAGAATGGGAAAAAAATCTTTGCAGTTTACCCATCTGACAAAGGACTTTTATCCACAATTTACAAAGAGCTAAAACAGATTTACAGGAAAAAAACAAACAAGCCCATTCAAAAGTGGGCAAAGGATATGAACAGACACTTTACAAAAGAAGACATATATGAGGCCAACAAACATATGAAAAAATGCTCATTATCACTGGTCATTAGAGAAATGCAAATCAAAACCACATTGAGATACCATCTCACGCCAGTTAGAATGGCGATCATTAAAAAATCTGGAGACAACAGATGCTGGAGAGGATGTGGAGAAATAGGAACACTTTTACACTGTTGGTGGGAGTGTAAATTAGTTCAACCATTGTGGAAGACAGTGTGGCGATTCCTCAAGGACCTAGAAATAGAAATTCCATTTGACCCAGCAATCCCATTACTGGGTATATAGCCAAAGGATTATAAAGCGTTCTGCTATAAGGACACATGCACATGAATGTTCATTGCAGCACAGTTGACAATAGCAAAGACCTGGAACCAACCCAAATGCCCATCGATGATAGACTGGACAGGGAAAATGTGGCACATATACACCACGGAATATTATGCAGCCATCAAAAACTATGAGTTCGTGTCCTTTGTAGGGACATGAATGAACCTGGAGACCATCATTCTTAGCAAACTGACACAAGAGCAGAAAATCAACCCCCCGCATGTTCTCACTCGTATGCGGGTGTTGAACAATGAGAACACACGGACACAGGGAGGGGAGCACTACACACTGGGGTCTGTTGTGGGGAAATAGGGGAGGGACGGGGGGGTGGGGAATTGGGGAGAGATAGCATAGGGAGAAATGCCAGATACAGGTGATGAGGAGGAAGGCAGCAAATCACACTGCCACGTGTGTACCTATGCAACAATCTTGCATAGGTGCATGTTCTTCACATGTACCCCAAAACCTAAAATGCAATAATAAAAAAAAAAGAAACAGGAAAATCATTAGCCCTGCAGCATCTAAAAACATGAACCACAACTTCCGGAAACGGGGATCTGCTCAAAACGTGGAACGAGAAAGAGCCAGTTTCTTTTCAGACCTCATGTCTACATGGAGAGCTGTGAACAAAAAGAAACATGGAAAAGTTGACCTCCTGGCCGGATGAGATAGTGGAATGTGGCTCACTCTACACCTGTGTGCTTGAAATACATTCAAGATGACGGTTCAACCGCATTCAGTGGCCTCTCGACGCGGGCAGGCTGGGTTGAGGAAGCCCTTACGGAGGCGGCCTCCCGCCGGCGCCCTGCAGCCTCCAGCAAAGGCGCACGGCTGCGCTCGCAGGTGGACGCCCCTTCCCAATCCCGAGTGTCCTTCCGCGCCCTACAGCGAGTGTCACCGCCAGTCCGCTTATTCACAGGGCAGCTGCAACTTCACATCTGGTGGCTTGGTATCTTTTCTCAAAAACGTCTGGCCAGATTGACAAGGCGACAGGCCAGCCACAGGCCTCACGAAAGGTTCTTTCCAAGGCCGCACGCGTGCTGGAAGAAAATCACGCGTGGTACCCTTTTCAGCCCAGTGTGGCTGTCTGCAGGGTCCGCGCGGCGGGGCTGTAGACCGTCTTGGGAGAACGGGAACTCAGCGGGGAGGAGACCGCGTTTGGGGTACTCTTGGAAACCGGCGGGCTGGGCCATCACTGAGCCTCCGAGGGCCCCAGCGCCAGTAGCGAGGGGCGGCGCGACAGAAACACCGCGCCTCGCGTTTGTCCAACACAGCCGGTTCCTGAGATACTCGGGGACATCCTGGAATTAGTGGCAAAAATACAGGGCGGTCCAACTGTGCGGAAACGAAGCATCGACTCAGGGACCTCCTGTAACCTGAGGGAAGGGCCCGGCCTAGGGGGCACCGGCGAGGGCAGGGGTAGGGCGCCTGCGGGGCGACAGCGGGAAGGGGGCGGAGGCGCTCGCACAGCCAGGGGCCCGGGCTCCTCCTCCCCAGGCTCCGCCCGCGCCGCCCTCCGCCCGCCCAGCCGGCAGGGGCGCTCCTCACGCCCGAGCCCAGTCAGCCACAGCCGGGAGCGCCGCCGGGTCCACCTGCGGGGCACTCAGAGGGGCTGAGCGGATCCTGAAAACCGTAGTGACCGTCCCCAGTGGCCTTATTTCCCCAAAAACGAGCAAACCCGGCCAAGAGCCCCAGTCCAGCCCGGCGGCGCCCCCGAGGCCCGGTCCTCAGCTGACCCAGGGCCCGCTCCCCTCGCTGCACCCACGCCAACAGGCGGCCCAGCCACCTAGTCCGAGGTGTGCCCGCTGCTCCTCTGGGCCGCCTCCTCTCTCCCTCACCCCAGCCCTCGGCCCCAGAGGCCCCGGCGTCCCTCCTGGTCTGCGGTACTGAGTGTCTGGGCAGAGGCTGCTGCGCTGGGTGGTACTCGCTGCAGCTTCCTTGAACGCGAGGACTATCTTACCTATCAATCAATGGATTGATCCATCTATCTCTATCTAATCTATTTCAATCTATCCATTCATCCATCTAATCTATCTCTATCCGTTTGTCTCTACCTATCCAACTTGTCCATTCATCAGTCAAGGCTATCTAGCTATCTAAATATCTCTATCTATCTAAATATCTGTATCTGTCCATCCATCTAATCCACCTATCGAGATGAGGGTCTCGCTATGCTGCCGAAGCTGATCTTGGACTCCTGGGCTTAAGCGATCCTGCCTCAGCCTGCTAAAGTGCTGAAATTACAGGCCAGCGCCACCATGCCCAGTTAAAGGGCTGTCTTCCCACAGCACCCATAACTAAGAATTGTTGCTGTTGACATCTCATCAGACTTGTCTCATCCTTTCCTCTATATGTGTATTTAAAAAACTACATATGTAATCCATGTATACATTCTCCCTTGTACCACACACAACCAAAGGCATTCTAGGGCCCCAAATCACCCGTACCCTGGTGCTGCCCCTCTGCACCCTGGAGTTCACTGCGCATGTTCCTCTGGGAGTGTGTATTTTTAATAATACATTTCCCAGACCTACATGTGTGACAGACGTTTAATCTAAGTAACTAAATTCTTTCTTAGGGCCTGTGAAGCCAGGCATCCCTCTTCTCCATTCCCTCTCTCATTGGCCTTATCCGGCCTGTCAGCAGGCCTTCTAAGCATCCCACAGAGAGTTCTGAGGCCAGTAAAGGGGTACAGAGGGTAACTCAGGGCATGGCTGCAGCCCTGGGGTGTCCTCCTGGCCACGCCACCTTCCCCAGCCTTGCTGCCTAGGCCAAGCCAGCTCTGGACGTTTCCCAGGCCAGCGCACTAGTGTGGGTCCCATCTGCTCCTGTCACTCAAAACAAGGGCACAACTGTTATCTATTCATTTTCCTCGCTGGGGTGGAAAAAGGTGTCCTGCCCTGAGGTTCTCAAAGCCTGAGAACCAAGCCTGGAGCAGGAGGAGGTTGGCCTACGTAGAAGAGTTCAGGCCATTCCTGCCTTGGGACATCTGCCAGATGGGATGGCCTGGAGATAGGAAATTTTCCTGCCTGGCTTTTTCGCAGGAATAATGTAACAGCAAAATTAAAAATCCAAAATGGGAGAAAACGCATCTACAATTCCAACATCCTAATACTTGAACAGATTTCTTTTTTTTAAGTGCTTTTCTAATGCTTGTTCATTTGCATACATTAAATTTATACAGCTGTAACCATAATGTGACCAGAGTTTTGTATTCTCTTCTTCACAGTATAACATCAGCGCTTTCCTCTGTCACCACCAGTTTTTCCAGCTTTGATGTAATAAATATTAAAAATTATTGCTACATAATTTATTTAACTATTTACTCACAATTGCACCCTACCCCAATTTATTTACTTTTATAGAAACATTTTTTCCAGTGTGGTGCACAGGGGACATTATAACTAATAGATGCTGTGGTGGAACAGCTTGAGGCCAACAGCTGAGAGGGCCGGCACTTCAGCTCTGTGCCCCAGGCTGCTGTGCAGAAAACCCAGATGGGAAGACCGACCAGAGTTCTAGAAAGGCTGAATCCCAACCACCCCATACCATTAGCTGATGCTCACTCCACAATCTCCTCTGGCTATTCCACCAAGGCTGTCACATGCTGTCAGCAAGGTCACTGTCCTTATCCCTTAAACCTCTTGCACTGCTGGTGAAACCTGCTGGCTCCTCCTCCATCTCTATGTCAAACAAGGATTTAACTCTGTGACTGGTGCCCTCCAAGGGACTTGTGCCAACTGAAAGACTGCAGATAGCTGAGTACAAAGATGTGTCCCCCTTGTCTAGGGTGGGGGGTCTCCACTCCACATGCTAGGGGGAACATTTTCAGGGAGAAGGGGGCTCACTAAACAGCTGGCTTCTGCTCAGATGGCAGCATTCCGATATCCTCATTATAGGACCAATTTTAATGTCGGCAGTGAAGGCACTGATGTTCTCGGCTAATGCTTGCATTGTTGTATTATTCAAAATAAGCTGTGAAATAAGATAATACTTAAAGTAGTTCACAGAATTTTGAGCAATAGGAACACAACTTTGTTAATAATTTTGCACAGATTGAAATGCATTCCCTGTCTTGTAGGCTGTTTCCTGGTAAGAACAACCGACAGGGAGGCGGCATTCACCCCGCTGTTGATTCATGACTTCACTGTTCGTGTACTGAATACTTCCTTGCAGCGGGTCTCAGTCCTCTGCCATTGCAACATATGACTGGATGTGCACATGGCCAACGGATACTGGTGCTGCACGTCCCCAAGGGGTGGGGGGCAGGGGCTCTGTACAGCTCCCAGGGCTCAAGTAGTCACTCCAAATCCTTTGCTCCACTCAAGAAAGCATCCTGGAAAGCCAGTGGGTTAGAGGGACATTACTCTAGGGATCACTTTGAATGAATTCTAGTTTACTTTTTAAGGCATAGTACTCTCAAATCACTCATGTTTGACCATTATAAGGACCAGTTCTTTGAGACCCACACGCACCTGAGCAGGAGATACCAGGGGGTGTTACACCTGCCCCAGGGATGCTTACAAGAGGGCATCTGCTTTGGGGGACACAGAGGTCTGGCAGCGGCTCTCAGAGGCCTCCCGTATGTGCAGTGCATTGCATGCGTGTTTTTATTCTCTTACTTTCTCCCTGGAACAAAGGCACCAACAAAAAAGGTAATATGAAATACCTGATGACAGTTCAATATTACACAGACGGAGGCTACTTAGAGAAATAGAGATACAACTACCAGGACTCAGTTATGTTAGCTAAACCCATTTATGCCTAGTATTCCGTTATTGGAATGCTAAGCATATGGGAGTTATTTATATCCTACCACTCAAGGTCATCACCAAGGTCTGACTTTTCAAATTGAAAAAATTGCAACCTCAGGCATAAATGGGTTAATTGAAGTTTCAGTTCAGCCTTCAGGACAAACTACTGTGGGTCTCTGCCAGTATATTGGCTGACACTATTTGGTATGGAAGTAAGACTGAGTAGGCATTGGGTATCACATAGGTTTGGAGAGCTGAAGGAAGAAATAGGTAACAAATATTTTGTAAAACAAAGGTCATATTTTAATTACATCAGAATATATATTATTTGATATACTGATAGCTGATCTTTTCCTAGATTTTGTTTTTCTTTCTTAAAGGGACATACAGATATAGACTAGGAGTTGTTTTGTTTTGTTTGGTTTGTTTTTGTAAGAAATGAACCTGTTTGTGTGTGTGTGTGTGTGTGTGTGTGTGTGTGTGTATTTTTGCTCTTTTTTTTTTTTAATTTTTTATTGGATTTTAGGTTTTGGGGTACATGAGCAGAGCATGTAAGACAGTTGCGTAGGAACACACATGGCAGTGTGCTTTTCTTTCCTTCTCCCCTTCACCCACATTTGGCATTCCTCCCCAGGCTATCCCTCCCCACCTCCCCCTCCCACTGGCCCTCCCCTTTTCCCCCCAATAGACCCCGGTGTTTAGTACTCCCCTTTCTGTGTCCATGTGTTCTCATTTTTCGTCACCCACCTATGAGTGAGAATATGCGGTGTTTCATTTTCTGTTCTTGTGTCAGTTTGCTGAGGATGACGTTCTCCAGATTCATCCATGTCCCTACAAACGACACAAACTCATCAGTTCTGATTGCTGCATAATATTCCATGGTGTATATGTGCCACATTTTTCCAATCCAGTCTATTATCAGTGGGCATTTGGGTTGATTCCAGGTCTTTGCAATTGTAAACAGTGCTGCAATGAACATTCGTGTACATGTGTCCTTATAGTAGAACGATTTATAGTCTTTTGGATATATACCCAGTAATGGGATTGCTGGGTCAAATGGAATTTCTATTTCTAAGGCCTTGAGGAATCGCCACACTGTCTTCCACAATGGTCGAACTAATTTACACTCCCACCAACAGTGTAAAAGTGTTCCTTTTTCTCCACATCCTCTCCAGCATCTGTTGTCTCCAGATTTTTTAATGATCGCCATTCTAACTGGCGTGAGATGGTATCTCAATGTGGTTTTGATTTGCATCTCTCTGATGACCAGTGACGATGAGCATTTTTTCATATGTTTGTTGGCCTCATATATGTCTTCTTTCGTAAAGTGTCTGTTCATATCCTTTGCCCACTTTTGAATGGGCTTGTTTGTTTTTTTCCTGTAAATCCGTTTGAGTTCTTTGTAAATTCTGGATATCAGCCCTTTGTCAGATGGGTAAACTGCAAAGATTTTTTCCCATTCTGTTGGTTGCCGATCCACTCTAGTGACTGTTTCTTTTGCCGTGCAGAAGCTGTGGAGTTTCATTAGGTCCCATTTGTCTATTTTGGCTTTTGTTGCCAATGCTTTTGGTGTTTTGTTCATGAAGTCCTTGCCTACTCCTATGTCCTGGATAGTTTTGCCTAGATTTCCTTCTAGGGTTTTTATGGTGCCGGGTCTTATGTTTAAGTCTTTAATCCATCTGGAGTTAATTTTAGTGTAAGGTGTCAGGAGGGGTCCAGTTTCTGCTTTCTGCACATGGCTAGCCAGTTTTCCCAACACCATTTGTTAAACAGGGAATCCTTTCCCCCTTGCTTGTTTTTGTCAGGTTTATCAAAGATTGTATAGTTGTAGATATGTTGTGTTGCCTCCGGTGCCTCTGTTTTGTTCCATTGGTCTATATCTCTGTTTTGGTACCAGTACCATGCTGTTTTGATTACTGTAGCCTTGTAGTATAGTTTGAAATCCGGTAGTGTGATGCCCCCCGCTGTGTTCTTTTTGCTTAGAATTGACTTGGCTATGCGGGCTCTCTTTTGGTTCCATATGAAGTTCATGGTGGTTTTTTCCAGTTCTGTGAAGAAAGTCAATGGTAGCTTGATGGGGATAGCATTGATTCTGTAAATTACTTTGGGCAGTATAGCCATTTTCACGATATTAATTCTTCCTAACCATGAACATGGAATGTTTCTCCATCTGTTTGTGTCCTCTCTGATTTCGTTGAGCAGTGGTTTGTAGTTCTCCTTGAAGAGGTCCCTTACGTTCCTTGTGAGTTGTATTCCAAGGTATTTTATTTTTTTTGTAGCAATTGTGAATGGCAGTTCGTTCTTGATTTGGCTTTCTTTAAGTCTGTTATTGGTGTAGACGAATGCTTGTGATTTTTGCACATTGATTTTATATCCTGAGACTTTGCTGAAGTTGCTTATCAGTTTCAGGAGTTTTTGGGCTGAGGTGATGGGGTCTTTTATGTATACTATCATGTCGTCTGCAAATAGAGACAATTTGGCTTCCACCTTTCCTATTTGAATACCCTTTATTTCTTTTTCTTGCCTGATTGCTCTGGCTAGAACTTCCAGAACTATATTGAATAGGAGTGGTGAAAGAGGGCATCCTTGTCTAGTGCCAGATTTCAAAGGGAATGCTTCCAGTTTTTGCCCATTCAGTATGATATTGGCTGTTGGTTTGTCATAAATAGCTTTTATTACTTTGAGATACGTTCCATCGATACCAAGTTTATTGAGGGTTTTTAGCATAAACGGCTGTTGAATTTTGTCAAATGCCTTCTCTGCGTCAATTGAGATAATCATGTGGTTTTTGTTTTTGGTTCTGTTTATGTGGTGAATTACGTTGATAGACTTGCGTATGTTGAACCAGCCTTGCATCCCCGGGATGAATCCTACTTGATCATGGTGAATAAGTTTTTTGATTTGCTGTTGCATTCGGCTTGCCAATATTTTATTGAAGATTTTTGCATCTATGTTCATCATGGATATTGGCCTGAAGTTTTCTTTTCTTGTTGGGTCTCTGCCGGGTTTTGGTATCAGGATGATGTTGGTCTCGTAAAATGATTTGGGAAGTATTCCCTCTTTTTGGATTGTTTGAAATAGTTTTAGAAGGAATGGTACCAGCTCCTCTTTGTGTGTCTGGTAGAATTCGGCTGTGAACCCGTCTGGACCTGGGCTTTCTTTGTGTGGTAGGCTCTTAATTGCTGCCTCGACTTCTGCCCTTGTTATTGGTCTATTCATAGTTTCGGCTTCCACCTGGTTTAGGCTTGGGAGGACACAGTAGTCCAGGAATTTATCCATTTCTTCCAGGTTTACCAGTTTATGTGCGTAGAGTTGTTTGTAATATTCTCTGATGATGGTTTGAATTTCTGTGGAATCTGTGGTGATTTCCCCTTTGCTCTTAAGGCTTTCCTGCAGACTGGATACTTTTTTTAGGGCATACTTCACAGGATGGTGACTTCAATTTTAAATCCAAGGTAAAGTGGTCTTGTGAAATTAGTATTCTCACTCTGAATCTAGTTTTACATAGTATTTACTCTTAAAATTTCGCAATGGTCTACCTTTGTTTATCTGCGTAATAGAAATTTGGTTAAGAAAACCATTTTCTAGATGAATAACTAGGTAAATTTATTTTTTTTTACTTTGGTAAATAACAGATAACTGATAAATACTTTGAGGGAATGAGAACTGAAAAAGAGAATGGTCTGGAAAATACATAATGGCAGGAAAATTATATTACAAAAAGCTTCCCCACAAGAGAGGAAATGTGAAATTTGGTCAAAGCTCATTGGAATAAATATCTTCACTGTGAATTTTAAACCATACTAACGTGACTTTTATAATACGTATCTGTTAAACGAACCTTTAATGGATCCAGATACTTGTAGTAATCATGGAGTCTCCCTGTTAACCATAGCATACAGTTGCTTTTTTCTTCTTGGGCATTGATTATTTTGGTCTTTACAGTTTTTGGCAGAGAGTTTTAAAAAAAATTTATCCTTGGTTCTGTAATTAGACTAAAATAATATTGGCAATAGGGAAATTTAATTATGCATGATGTCATGTGCCTGAAATCCTAGATGTTCAAGAGGCTGAGGCAGGAGAATTGCTTGAGCCCAGGAGTTTGAGACCTGGGCAACATAACAAGACTCCATCTCTAACTTTTAAAAAAATATTGGAAGACTAGAAATTAAAATTCTTCCTCAAAATCTGTATGGCAAAGATATTCCACTGTATTTTCTAAGTCACTAAGAGTGTATTTTAAAGTCTTAATCTAATTGAAGAATACATGTTTTGTTCAAAATAACAACTTACAGAAGTAAGCAGAGAATTTTAGTATTGATATGGTAAGACTTTAATTTCAGAAGGTTTTTGTAAGTGTGATTTTCAGAAATACCTACTCAGAGTTCTTGTATCTCATTTTAAAATTTCAAATCTCAGGCTTTTCTATTCAGTTATTTAAATAAAAAATTTTAAGCTACAGTATTATTATGAGCTACCGGAGGTTAGGAAACATATTTGTATTTGGAGTGCCTAGAATTACGATTTGCCTGTAAGAAGTATTTTAATGGTTTTCATTATAAATAAATGAACACACAAATGAGTTTCTATAAAATGGAATGTTATAAGTAATATAATACACTTGATATATTCTAATAATTAAATCTCATTTCTAAAATATGGCTTAAATTTATATTTATATTTTATTTATTTTTTTGAGACAGTCTTGCTCTGTCACCCAGGTTGGCACGATCTCAGCACTGCAACCTCCACCTCCTGAGTTCAAGCAATTCTTGTGTCTCAGGCTCCCTAGTAGCTGGGATTACAGGTGCCTGTCACCATGCCTGGATAACTGTGTGTGTGTGTGTATGTGTGTGTGTGTGTGCACGCGTGCGCACATGTGTGAGAGAGACAGAGAGAGGGTTTTTAAGTGCAGACGGGCTTTCACCGTGTTGGCCAGGCTGGTCTTGAACTCCTGACCACAAGTGATCCACCCTCCTCAGCCTCCCAAAGTACTGGGATTACAGGCGTGAGCCACCATGCCTGGCCCCTTTTAGTTTAGGATGTATAAGTTTAGATGAGTTGTGTTGAGAAAGCATGTCAAAATAGGAAGGAAATAAATTAGAAATATGTCATAAGTAGAAAAGATGGATTTAGTATATATCTTCTAATATCCTTCAAGTGGAAGCATAGGTTAAGATTTTAGGTTAAAACTTCTTACATTTTTTAAAGCCCCAACTCATGTTATATTAAATATATATTTTCAATCCACACATTACTGTTTAGAATTCTGCTTGCTAATTCTTTCTCCAGGTGGAAAGTTGATGGACTATTTCTGGTTCTATTTTTCTCTCTCTATGGTAACAATGTTCCAGCTTTCAGGTAGTGATAGATGTATTTTAGAGTAATAAAAACCCTCTTACTATACAAGTTTTTACAAAAAGCTTATTGTAGAGTAAATTTTAATCAATATTACCAGGGATCCATTATGAGCACAAGTTTCTGTTACGTATCTGTATTTCTCTGCATACATTATTGTGGTTAAAATTTTTTCTTTCCTTGGCTAAGCTCATACTTGATTGACTGGCTGTCTCTTTTTTGTTTTGTTTCTCTGTCCCATCTCTCCTTTTTTTTTTGACAGAGTCTCACTCTGTCATCCAGGCTGGAGTGCAGTGGCACAACCTGATGTCAGCTAACTGCAACCTCCACCTCCCAGGTTCAAGCATTTCTCTGCCTCACCCTCCTGAGTAGCTGGGATTACAGGTGTGCATCACCATGCCCAGCTAGTTTTTGTATTTTTAGTAGAGACAGGCTTTCACCATGTTGGCCAGGCTGGTCTTGAACTCCTGACCTCGTGATCTACCCACCTCGGCCTCCCAAAGTGCTGGGATTACAGGCATGAGCCACTGTGCCTGGCCTCTCCTTTTAAAAATTATTTACCTCAGCCCTTTTTCTTGCAGAACACGTGTCTTTAGTGTCTTCTTTTATTACACTCTGTATTGTCAGCATATTTAGTGACAGTTTCCTCTTTAGTAGCTGTGTGTAGTTTTCACTCATCAATCATTGCCCCACAAGGTTTCTTCTTCTTGTTTTTCTCTCTTTCCTGGAAGGAGCTGAATTAATATAATAATTTACTTTAGCTTTTTTTTTTTTATAAACAGTATAGAAGTTGCTTGTACTGTTTGCAGTGCCTGCCCACTTAAATAAGATATCACTAAAATCTAAGTTCTCACATTTTCCTCGTAAGACGTAATTTATGCAAATACACAACATATAATCGCATGTTTAATTTATATTTCTTAATAAATTAGTTTTTTCAGTAATACTCAAAACTCCCTATGTCTAAGTTTTGTTCTAGGTTATTTTGGTTAAGAAAATAATGTCGGGCGCTGTGAGAACAACCCAGGATTGGAGCTCTTCTCGTTGAATCCGCAAACGGTGAGTCAGAGCGGCATTTCCAGACTGATCTTTGTTGCCCACAGAACAGGGAAACTCCCAAGTATAAAAAAGACACGGGACGCCAGGCAGTAGGTCTGCCTGGCGAAGCCGGCAGCCGGGGCGGCGGCCGGCCCTACCCAGCAATCCCCACAGGGCGCGCTTGTCCGGGTGCCCTGTTGAACCGGCAAGCTGAGACTTGAGAGGGCTGGACTTGAGACTGAACGAGACTTGGACAGTAGGCCAGCCCAGGGGATTGCAGGGATTGGGATACCCAGTGGGAGGAACAAAACCGCGATTTCAAACTATCCCGAGCAGACGGTCCGAGACGCTCTGTGGGGGAGGGGCGTCCACCACTACCGAGGCAACCCGCCCCAACTGAGATACACGCCCATTGCTGACGCAGCCAGCCGTTGCCAAGGCAACCCGTCCCTACTGAGATACACGCCCACTGCTGACGCAGCCTGCCGTTGCTGAGGCAACACGCTACAACGAAGAGACTCCGCCGCAGGGCGTGGCAGAGACCACAGCAGAGCCGGCAGGAATAGCGCGAATCACACAACAGCAGGGCGGAGCCTCGACAGCCAAACAGTGGCTAGTCTGCCTTCTAGCTGGGCAGGACACCTGATCGGACATCCAAAAATAAAGCCCAAACCCCTCAACACAGAGCATTTGAGAAAAAAAAAAAAGGGTTTTTTAATGAGCTCTGTTGCAGCAGAATAAAACATAGCAGCCTAACAGCCCTGAATGAACAACAGAGTGCACAGCTCAGCAATTAAACCCCTATAAAGTACAAACTGTCTCCTCAAGCAGCTCCCTGACCCCTCTATATCCAAAAGACTGACATTAGGCAGGCATCATCCTGGGACAAAGAGAGCAGAAAAAGAAACTGGTAGCATCCCTCACTGTGCCACAGCTACTAGAGGTGCACCCCAGACAAGCAGGGTCTGGAGCGGACCTCAGCAGTCGTACAGCGAAGGGGCTAGACTGGTAGAAGGAAAACCAAGCAACAGAAATACTTCATCATCAACATTCTGGGTGTCCACTCAGAGACCCAAACGAAAAGTCAGCAACTACGCAGACGACCAGCGGACAAATCCACAAAGATGGGAAGAAACCAGCGCAAAAAGGAGGAAAACACCCAAAACCAGAACACCTCGCCTCCTAGAAAGGACCAAAACTCCTCACCAGCAAGGGAGCAAAGCTGGACGGAGAATGACTGTGACAAAATGACGGAATTAGACTTCAGAAGATGGATAATGAGAAACTTTTGTGAGCTAAAAGATCATGTATTAAATCAATGCAAAGAAACTAAGAACCTTGAAAAACGATTTGAAAAAAGATTCGAGGAAATGATAACAAGAATGGATACCTTAGAGAGGAATATGAACGAATTAAAGGAGCTGAAAAACACAATACGAGAACTTCGCGAAGCAAACGCAAGTTTCAATAGCCGAATTGACCAAGCAGAAGAAAGAATATCTGAAGTCGAAGACCAACTCAATGAAATAAAACGAGAAACCAAGATCAGAGAAAAAAGCGCAAAAAGGAATGAACAAAGTCTCCAAGAAATGTGGGACTATGTGAAAAGACCTAACCTACGTTTGATAGGTGTACCAGAAGGGGACGAAGAGAATGAATCCCAGCTGGAAAATACTCTTCAGGACATCATCCAGGAAAATTTCCCCCACCTAGCAAGACAAGCCAACACTCAATTGCAGGAAATACAGAGAACACCACAAAGATATTCCGCAAGAAGAGCAACCCCAAGGCACATAATCGTCAGATTCAACAGGGTTGAAATAAAGGAGAGAATACTAAGGGCAGCCAGAGAGAAAGGTCGGGTCACCCACAAAGGGAAGCCCATCAGACTCACAGCAGATCTCTCGGCAGAAACACTACAAGCCAGAAGAGAGTGGGGGCCAATATTCAACATTCTTAAAGAAAAGAACTTTCAACCCAGAATTTCATATCCAGCCAAACTGAGCTTCAGAAGTGAAGGAAGAATAAAATCCTTTGCGAACAAGCAAGTACTCAGAGATTTTGTCACCACCAGGCCTGCTTTACAAGAGCTCCTAAAAGAGGCACTACACATAGAAAGGATCAATCAGTACCAGCCATTCCAAAATCACACTGAATGCTAAAGAGCTTCAACATAATGAAGAATCTACAACAACTAACAGGCAAAACAGCCACTTAGCATCAAAATGGCAGTATCAAATTCACACATAACAATATTAACCCTAAATGTAAATGGACTAAATGCACCGATCAAAAGACACAGACTGGCAAATTGGATAAAAATCGAAAACCCATCAGTGTGCTGTATCCAGGAAACCCATCTCACATGCAAGGATACACAAAGGCTCAAAATAAAGGGATGGAGGAAGATTTACCAAGCTAATGGAAAGCAAAAAAAAGCAGGAGTTGCAATTCTCATCTCTGATAAAATAGACTTTAAAGCAACAAAGATCAAAAGAGACAAAGAAGGCCATTACATAATGGTAAAAGGATCGATACAACAAGAAGAGCTAACGATCCTAAACATATATGGACCCAACACAGGAGCACCCAGATACATAAGGCAAGTTCTTAATGACTTACAAAAGGACTTAGACTCCCACACAATAATAGTGGGAGACTTTAACACTCCACTGTCAATACTAGATAGATCAACCAGACAGAAAATCAACAAGGATATCCAGGGCTTGAACTCAGACCTGGAGCAAGCAAACCTGGTGGACATTTACAGAACTCTCCACCCCAAATCCACAGAATACACATTCTTCTCAGCACCACATCACACCTACTCTAAAATTGACCACATAATTGGAAGTAAAGCACTGCTCAACAAATGCAAAACAACTGAAATCATAACAAACAGCCTCTCAGACCATAGTGCAATCAAGTTAGAACTCAGAATTCAGAAACTGACCCAGAACTGCACAGCTTCATGGAAACTGAACAACTGGCTCTTGAATGTTGACTGGGTAAACAACGAAATGAAGGCAGAAATAAAGAAGTCCTTCGAAACCAATGAGAACGAAGACACAATGTGCCAGAACCTCTGGGACACATTTAAAGCAGTCTCTAGAGGAAAGTATATAGCAATAAGTGCCCATATGAGGAGAATGGAGAGATCCAAAATTGACACCCTATCGTCAAAATTGAAAGAGCTAGAGGAGCAAGATCAAAAAAACTCAAAACCCAGCAGAAGACAAGAAATTACTAAGATCAGAGCTGAGCTGAAGGAGATTGAGACACGAAAAACCCTTCAAAAAATCAATAAATCCAAGAGCTGGTTTTTTGAAAAGATCAACAAAATAGACAGACCACTAGCCAGATTGATTAAAAAGAAAAGAGAGAACAACCAAATAGATGCAATAAAAAATGATAAAGGGGAAATCACCACAGATTCCACAGAAATTCAAACCATCATCAGAGAATATTACAAACAACTATATGCACATAAACTAGTAAACCTGGAAGAAATGGATAAATTCCTGGACTCCTGTGTCCTCCCAAGCCTAAACCAGGAGGAAGCTGAAACTATGAATAGACCAATAACAAGGTCTGAAGTCGAGGCAGCAATTAAGAGCCTACCTCACAAAAAAAGCCCAGGTCCAGATGGGTTCACAGCCGAATTCTACCAGACACACAAGGAGGAGCTGGTACCATTCCTTCTAAAATGATTTCAAATAATCCAAAAAGAGGGAATCCTTCCCAAATCATTTTATGAGACCAACATCATCCTGATACCAAAACCCGGCAGAGACCCAACGAGAAAAGAAAACTTCAGGCCAATATCCATGATGAACATAGATGCAAAAATCTTCAATAAAATATTGGCAAGCCGATTGCAACAGCAAATCAAAAAACTTATTCATCATGATCAAGTAGGATTCATCCCGGGGATGCAAGGCTGGTTCAACATACGCAAGTCTATCAACGTAATTCACCACATAAACAGAACCAAAAACAAAAACCACATGATTATCTCAATTGACGCAGAGAAGGCATTTGACAAAATTCAACAGCCCTTTATGCTAAAAACCCTCAATAAACTCGGTATCGATGGAACGTATCTCAAAGTAATAAAAGCTATTTATGACAAACCAACAGCCAATATCATACTGAATGGGCAAAAACTGGAAGCATTCCCTTTGAAATCTGGCACTAGACAAGGATGCCCTCTTTCACCACTCCTATTCAATATAGTACTGGAAGTTCTAGCCAGAGCAATCAGGCAAGAAAAAGAAATAAAGGGTATTCAAATAGGAAAGGTGGAAGCCAAATTGTCTCTATTTGCAGACGACATGATAATATACCTAGAAGACCCCATTGCCTCAGCCCCAAAACTACTGAAACTGATAAACAACTTCAGCAAAGTCTCAGGATATAAAATCAATGTGCAAAAATCACAAGCATTCGTCTACACCAATAACAGACTTAAAGAAAGCCAAATCAAGAGCGAACTGCCATTCGCAATTGCTACAAAAAGAATAAAATACCTTGGAATACAACTCACAAGGAACGTAAGGGACCTCTTCAAGGAGAACTACAAACCACTGCTCAACAAAATCAGAGAGGACACAAACAGATGGAGAAACATTCCATGTTCATGGTTAGGAAGAATTAATATCGTGAAAATGGCTATACTGCCCAAAGTAATTTACAGAATCAATGTTATACCCATCAAGCTACCATTGACTTTCTTCACAGAACTGGAAAAAACCACCACGAACTTCATATGGAACCAAAAGAGAGCCCGCATAGCCAAGTCAATTCTAAGCAAAAAGAACACAGCGGGGGGCATCACACTACCGGATTTCAAACTATACTACAAGGCTACAGTAATCAAAACAGCATGGTACTGGTACCAAAACAGAGATATAGACCAATGGAACAAAACAGAGGCACCGGAGGCAACACAACATATCTACAACTATACAATCTTTGATAAACCTGACAAAAACAAGCAATGGGGAAAGGATTCCCTATTTAACAAATGGTGTTGGGAAAACGGGCTAGCCATGTGCAGAAAGCAGAAACTGGACCCCTTCCTGACACCTTACACTAAAATTAACTCCAGATGGATTAAAGACTTAAACATAAGACCCGGCACCATAAAAACTCTAGAAGGAAATCTAGGCAAAACTATCCAGGACATAGGAGTAGGCAAGGACTTCATGAACAAAACACCAAAAGCATTGGCAACAAAAGCCAAAATAGACAAATGGGACCTAATGAAACTCCACAGCTTCTGCACGGCAAAAGAAACAGTCACTAGAGTGGATCGGCAACCAACAGAATGGGAAAAAATTTTCGCAGTCTACCCATCTGACAAAGGGCTGATATCCAGAATTTACAAACAACTCAAGCAGATTTACAGGAAAAAAACAAACAAGCCCATTCAAAAGTGGGCAAAGGATATGAACAGATACTTTACGAAAGAAGACATATATGAGGCCAACAATCATATGAAAAAATGCTCATCGTCACTGGTCATCAGAGAGATGCAAATCAAAACCACATTGAGATACCATCTCACGCCAGTTAGAATGGCGATCATTAAAAAATCTGGAGACAACAGATGCTGGAGAGGATGTGGAGAAAAAGGAACACTTTTACACTGTTGGTGGGAGTGTAAATTAGTTCAACCATTGTGGAAGACAGTGTGGCGATTCCTCAAGGCCTTAGAAATAGAAATTCCATTTGACCCAGCAATCCCATTACTGGGTATATATCCAAAAGACTATAAATCGTTCTACTATAAGGACACATGTACACGAATGTTCATTGCAGCACTGTTTACAATAGCAAAGACCTGGAATCAACCCAAATGCCCATTGATAATAGACTGGATTGGAAAAATGTGGCACATATACACCATGGAATATTATGCAGCAATCAGAAATGATGAGTTCGTGTCGTTTGTAGGGACATGGATGAATCTGGAGAACATCATCCTCAGCAAACTGACACAAGAACAGAAAATGAAACACTGCATATTCTCACTCATAGGTGGGTGACGAAAAATGAGAACACATGGACACAGAAAGGGGAGTACTAAACACTGGGGTCTATTGGGGGGAAAAGGGGAGGGCCAGTGGGAGGGGGAGGTGGGGAGGGATAGCCTGGGGAGAAATGCCAAATGTGGGTGAAGGGGAGAAGAAAAGCAAAGCACACTGCCATGTGTGTACCTACGCAACTTTCTTGCATGCTCTGCTCATGTACCCCAAAACCTATAATCCAATAAAAAATTTAAAAAAAGAAAATAATGTCATTGATAGAGTATTCGTATAATAACTAGGAGCAAAAGAGTAACATTTTGAGGATATCTGTATCATCTCTCATAATCCTCGCCCCATGAGAACATGTAGATCAGTAAATGACAGATTTAAGGTTTGAATCTATTAATATATCTGAGTGACTCTAAAACCTGTACTCTTTGTGTTAATTATATAGTACTGGCGAATATTATAATTATTTTATCAAACTTGATACATGCTATTCTCTTAAAGCTATTGTTTTCTTTGCAGAATGTTCCAAAACAACACTTAACCAGGCAAAGAACTATTTCTCAACAACAATCAAGAAGAACCATTTCTCAACGAACAGTCTCCTCAATGAGGAATAATGGTAAGGTATCTGAAGACTACCTATTCTTGTGTTATTCATTGACTCTTAATTACAGTTTTTAAAATATACTCTTTGCTTTAACTTTAGTGAAAACATGGCACTGTGAGAACAGGAAATATAGCTTTGTTTGAGAGCAGCAGTTCTGACAGCGAAAATGAAGATAGGAATAAAATCCATCCTAAAAACATCAATGTTCAGCCTTGTCGACTTACTCACCCTGGTCTGAAACCTTCCCTCAATCCTATTGTAAGCCCTGGTGTCACAAAGGTAGATTGTTTCTTTTAAAAATCTTTCCCCTCCCCGTGCTCTTTCACATACCATCCCCTCAATCTTCATAATGAGGACAGGGATCCTAGAAAGAAATGCAAGTCCTCAAGATAACAACAGAAAACAAGTGTAACAACTACAGAGATAGATGCACAGGATTGAGGTTCATGAAAAGTGGTGGGAATAAACAGTTTTTAGGTTTGCCTTTATGAAAGGAAATAAATAATAAGCAACCCAGAAGAACAGCTCAACATGAGCTGGGCACAGTGGGTCATGCCTGTAATCCTAACACTTTGGGAGGCCAAGGTGAGCAGATCACCTGAGCTCAGGAGTTTGAGACCAGCCTGGGCAACATGGTGAAACCCTGTCTTTACTAATAAACAAAAAATTAGCCAGGCGTGATGGCGCATGCCTGTAGTCTCAGCTACTCAGGGGGCTGAGGCATGAGAATTGCTTGAACCCAGGAGTTGGAGGTTGCAGTGAGCCAAGATCACACCACTGCACTCCAGCTTGGTTAACAGCGCTAGACTCTGACTCCAAAAACACAAGAATTATGTCTTTCCATGCAATTCAAAAATGCATTGTCATAATATTCCAGAAATAAGTGTCTGCATAGATTAAGGAATATTTTATACTCTTGAAAAAAAGTGGAAATAAATATATAATTGAAAAGGGTAATTCCATGATTTTCTCATGTTTTCATTTTCAAAAGTTCACAGCTCTGTATAGGTTTGCATTATTTAATTTTACAAGTTTAGTATATTTTACAAACATTTATCAATGCTGTATCTTTTTCCTGAGTAAGGTTATTTACTTCTATTCCAAATGTGTTTATCCCAATCTGTCTTCCAAGTTTCCTGGGTGCCTCAAATTCTGTAGGTCCTAAACTGAACACATTGTTCTTGATTCTTTCCTGACTACTGCCCTTTGTAATCTACTCTGTCATCTGGCTTCCCCTCCTAGTACGTAACACCTGGTAAATAGCACTGAAACATTGAAAGAGGAAAATCCTGTACTCCAGGTCTCACATCACTAATGTGCTCACTTACCAAGTTCTGTATTTTTACCTGCTTACCACTTTTCATATCTTATTACTATAGTTCATATTGTGACCTGTATTTCTAGAATACTCTTATAGTTTGGCCCCTGCCTCACCACTTTCATTTGCTTTTACATTGCTGCCAGGATAACCTTCCCAAAATATATTTGTGATGATCTTAACTCATCTTCTCATTGAGTGGATCCCCATTACATGAAGGGGGAATTTTACATTCCAGCATGACACATATGTTTTGTAGTTTGGCCTGATTTTCCTGTTTTCTCTCTCCACGCATTCCCTCTGACTGCATTCCAGTTTTACTTTAATGCCCCTCATTTGCCATGTGATGTCATGTACCATCCTTCTGCCCATGCTGCCTTATCTAGAAATCCTTTATACCCTCAATATTCACTTTGTCTGTCTTTCAAAATATGGCCCTGATTTTTAAACATTTGTGGAGCTTTCCAAGTAGAATTGACTGTTCTCTTAATGCCCTCACAGTATTTTATTCATTTTAATTGAGCCCAGGAGTTTCAGATTTGCCTGGGCAACATGGCGAAACCTGGGCTCTGCTTTAAAAAAAAATACTACAAAAATTAGCTGCATATGATAGCACAGGCCTGTAGTCCCAGCTACTTGGGAGGCTGAGGTGAGAGGATCACTTTAGCTGAGGAGGTAGAAGCTGCAGTGACCTGTGATCATATCACTGTATTCTGGGTAACAGAGCAAGGCCCTGTCTCAAAAAAAGAAAAAAAAACCAAAGTCACAGACCCAAATATAATATCTTTTTTGCTATTTTTCTCATATTACAAACTCCTTTTTCCTAAAACTACTTAAAACCTGAAATTGTTTTTTTCCTATTATTTTTATTTTATTTAAATATTCATGAATGGAGATAGACTTTACGTATGTATTTGAAATTTACAGTAACTAAGTGTTATGAATGTATCTGTGAGTAACATTTTATAGATAAGAAGTCTGCATCAGGATCAGGAGAAGAGGAAGACATAGGGTCACCCTCGAGTTCTAAGGTACTGTCTACTATTGTAAGTGTTAAGTCATGTTAAATCATAAAATAGAATGTTTGGGCTTTACTTTCTCACCTGTCAGTACACCCATAAAGGAATTATTTTCTCACATATCAGTGTATAATGAATGCAATAAATATGTGCTAAGTAGATTACTGCTGCATAGTACAATTCTGCTAATTTGCAGAATTCATTTAAGAAGCCAGTGTAGTGTAGCGCACAACGTGTGTGTGTGTATATGGAATCACTTTGGGTTCTGAAGCTAAGTTTGTCTAAAAACTAAAGAATTATTCCAGGTCAACCTAGGAGCAAATGTATGATTCTATGGTATATCTGAATGTGTAAATATCCCAATGAGATGCAGAGATAAGGAGTTTAAACTGTAGGGTTTTTTTTTTTTTAATTACTTGGAGCTTGAAAAGATAATGCCTAGGACTTGAAGGTATTGATATGTTTGGATCATCAGTGTAAATCTGCAAAGAACATTTTCTGAGAAGGAAAAGCATGGGAAATAATATATGTGTGGAAGTATGAAAACAACAATTTGGTTTAATAGTATTTTAGTTCTTTTTAATAATAGAATGCATTGAGTTTCTTTGTGGCTTATAGTCATGCTTGTAGTAACATAAGTAAAAAATAATAATGATATATTTCAAGGCGACAGCTGTGAAAAGAGTTGGGAATGGCCTGACCTCTTAGGTAGCAGCAGCTGGTACATAGTGGTACCAGCACTGAATGGAAGTCAAAAGATATGTTAGTATCCTGGTCCTGTCACTTATTAGCTATGGAATCTTGGGAAAATTTATTTAACTTATTTGAATGTTGGTGACCTTTTTCATAAAGATGGTATTAATATCTATCTCACAGGTATGCATAATGTACAAATATGGTAAGAAATGTGAAAATATTTTGTAAACTGAAATATGTAAATACGAATATAAGACAAAATGAATCACAGTGGGATTCAGTGCCTTAATATATACTGTGAGTCTTTTTTTTAACCTATAGTCAATACTGTCAAGTAGTCACTACTGTCAAGAGAACAATGAGAAGGTATAGCATAGGTATGTGGATTTCCTGTTTGAAGTAAAGTTTTAGTGGTCTACTACTGGTGATATCCTATGGGAATAGAGTGATCTGACACCTAAGACCTCCTGATAAAATTTTAAATATTTTGATCTTGAATAAATTTCTGTCATTGTGTACTGTGTACTAGGAAGTAATACACTGAATACACAAGATGAGGGCTTATCCTAGGGTAGTAGAAACACAAAAACAAAGAAACAACAAACACATAAGTCACTACAAGTGCTTCCTATGAAGAAAACAGAAAATGTTCCATTACAGAAAATTGAGGAAGTTTGTAGTTAGGATTGGGATGGAAGTGGGAGTAGAATTGTGTAGTC
The DNA here is from genome assembly GCF_049354715.1 of Callithrix jacchus. Taxonomy (NCBI): domain Eukaryota; kingdom Metazoa; phylum Chordata; class Mammalia; order Primates; family Cebidae; genus Callithrix; species Callithrix jacchus. The sequence continues at coordinate 50,563,209 of NC_133514.1, read as the reverse complement.
AGAGAGATCTTTCCGGGTGCCATTTAAGCTGCCAGCTAGAGGCTGAGAAGAAGCAAGCCATGTGAAAATCTAAAGGGAGGATATTCTGGACAGAGAGAAAAATGGATAACAATTGTTTGTCATTTTGCTTTTAACATCCTCAAATGACCAGGAAGCAGGAAGTGGGGTAACTATCATCATCATTATCATCATTTTTAATGTGCAGAAAAGAAAATGTGCAAATGAGAATCTGCAACATTTTAGATGCTTTGTGAATAAATGTTCTTATGCTTCCCTTTTATTAAGGCTTGCTCTAGTCTTTTATTTCTTAAATGGCAAAGAGTGGCAGAGTATATCTAATATTTTCTTGCTTTTATTTAAACATAACATAAACAAAAGTTTTCCTTACTACTTTGCCATTTTATTCAACCATTTTTATATCAGTAAAAATTTTATCAAGAAATACTTTAATTTTTCCAGGCCCTTGTTTGCCTAAATGAAACAGCTTCATCAGTGTTCTGTTCATACACAACCTGGAGTACTCCAAAGTTTCTTATGCCAATTATCTTCTTTTAATAAAAAATTCTATAATTGGGAATATTTTAAATGTTAAATGCTGTAATATAGCAAATGTATTGTATTTTCATAATGCCCTCTTACTTTTGATGGCGATTGCAAATTAGAGTTAGGTCTTTTGAAGTGAGTGTCTTGTTGAAATATGCACATAAGTTAATACTTTGCCTGTAAATAGGTTCCCTTTTGCCTTCCATACTTAGTTTTACAAGTCAATAGCATAATGAAGATAAAAGATAAGCTCCATCTAAAAAGCATATGTGAGGTTCTCTATCGAAATGTTTTGATTTCCAGACTGGTCACAGTGGCTCATGCCTGTAATCCCAGCACTTGGGAGGTCAGTGCAGATGGATCACCTAAAGTCAGAAGTTCGAGACCAGTCTAGCCAACTTGACGAAAACTCCATCTCCACTAAAAATACAAAAATTAGCTGAGCACAGTGGCATGAGCCTGTAATCCCAGCTCCTCCGGAGGCTGAGGCAGGAAAATCACTTGAACCCAGGAGGCGGAGATTGCAGTGAGCTGAGATCATGCCATTGCACTCCAGCCTGGGCTCTCAGAAAAAAAGGAAAGACAAGAAAAGAAAATAAACGTTTTGGTTTTCAAGACCTGCTTCTCTTATTTTTAAGTCTAATTGCTTTTAATATAGGAAATTTGGATTTTTAAAATAAGTGATTAGGAAATATTTGTGCAACTAATTATTGTTATTTTGTATTGAAACTCATTGTTGATATTAATTTTAACAGAGTATCTCAAAGAATGCTCTCCAGATGCATGGTGGTAGTTCATCTCGGCCTGTTGATCAGCAGAGGAAAAATGCAGTAAATGGAAATGTAGATGGTAATAAATGTATTTATTTTTAAAAACATTTAACATATGTTTACTTGAAAACACCATCACTGATATAGTATAACAAAGGAAGATCACTTACTAAATGTACAGTAAAAAAGTGAAAAGGTGATACGTTTTCTATGTTAACACACATCTACAAGAGAGTATATTGAGAATGCCGCTAAAGAGTTTAATTAATAGCTCCATTTGAAGATACTCTAAGAGCTGAGGAAAGTCAGGAAATAAGAAGAAAGGAGAGAAGAGGGAATGAAGAATGAGAAAGGCAGTGAGTATAGGGAGTAAATGAAAGAAACAGAAAGTTCATATAATGGAAGGTGGCAAACCCAGTAATTCCTTAGAAAAAGGAAGAAAAGGGTTTTAGAAAAGTGGAAAGAAGATGTAGTGGGCTTCTAGCACCAAAGCTTGTCGGAGAATTAGAGCAAAATTTTTAATTCTTCTTATCTTTCTCTTTGATGGAAGTACCTGACCAGGCAGAGCTATGTTTTATCCACCTCATGTGAATGTGAGCATATATGGTCAGATATGCATGCATACAATTTGATGTCATATGCAGTCAATATGGAACAGAACTTCTCACACTTTAATAAATCATCTCAGGGCCTTCTTAAAATGCACATTCTGATTCAGCAGGCCTGGGATTCTGCATTTCTCTTAAGTTTTTAGGTGCTGCTGATGCTGCTGATCCTCAAGCCATGCTCTGATTCGCTAGGTTATAGACTTTTTTCTATATAGACATTGGAAAGAAGAGCCACTGGGGATCAGTTCAGTAATCACAGGCTCAGAGGACAGCATGATCTGGCTTTTATTTCCGGTCATGTTTTTAGCCAGAGGGGAAGTAGAAAGAGATGAAGAAATAGAAATTATAGATGTAAGATACTATTGCTAAAATAGGAGGGGACACTTGGTGGAAGTAATCCACAAAGAATGTAGAATGGGAAGAATCAAGACCACAGATGTAGAAATTTTCACTAGGTAGATGGATTGTAAGCAAGGATGGGGGGAAAGAAAGAAATTAGCTAGGTAATTTTGAATTTTCTGATGATAAACTGTATCCATCCACATCATTGCAAATGACAGGATCTCATTCCTTTTTATGGCTAGACAGTACTCTACTGTGTATATGTACATTTTCTTTGTCCATTTGTTGGTGTACAAATAGATTGCTTTTAAATTTTGGCTATTGTGAAGAGTGCTGCAATAAACATAAGAAGACAGATATCTCTTCAATTTACTAGTTCCCTTGCTTTTAGTATATGCCTAGCAATGGGATTGCTGGATCATATGGTATTTTTAGTTTTAGTGTTAGTTTTTTTTTCTCTTAGACAGAAGCAAAAAAATATGCCTCCTGGTCTTAAGTAATTCTTGCACATCAGCCTCCCAAATAGCTGGGACCACAGGTGTATACCACCATGCCTGCCTAATTTTTTTCATTTTTAGTACAGATAGGGTTTCACCCTATTGGCCAGGCTGGTCTCAAACTCCTATGCTCAAGCAATCCTCTTGCCTTGGTGTCCCATAGTTCTGGTATTACAGGTGTGAGCCCCCACACCTTGCCTATTTCTAGTTTTTGAGGACTCTCCACATTATTCTCCATAGTGGCTGTAGTAATTTACCTGCCCACATGTACGAGGGTTCCCCTTTCTCCACATCCGTGTCAGCATTACAACCTGCCATTTGGATAAAAGCCATTTTAACTGGGGTGGTGAGATGATATCTCACCGTCATTTTGATTTGCATTTCTCTGGTGATCAGTGCTGTTGAGCATCCATCCATATATCTATTTGCCATTGGATTGCTATTGGATAGCAGTTCAAGACATAACAGGGCCAAGGGAAAGTGTTGTTTTGCTTTAATTTTGAACATGTTTCCAGCCAGAGGGTAAGATTATGAAATAGAAATTATTGATGTGAGATACTGCTGCGTAATGAAGGGGAAAGAAGTGGTGGGAATAATCCAGGAAATGTATATGCAACGAGAAGGAAGACCACAAATTGAGAGACTTTTCCAAAGACAAGGGGATTGTGGAGGGGGAATTCGAGAGGAAAGAAATAAGCTATCTCAGAAGTTATACAGGTAGTGATGAGGACACTTGAGAGAAGTCAATTCAGATGGCTTCAGTATGTTTGCACTAAGGACATTAGATTATCACTGCCCTTGAAATTACTGGAAGGAGGAGGGAGTGCAAGAATTGGGGTAAACCATAGAAATTCATTGCTCCACTTTACATCACACATCAAAGATATAGGTTAAATTTATATTAGGTAATCAAGTGGAATTCATTTGAACTAAAGAACTTTCACTGTTTTTGTTAAGAAAGCTGTTTTCATTAGATACCTATTCCATAAAAGTACTTTAAAGACTAGCATGGTATACACAATCACAGTCATTTCAGAAACAAAAAGTATAGGATTTATTCCTTGAATAACGAAACTATGTTTTCAATAAACATTGTACTGATTTTGAAATATAAAAGTTTATTATAATGAATGTGAAATTTTTATTTTTGCAATAAATATTTACACATTGAAAGCTGCTTATACATTATTTTGTGATGTGTTTAATATACCATCTTCCATGAGTGGGTCAAGAAACTTTAAGACAAGGCCAAACTACAGGATGCAAGCAAGAAGAACAGAAACCAAACACTGCATGTTCTCACTCATAAGTGGGTGTTGGACAATGAGAAGACATGTACACAAGGCCAAACTACAGGATGCAAGCAAGAAGAACAGAAACCAAACACTGCATGTTCTCACTCATAAGTGGGTGTTGGACAATGAGAAGACATGTACACAAGGCCAAACTACAGGATGCAAGCAAGAAGAACAGAAACCAAACACTGCATGTTCTCACTCATAAGTGGGTGTTGGACAATGAGAAGACATGTACACAAGGCCAAACTACAGGATGCAAGCAAGAAGAACAGAAACCAAACACTGCATGTTCTCATTCATAAGTGGGTGTTGGACAATGAGAATACATGGATGCAGGGAGGGGAACATCACACATTGGGGCCTGTTGGGGAGTTGAGGCATAGGGGAGGGATAACAGGGCTTGGGGAGATTCGGGAGGGATAGCATTAGGAGAAATTCCTAATGCAGACAATGAGTTGATGGGTGCAGTAAACCACCATGGCACATGTATATCTATGTCACAAACCTGCACAACCTGCACATGTACCTCAGAACTGAAAGTATAATTTAAAGAAAAGAAATTTGTGAGAATAATAGAGGAAAACATTTCAGATATAAACAACAAAGTGTAAACTGATGAAGGGGTAAAAAGAAAGTCATATTGGAAAATATTAGTACTAAATAGTAGGCTGTAAAGAAAAGCAAAATATATGTGTTACTTTATCTGTTTCTTTTGGATTTTTAATTTTTTTATTTCTGACAGTTTTGTTCATTGATGTTGTTGAGTGGGTGAAATTGCCAATGAATCTATGAGATGATTATATGGCTTGCATCTGGTGGCATCTAGTGTCTTGCCAAGTGATTTGTTAAAGTTTTAGAGAATAAAAAGTATTTCTTAAAGAAGCAACCCACAGCCAATATCATACTGAATGGGCATAAACTGGAAGCATTCCCTTTGAAAACTGGCACAAAACAAGGATGCCCTCTCTCAACACTCCTATTCAACATAGTATTAAAAGTTCTGGCCAAGGCAATCAGGCAAGAAAAAGAAATAACGGGTATTCAGTGAGGAAAAGAGGAAATCAAATTGTCTCTATTTGCAGACAACATGATTGTATATTTACAAGACCCCATAATCTCAGCCCAAAATCTCCTTAAGCTGCTAAGCAACTTCAGCAAAGTCTCCAGATACAAAATCAATGTGCAGAAATCACAAGCATTCCTATACACCAGTAACAGACAAACAGAGCCAAATCAAGAATGAACTGCCATTCAGAGTTGCTACAAAGAGAATAAAATACCTAGGAATACAACTAACAAGGTATGTGAAGGACCTCTTCCAGGAAAACTACAAACCACTGCTCAAGAAAATAGAGAGGACACAAACAGATGAAAAAACATTCCATGCTCATGGTTAGTAAGAATCAATATTGTGAAAATGGCCATAATGCCCAAAGTAATTTATAGATTCAATGCTATCCCCAACAAGCTACTATCGACTTTCTTCACAGAATTGGAAAAAAAACCACCTTAAGCTTCATATGGAACCAAAATAGAACCTACATAGCCAAGAAAATCTTAGGAAAAAGAAAAGAAGCTGGGGGTATCACGCTACCTGACTTCAAACTATACTACAAGTCTACAGTAATCAAAACAGCATGGTACTGGTACCCAAACAGAGATATAGACCAATGGTACAGAACAGAGGCCCCAGAAATAAAGCCACACATCTATAGCCATCTGATTTTTGACAAGCCTGACAAAAATAAGCAATGAGGAAAGGATTTCCTATTTAATAAATAGTGTTGGGAAAACTGGCTAGCCATATGCAGAAAGCTGAAACTGGATCTCTTCCTTACAACTTATACAAAAATTAACTCCAGATGGATTAAAAATGTAAACATAAGACCTAACACCATAAAATCCCTCAAAGAAAACCGAGGCAACACCATTCAGGACATAGGCATAGGCAAGAGCTTCATGACTAAAACACCAAAAGCAAGGGCAACTAAAGCCAAAATTAACAAATGGGATCTAATTAAACTTAAGAGCTTCTACAGAGCAAAAAAAAAAAAAAAAAAAAAACACCAAAAAACAAAACAAAAAAAAAACCATCATTAGAGCAAACTGGCAACCAACAGAATGGGAAAAAATGTTTGCAATCTACCGATCTGACAAAGGGCTAATATCCAGAATCTACAAAGAACTTAAACCAATTTACAAAAAAAAAAAAAAAAAAAACTCCATCAAAAAGTGGGCAAAGGATATGAACATACACTTTTCAAAAGAAGACGTTTATGCAGCCAACAAACATATGGAAAAAAAGCTCATCATCACTGGTCAGTAGAGAAATACAAATCAAAACCATAATGAGATACCATCTCATGCCAGTTAGAATGGCAATCATTAAAAAGTCAGGAGACAACAGACACTGGAGAGGATGTGAAGAAATAGGAATGCTTTTACACTGCTGGTAGGAGTGTAAATTAGTTCAACCATTGTGGAAGACAGTGTGGCAATTCCTTAAGGATCTAGAAATAGAAATTCCATTTGACCCAGCAATCCCATTACTGGGTACATACCCAAAGGATTATAAATCGTTCTATTATAAAGACACATGCACGCTATGTTCATTGCAGCACTGTTTACAATAGCAACAACTTGAAACCAACCCAATGCCCATCTATGACAGACTGAATAAAGAAAATATGGCACATATTCACCATGGAATACTCTGCAGCCATAAAAAAGGATGAGTTCATGTCCTTTGCAGGGACATGGATGAAGCTGGAAACCATCATTCTCAGCAAACTGACACAAGAACAAAAAAACAAACACTGCATGTTCTTATTAAGTGGCTGTTGAACAATGAGAACACATGGACACAGGGAAGGGAACATCACACGCTGGGGCCTGTTGGGGGGTTGGGGGCCAGGGGGTGGAGAGATTGGGGAGGGATAGCACTGGGAGAAATACCTGTAGATGACAGGGTGATGGATGCAGCAAACCACCATGGCACATGTACACCTATGTAACAAACCTGCAGGTTCTGCACAGGTATCCCAGAACTTATAGTAAATAAAAAAAGAATCAAATATTTCACCACAGAATAAGCTTTATTTAAACTCTAATTTTATAAAAGAAAAAGGTTTTTAAATTTATGTTTATAAAGACTATAGCTTTTATCTAACTGTTCTAAGTAGTTCATTTTAGTGAAATACAAGGATTTTTTTTTTATCAGAACAAGACTTAAAAACGACATTGGGCGAGAAAAAGAAAAGCTTCAAGGATGTGAAAATAATCAGCCACGGGTATGTAAAACTTTAATTTCAAATTTCTGGTTTCCTTTGCTTTTATAACATAGCATATTTCAAGTGAAGTTACCTTTGGACTGGTCTTTTAGAATCAGTTGATTATAATATTTAATTTTAAACCATTTTAGCTGGTTATAAATCTTAAAATATTCTCAGAATCTATAGTGATTTACAGCTAATCTTTTCCCTTCAAAATAAAGCCTGAAGTTCGTGAATATTGTTTACTGTTCATTTTTATAACCTCCTAATATAATAAAGAAACATCAAATATTGAATTATAATTTCAAGCAATCAAAATCATGAACAATTTAATAGGGATGGCTGCTGCCTTGGGTTGATGTTAAACAAGTGGATCTTTGCTGATGTTTCAAAATTTGCAACTTTACATCAGTCGTCACTAATACCATACTTAAAAATGTATTCTCCATTGTGATTTCTAATCAGCTGCAGCATCTATGTTCAAGGAGAGAATAGGGTGGTAAAGTCAACCCAACTGCCTATCAAGAGAACCAGACTGCAGAATGGAAGCTTTGGTGTTAGGGCACAAAGAGTAACTTTCTAACTTATTTCGATATAGAAAATTTTACAAATTTTACGAAACTATGGTTAAAAATTTTTTAATCCACTGTCATTAGTGGACCTTAGAATATACTGAAACTTAACACTATAGCCTGTATAGACTAGCTACATAAAACTATCATATTACAGTATATAATTTGAATTTAATTGTGAGAATTTAGCTTTGTTTCTGATTATGTTGATTTTGATTTCTATTAATTTTAAGTTTGCCTACTCACCAATTAGTATTCTTTGGAAAAAAAGCACTCAAGTGTGCACTGTTCAGTATCACTATTTCAGGTACAGTGAGATAAAATCTTAAGATGCCTTTGTAATACTGCAAATCAACTTTTAATTCATTTTTGGTAAATTAAACACTTCATGAATTAATCTTAGTCCAAACACACAGTTACAAAGATTGATGGTTTATATTTTCCCTTATTTTAGGCTACTGCAAATTATTTTTAACTTATTAATTACAATCCAGTGATTGAGAGTAGATATAGAGTAAGAAGTTTAACAGTTACATTTTTATTATTTTTAATTTTTATTTTTCCATACTTTATTATTTATGGACAAAGTTATCTTTAAAACATGCACCCTGACAGAAAAGACATCTGACAAAGAAAAACTATCAAATTAATCTTTCACTTTTGCATCTTCAAAAAATGTATCAACAAACAGAAGTGAATACGTACTGTAATAGAGTGTAATAGAGTGCATCTGTATATGCAGGAATCCTTTGTATGCAAAAATAGGAGAAAATGTGGATCAAGCAAGGCAAATGAGGGTGGAAAAAACTTTAAAACTGATCACAATTGAGTTAAAGCAGAGTTTGAATGAAATTTGTGAAGAATCCAAAACTTCTGATTGTTTGGAGGAAGACCCACCACAGGAAGAAGAAATGTAAAGAACATACCCTCTAATGTGACAAATAATATATGTGGTTGTCAGGAAAAAATGCATCTGGGGTACTCCTATGTATAGTATTCTAGTTATTTTTTGAACAAAAATAGTTCAGTCTCATAAATGTCTTTCCATTTCGTTTGTACTCTGGGTCCTTGGAATATGCTTGCCAGTCATCTTCTGATTTTTATTTAAAGGTAAATAAAGTATGCTGTGAAAATAATAGCAAACCAGATGCTGAACGTGTTTATAACACAGACCAGGAGAATTTTTATAATGACCCAGAAAGTACAAAAAGCAAAGAACCCGGAAGTAGTTATCATTGAAATAAAAGAAGACCAAGAGCATTATAGGCACATGGTGAAAAAATAACACTAATTGCAAACTAGACATCAGAAATCTGCCTCAGTATTGTGATCCAAAAAGCCTTTTAGACTTGTGGCTTACCTCCTCCAGAGAAATGAAGCATGTAAGTAAACAAAAAGTCATGGAGTTTCTGTTGCTACGGACATTTGTAAGAATACAAAACCAATACAGAACTTGTTCCAGAAACCGTTATATCATAATTGCAGTGCAAATAACTATAAAATAATAGAACTTGGATTAGAAAATGTGCATTCCTCTCCACCACATAGTGACAGAGCATCAAAAGTACCTCTAGAAGAATAGTTGCAGCACAATATACAAAGATTTAAGCATGAAGTAGGCATATTACAACTAGAGTTCCTGACTTTGAAGAAAGAAAAGTTCAACTTGAGAAAGACTTGGAGGGTCATTTGCTGCTACTTATTTTTTTCTCTTGATCAATTATTTGGTGCATTCTAATTTTTTACTTATGAAAATCTCTTGTGTAAAATGGGGCTTCTAAATACATAATTGTGTGTAGACATAGATTATTTCTCTATCTAAATGATAGAAGTTCAGGAAAATATTCTACAGTCTTTGTTCCTTAATCAACCCAAATCTATCTATCAGTTTTCCACGTGGCATAGAGATTGAGAAACTAATCTATCCGTATACCATAGATATGGGTACTTCTGAACTAGGGTTAGCATATAGGAAATTGCTTCATGAATGTAATAAGCTCTAGGATGTATTTTTTTTCTATTGACTTGAAGACGAATTGCACTTACTTAATAAAGTGGGAAATCAATGGGAAGGAAGCCATACTAAGACGTGATGTAAAAATGTATCTATCTTTGAGAATTGGAACAAATATTCATAGTCAAAGGAATCTGTATGTTGTATGTTGTGCTTTCACGTGTGCAAGTTGATCCATTTAACTCAATATGTTGGGGCTTATAATTTCATCATGATCAAATGAAATATGTTTGAAAACAAATGTATATAGATACATCCATTTACTTTTCTAATCACCAAGTTTACATGTTTTTGTCAAAATCATATCTTAATGTGATTTTATTTAATAGAGTATGATACGTATTAGCATGTATAACTTTATCATATAAGTACCATAGATTCTTAGCTAAAAATTTCATTTTTGACTCCAAAGTAGAAACCTGATTTCTGTACATCGAGTTTTAAAGACAAACAAAACTCTGGCAATACTCACCTTTGAAAGGAGAAGTGGATGAGGCCTCTTAGCCCCTGCTGAGGAATTAAGTTACTTTCCCAAGATCATACTTTTAATTCTTCTGATTAGTTTAATGAATATATCAGATAATTTATCTGACTCTGCATTATAAAATAGTATTTTCAGTTTTTGTGCCATAAAATGCTAGGAAATGCCACTTCAGGAGCTTTGGATGAGTCATTTAATTTTTTAGATAATGGTGCTAAAGTAGATAAATACTTACATTGTATATCCTCCATCTATAAAACGTCATAGTTACTGAATGTGAAATTTGGAAAGTATCTCATTTTCCAGACTCTATCCTAGCATCTCAGCAGCTTCGCTCTGCTTCTTCTGTGGTTTCAATTTTTGGTTCCTGTTTTTCAGCAAGCACCTTCACATTTTTGATATCCTAGGATCCAAATGAAAAACGAAAGATAAAAGACAGTGGGGAAAGCTTATTGCAGAAAGGGGAAAACTTCCTTTCTGTTCCTGAAGCCCCACAATGCCACATTCTCTACATCTGGCCATTACGTGTAAACTCCAGGAGGTAAGGATAGAAGAGGACAGATTTCATGGCTTTGTCCTTTTATTTCTCTATTTCTGCTCATCACAAGGGGGTGAAAATTTATATTAGACAGCAAAGAGTGGATGAAATAAAAGCACAAATTTCGAATAAGCCCTTTTTGAAAGTCTGGAAATTTTTGTTTTCTTCACTCAAACAGAAATGATTCAGACTTTATATGAATATTGATGAAAAAATCATAATGTAATTTATGCTAATAATTATATAGTGATAAAATTAAAGTACATACAAAATATTTTCATGACCATTATCATGACAGATGAGTCAAGTGATAAAATGAATGAAAACAAAAAAGTTATTTCTATTAGATAAAATAATAGCAATTATTATCAGTGTCAAACTTTCATGGAAGTTTGCAGAAAAAAAGAAAACATACAGAAATAAGAAAATGGAAGTGTCAAGAAACCTACATGCCAATTACAGTGACAGTGATGATGATGAATTAATCCAAGAAAGAAGGAGCAGAAAACCTGATAATCATCAATTTCCCAGGCAGAAGAGTGAAGAGAATAATGGGTAAGGCCATAGCAATATTTAGTAATATAAAACATCTTAAGTATAATAAATCTGTGTTAAGAATTTTATATATGTTACATGCTTATATATGTTAAGAATTTTCATTATAGCATCATTATATCAAAAAGCTGGAGATAGTCTAAAATCCTATTAATAAGGAAATAGGTAAATTGTCATACCCATTAAATAACGTAGTATGCAACCCTCTTTTTAAAATTAGGTTGGATCAGTATACTATAGTATACTGATTACTTCATCAGTAATGTATATTTAAAACATTTAGTTTGATAACACATCTTAAGTAAATTTTGTCAGAATATGATATTGTAATGTCTTGATACTTGTAGTATCTACTGAGTTGCAAAAGGAAACTACATGCTACCTTGACACTTTAGGTTACCAACAAAGTTTCTAGTTATGACATTTGTTTCTTGTTCTCAATGCATGAGTGCTCAAATCTTGATTCTCACAATAATCTGAATATTGTCAAGGGATTACACATGGGGATCTGTATTCCATGTAAATATTCGTGTATTGGTAAAACTTGTTAAAATATATCAAAGGATCTTTGATCTACCAAGTCAGGAGTTCATCCAATTTTCTCCTGTAAAGAGTAACTACTTTAGCCTTCATGGACCAGAAGATCTCTGACATCTTTCATAGACAATAGATAAATTGTGTTCCAAGAAAACTTTACTTACAAAAACAGGCAGTGGGCTGAATTTGGCCAACAAGTACTGATTTGCTGACTCCTATGCCAAAACCAGGGTGCTGCTAATGCAGTGAACCTCCTGTTTTGAGGCACTTTGAATGCATCCCATTATCCTTTCAAAAGATATTTCAGTATGCACAACACCGTATTTTACAACAGTGACTTCCTATTACATAATTTATAAAATTCAATAGACAAAATAAGATTTGAATTTTTACCTTTTTTCATTTTATAGAATTTATTATTTTAATATGACCAACCATTTTATATATTTTATGAGGATAAAATATCTCAGAGTTGAGTGATTTTTCTCAAGTAAGAAATACTGCCCTTTAGTCTTTCTGTGGACTTTATAAGCATGACCGAAATGATAACCAGCTTTATTATCTAGAAATGTTCAAGGGGTGTTTTAGTTCTATAATTTTATGATGTTATTTAGTACTTTGGTCTGACTTGCCATATATGTCTGGCTTGACATATATATGTGTGTGTGCATAATTTTTAAAAGCTTTTAAGATATTAAAACATACTACATAGCTAATCATTAATCATTATGAAATGATTGAAAATGTCCTTAAAAGAACCTGTCTGTACTCATGGACTCAAGTTTCCTTTCCATTCACTCTTGAACTCACTGCCATAATTTTCACTCTCACCACCCCTCCAAAATTGTTATTCTCAAGGTTGTCACTGATTTTTCACTGTAATACATCTAGACATAATTTTTTAAGATCTCGCTTTATGTAACTTATCAGCAATACTTGACCCAATGGAAAACCCTCTCCTCTATAACACTTTCTTCACTGACCCTCAGAATCCCACTCACTCACCTAGATTTTCCTCCTGACTTTCTAGTCCATCCATCTTAGCCTGTTTTGCTTACATCTCCGCATCTTCTACCTTTTACAGATTGAAGTGACCCAGGGCTCAGTTCTTGAGGTTTTTTTCTTGTGACTTTTACTAACTTATATATGCTAATGATTTTCAAATTTATACCTCCAGCCCATTTCAGGCCTATATATCAACCTGTCTACTTGACATCTCTCCTTGATTAACTATTGGGTACAGCAAATTTATCAGGTCCATAATCTAGCTACGGATGGTCTTCCTCCTACCTGCCCCTCATGTAGTCTTTTGTTGTTCCATTAACCACAACTCTTGCAAATGCTCTGCCCAAAACCCTGCTGTCATCCTTGACTTACACGTGCTTTCTCTGTCTCCCTCCCCCGACCCCCACTTCTGACACTCCACAGCTAAGATGTTAGCAGATCTTATCAGGTCTAACTTCACAACATATCCCAAAACCAGTCACATCTTTCCTGTCTAAGCCACTCCACTATCATCTGATTGGCTGTCTAGATTAGCATAATAGACTGCTAATTGGTCTTCCTGTTTCTCCATGTTTAATCCTGTTTTCGTCAATTCTTAACCCAGTGAACCTATTAATACATGTCAGATTATGTCACTCTTTTGGCTAAAAACTTCTAATTGCTTCCCATTTCACTCAAAATACATGCTGAATTTTCTCCTAATACTTAAAAGGTGGCACAGGATCTGACCTCTTATTTTCCTGATTTAAGCTTTTGCCTTTCTAGTCTGGTTTATCCTGGTGTATGGTTTTAAACATTAATACTCACTTAAAGTACAGTTTGATATGAGTTCATTCTGACAATTTTACCTGGCAATTATATGCTCTTTATGGACTCTTTTGGCTCTCTTTAATGAGCTATGCTCTCTATATTAATAGATTTCTAATTAGGGAGAAAAGCCCAATATTGTGGTCCCTCACTATTCTATTACTGGTAATTATGATCATTTCAATCATGGTACAAGGGATCACAGGAGTTGCAAACTTCACTGGTATTTTATTAGGAATAATAAAATATTCGCGTGGTAAATGCAATGGATGTAAAAATTCTTTTCAAAGGATTATGAGCCTTTAGCTTCTGAAATAAACAAATAAAAGTTGGATTTGGCCAGGTGCGGTGGCTCACTCCTGTAATCCTAGCATTTTGGGAGGCCAGGGCAGGTGGATCATTTGAGGTCAGAAGTTCAAGACCAGTCTGGCCAACATGGTGAAATCTCATCAATACCAAAAATACAAAAATTAGCTGTCAGTAGTGGCGTGCCTGTAATCCCAGCTACTTGGGAGTCTGAGACAGAAGAATTGCTTGAGCCTGGAAGGCAGAGGTTGCAGTGAGACGAGATCTTGCCACTGCACTCCAGTCTGGGCAACAGAGTGAGTTCCTGCCTCAAAAAAAAAAGTTTGATTTATTGCTTTCTCTACTAAGAAATCTGTGCTGTCAGGCACAGTCTCTTGTAATAGAGCAGCTACTAAGCCTTATAAAAGGTTTGTGGAATAGTGAAGTTGAAGGCTTGGCTGACTCTCATGGGCATAACTGAGTTGGCATCATCTGGAGCAATGTGGTTATCTGTGTAAGATTGTTGTGGATTAGTTGGCACTTCCAGGCATGCTGATTGGAATGAGTTTGTCTCTGGATGTCTTCATAGGCAAGTGGCTGACATTCATTGGTTGGTGTTAGTGAGGCCAGTGGTCATTGATTGACTAGATTAAAAATTGGTTCTGGGTGGCTACCTATTACCATGGCTACAGGTCAGTTTTCCTTAGTTTGTGGCAATGTTAATCAGATGTTTTCTGTTTGAAAGTTGCCTTTTATCAACTGTGCTCAATGAACACTATTTTATATTCCAGAATTATATACTTATTTTTTTAAGTTTGGGTCAAGAGAAATTGTTTGATCAATGATCTCAGAAAGATAGTTTTTAGAAGCTGAGTCTTAAACAGAAGACTCATCTACATATATTTTTGGTAAATAATTGCTGGATTTAGTTTTTTGTGTGTGTTTTTAGGGGCTCAGGCTGAACTCCTAACATAATAATCTCCAATGGGAAATTTCAGCCTTTCTGTAAATTTATGTAGGTATATGATAGTGATATTCTTATTCACATGTTTACAATTTTCTGCTGATAAATCCAGCTTTTCATATTAGGAATAGATACTACACTGTAAGTATACAGAAGTTTCTAAATCATTTCAAACAAAATTCTAACTAAACAGAATAGTGCTATTTTTGAACTATATATAAAGATATATAGGTATTTTAAAAGCAAGTGTTTTTCCCTTTAAGGCAATTTCACAGTTTCTTTCAGGCTGTATGTTCCTCATAGTATTCTGAAAACTTAATTTAAATGAAACCTGTTAAAACAATAACTATGGCACAAATCCAACTATGACCCCGCGTCTACGAGTCATTGCCTTGCAGGCAGCGAGCTCCAGCCTTTTAGCATAGGATTCAAGTTTAGTGTAGCATTCTTCTCTCAGTGTTTGCTTTCATGTATTTTACATTTAACCTTTCAAATTCCCAGGAAACAATTGGATGCCATGTGCCTAATCCCTGTGCTCACATTCTATTCTCTATATACAACGGATTTCTGCTACTGCTTTTGTTTTTGTTTTGGCCTGGTGAGCTCCTCTTGTCTTTTTCCTCTTCCATAATGTCTTTCTCATGCTCACATATAATTTTTTCTGGTAGTCTTCCAGAAAAATAATGGTATCCGTTTTAGTGAAATGGTTAAGGATGAAGGAGGATAAAATCTCTAATTTTCTTATTTCCTTG
Organism: Callithrix jacchus; assembly: GCF_049354715.1. Lineage (NCBI taxonomy): Eukaryota > Metazoa > Chordata > Mammalia > Primates > Cebidae > Callithrix > Callithrix jacchus. The sequence continues at coordinate 50,547,369 of NC_133514.1, read as the reverse complement.
TGAAGGAATATTAGCAATGATTACTTTCTCTGGAAATAAAATAGTGTAGACAGCCTAATCTAGAGAATACTCAACTGTGTCAATGCTGCTGGAAGATTGATTAAAACGATGAGTTTCAACTGGTTGCCATGGAACCCTGACTGTAGTGGCTAAGCACAGACAAATCTTGAGAGAACTCTGACTGCAAAAGGGAGTAGAGAAATGGGTAACAAGTAAAAGAAGAAGAATGTGAGATTCAAGTGACTCTTGTTTCTTTTTCAGTTTTAAAATGGAAGCTGTTGGAGTATTCTCGTTTGCTGTTCAGAATGATCCAGTAGAGAAGAAACGTGTTTTTGGAGTTTAGTTTTGTTTTCATGTCTGAGGATTGGAAAGTTAACGTTTAAATATCTATAGTAAACCAACTATTAGTACAATTTCTATTCATGTTTAGTTTTATCACAAGAGGTGTTTTTCAGAATTGGTTCAGGAATGGAATATTTTAATGCAATGGTACATGAAAATGATGACCTAAAGTTAAACTCACATGCATCTACTTTTAGAAATTCTATAATAATAAGCATACAAACACTAGGTCATATTGGATAGAATTTAAATATGCCTTGATGATGTATGTATCACACTACCTTTGAAAGTAGCATCACGAATAGCTGTGCCAAGGTAGTCTAAAACAACAGGTGTGTTACCTTTATGGTTGTTCAGATGCTGGGAAGGGGAAGCTTTCTAATTAATAATAGAAAAGCAAACTACTGAAAAAATAATTGCAGACTGTTACTTTTGGACTGTATAGTTCACATGTAAAAAATAAATGTTTCTATGGACCAACAGTGTCTTTGACATGTCTTGTATACTCAGTAAGTTTCGGTTGAATGCATGAATAAATAGTTGTTGAATGGATAAATGAATGCTTTTTGGTGAATTTCTTTGGAGAAACCAAATTTTCAGCTTATTTAAAGTAGGTTTCCAAAGCTGCATAGGTATAAAATCTTATTTTTAAAAATTGCAAGATTCAGAGATTATTATTTGTAATCATAGAAAGAAATGGAAAGATAATATGAATTCATCTGCCATTATATTACTTGTAAACACTTGAAAATAAATACTACTTTTATAGTGTATTACAGAGTATCCTGAACACATATTTTGGAGCCAGAGTTCATGGGTTTGAATGCTTAATCTGCTACTGACAAGTTTTATGAGCTTGGGCAAGTTATACGGCCTTTCCATGCCTACTTTCTTCCTTTATAAAATGCCTAGTATGTTATCTACCTCACAGAATTGTTGGGAGGATTCAAGTGGCTTAAACACTTGTACAGTGTTTACAATAGTACACAGTGCCTGCACAGTATGTCCTGAAAAGCTCACTAATGTCATCATTTTAAAAAGGGTTTCTGTTACATAAGTAATATTTATCAAATAAGTCTTAGTACCAATTAAAGCTTCTTTGTATAGAAAAGGGCAATAAGGTCAGGTGTGGTGGCTTACACCTATAATCCTAACACTTTGGGAGGCCAAGGCAGATGGATTACCTCAGTTCAGGAGTTCAAGACCAGCCTGGCCAACATGGTGAAACACCATCTCAACTAAAAAATACAAAAAAATAAAAAATAAGTAGGTGTGGTGGCAGGCACTTATAATTCCAGCTACTCAAGAGGCCGAGGTAGGAGAATCACTAGGACCCTAGGAGTGGAAGTTGCAGTGAACCGAGATCGTGACTTTGCACTCTGGCCCAGGCAACAGAGCAAGACTCTCTCAAAAAACAATTAATAAATGGGGGCAACAAGAGAAAAAGCTAGCATATATATATATATAAATATATATATTTTTTTCTATCAAATAATGCAAGTAATATGTTTTTTCTTTTTCTTTGGCTGTCAGAAAACTAATGCTACCCTTTCCATTTACTTTATCCCCTTGTAAAAAATAATTGTATTTTACATCACCTGTCAAATATTACCTGTAAACTTTATGAATAGGAGAGAGAAGTTACAAATATAGAGATTTTATATAGAAAATAGTTATAGTCTTCATATTTTACATAATTACTATTTGCTTGATTGTAATTTTTTTAAGGCTTGCAAAGAAAACATCTAATAAAAAGAAAAAGGTATTGTAAAAGTAAACTGTCAAGAATATTGCTGAAAATCCCTTATTAAAGGTCACTTAAAAAAAACAGAAAATCTCGGGGGCCGCAGTGGCTCTGGCCAGATGTCCTGGCGCTTGAGGAGGTGAGGCCATAAGTTCAAGGCCAACCTGAGCAACGTTACAAGCTCTCATTGGTTAACAAACAAACAAGCAAACAAAAAACCCAAAAAACAGAAAATCTCATTGTTCAACACCCACCTATGAGTGAGAACTTGCGGTGTTTGATTTTCTGTTCTTGTGTGGGGAGAAATGCCAGATACAGGTGATGGGGAGGAAGGCAGCACATCACACTGCCATGTGTGTACCTATGCAACAATCTTGCATGTTCTTCACGTGTACCCCAAAACCTAAAATGCAATTTAAAAAAATTGAAAAAAAATACAAAAAACAAAAAATCTTTTGTAGTAAAGATATTGGCTTTGAAAAAAGCAGCAGTAACATTCATAAAGGTACCCTCTTAACCAAAGTCCATTAACTATTTTAAGACGTACTTGGTTTTGCTCATAAAAAAAGATGAATAAGGAGATCTATCCAAGATGGCCGACCACTAACAGCTCAGGATTGTAGCTCCCAGTGAAAGCTCAGAGAACGGAGACGACGCCACACTTTTAGATGAATTTTCGTCACTCACCGATCAGCCGATTCCCAGTGGAGGAGCCCCACGGGTCACCAGCGCGACTCTTGTGGCCGCCACTGCGGTTTCGCCGGCGTCTAGGCGCAGCAGCTCTTCATGCAGAGCCAACGGGACTGCTTCCCCTACTGACCGGAGTTTGGAGCTCCGGGAAATCAGAGCCGCTTGTTGCGGACTCAAGAGGGAAGCCAGACCAGAGATTCCCGGGCAGAAGAGCACCATCAGTCTTATCGCTGTTATTTAGGCTGCCACAGTGGGTTGCTCGGATCCCAGCACTGGGAATCAATAAGTCGGACTTCGACTCAGAAACCTAATTAGAAAGGTGGTTCATCTACAATGAAGGGAAAAAAACAGCCTAAGAAAGCCGAGTATACTCAAAATCAGAACCCATCAGCAACGGAACAAGCCCTGATGGAAAAGGACTCATCAGCAACCGAACAAGCCCTGATGGAAAAGGACTCATCAGTAACGGAACAAGCCCTGATGGAAAAGGACTGTGTTCCATTATCTGAAGTAGGCTTTAAAGGTGGATGATAAGAAACTTCTGGGAGTTAAAGGAACTTGTTCTAACCCAATGTAAAGAAACTAAGAACTTGGAAAAAAGGTTAGATGAAATGTTGAAAAGAATAGACAATATAGAGAGGAATACAAATGAACTTACGGAGTTGAAAAATACAACACGAGAACTTAGTGAAATATGTACAAGCTTAAACAGCCGAATGGATCAAGCAGAAGAAAGGGTATCAGAGGTTGAAGATCAACTTAATGAAACAAAACGACAAGACAAGAATAGAGAAAAAAGGATAAAAAGGAATGAGCAAAGTCTCCAAGCAATATGGGACTATGTGAAAAGACCTAATATACGCTTGATTGGTGTACCTGAATGTGACGGAGAGAATGAATTCAAGCTGGAAAATACTCTCCAGGACATTATCCAGGAAAATTTTCCTAATTTAGCAAAGCAGGACACTATTCAACCCCAGGCAATACAGAGAACACCACAAAGATATTCCTCAAGAAGACCAACCCCAAGGCACATAATGGTTAGATTCACCAAGATCGAAACGAAGGAGAAAATATTAAGGGCAGCCAGAGAGAAAGATCAAGTTACCCATAAAGGTAAGCCTATTAGGCTTACAGCAGATCTCTCAATGGAAACCCTACAAGCTAGAAGAGAGTGGGGGCCAATATTCAATATACTTAATCAACAGAACTTTCAGCCCAGAATTTCATATCCTGCCAATTTAAGCTTTACATTTGAAGGAAAAATAAAATCTTTTAGGAACAAGCAAGTACTCAGAGATTTTATTACCATCAGGCCTGCTTTACAAGAACTTCTAAAAGAAGCATTATACACAGAAAGGAACAACCAGTATGACCCTTTCTAAAAATACACCAAAAAGTAAAGAGCATTAACATAAAGAAGAATTTTTATCAACAGAAGGACAAAATAGCCAGTTAATATCAAATGGCAGCAACCCTAAATTTAAATCTACCAAATCTCCCAATCAAAAGATACAGACAAAATCTAACGGTATATCCAAAGATATACATAGACTCAAAATAAAGCGTTGGAAAAAAAAAAACGTACCAACCAAATGAAGAGCAAAAATAAATAAATAAAAAGCAGGAGTTGCAATTAAGAGATCTTAACACCCAGATACATAAGACCCATAATGAGATTTAGATTCAACGAGACAGAAAATTGATAACAATATCTGGGACTGGAACTAAGATCCAGAACAAATAAACTCAATAGAGCTCTCCATTTTAAACACACAAAATATACATTATCCACAAAATCTAACGATATATCTAAAGATATACAAAGACTCAAAACAAGGGGATGGAAAAAAACTCACCAACCAAATGGAGAGCAAAAATAAACAAATAAAAAGCAGGAGTTGCAATTCTCACACTTAATAAAATAGATTTTAAAGCTACAAGGATGCAAGGGTAAAAGGATTAATGCAACAATAAGAGATCTTAACACCCAGATACATAAGACACATAATGAGATTTAGATTCAACGAGACAACAAATTGATAATGATATCCAGGACTTGAACTCAGAGCCAGAACAAATAAACACAATAGAGGTCTCCATTTTAAACACATAAAATATGCATTAACCACTTTAAACACTCAAAATATTGATCGGCCATTATTGAAACCCATTTTAGGAATGAAGTAATATTCCTTTTTCCCTCTTTTTCTTTTTTTCCCCTTCTTTTTCTCTTTTTCAAAAAAAAAAAGATGAATAATTCCCACTGGTGTACATTTAATATATGCTATAAATATTTGATGGACATTTTGAAACAGTGTTATTTATTTTATAGGTTAAAAGACATCTGTATTTCAAGGATGACCTTGATGACATAATTCGGTCATCTGAAACAGCCTCAGAGAAAGATGAGTTGCCTTATTCTGATGATATGAATTTTATGTTACTCATTGAACAACATAGAAAGGAGTGTAAAGGTAGGACCAATGCATAAATATAAGGCTTTTTCCCTAAGCTGTAGTAATGTTTGCACACATTGCTTGGCACTGTACCATAGATCACTGATGTGTTATAGGGATGTTCATCTCAGAAATATGCTTTTAGTGAACATAGAATGAGAACTGCTCTATCTTGTATACTCTTAGCCAAAGAGCTGTGATCGTTCCACTGTACCTTTCTCAGTGTGAATGACACTCCCAATCTATTTGTTGACTCTGCTTCTCTCCTATGCCTTTACCCAGGGTCAGGTCATAATCTTGTATGTTGAATACTGTGATAACTCTTTTAACTCTTTTCCCTACTGCTCCACCTTCTGAAACCATGGTCTATTCTGCAACCATAATTATATACATTTTAAAAATTTACATCTGATCATGTTACCTGCTTGCTTAACACCCAGCTGCCACTTGTCATTGCTATAAGAAAGACATGTCAGTACTCTAGCTTTATACTGCATCATTTCATATCCTTCTTTATCTCCATGTCACAGCCAGTGCCCCAGGTGTTTGCTCCTACAATCCTTAGCTTTAGTGAGGTATAGTGGATATATGTTAAAGTGCACATATGAAAGATGTGCAACTTAATAAGTTTTTTGACAGGTGTACACACCTGTGAAACTATCACCATAATGAACATAGTTATCTTATCCATCACCCACAAAAGTGTCCTGTGCTGCTTTATGTTCCCTTTTTAGAAAAACTGCTAAATTGTTTTCCAAAACATGTGTACCATTTTCCATTGCCATCAACAGAATAGGACAGCTTCAGTTGCTGTGTTGTCACACTAAGTATTCAGTATTTATTTGTAGTATTCTCGTGGGTGTGGATTTTGTGCATGATCCTAATGACTAAACATGTTGAACATCTTTCCATGTTTTATTTGCCATCTGTATATCCTCCTTGGTGAACTATGTTTTCAAATCTTTTTCCATTTACAATATTAGATTGATGTTTCCTTGCTTGTTGAATTTTAAGAGTTCTGGACACTATTACTTTACAAGAACATTTTGTCCAGTTTGTGGCTTGACTTCATTTTCTTAATAGTGTCTTTTCTGAAGAGCAGAGGTTATTTAATTTTGATGAATTTTATTTAGTTACAGAGTTTGCATTTTATGTCATATCTAAAAAATCTTTGCCTAGCACAAGTAATTTTCTCAAAATTTTTACAAAAAATTTATTCTATGCTTTATTCTAGAAGTTTCATAGTTCTAGGTCTTACATTTAAATGCATGCTTCATTTTGAGTTCATTTTTATATGTAGAATGAGGTATATGGATTCAAGTTAACTTTTTGGATATGAACAGCCAGTTGTTTGAGCACCATGTACGGAAATGGCTATCCTTTCTCTACTACATTGCCATCCTGCCTTTGTCAGAAATAAACTGGTTTGCCTGTATGTCATCTATTTGCCTGTGGACTCTATTGAATGCTATTAATTTACAGATGCTCCTCAAATTATGGTAGGGTTACTTCTGATTTCAGTCAGAAGCTAAGTGATACTCTGTTAAACCCATTGTAAAGTTACTAAGTTAAACCACCTTAAGTTGGGAACTGTCTGTATTTGACTATCTTTATATAGGTTGAGCATCCCTAATTCAAAAATTCCAAATGTGAAATGCTGCAAAATCCAGTGTTTTTATTGTCAACCTGATCTCACAAGTGGAAAGTTCCATATCTGAGCTCATGTACACAAACGTTGTTTCATGCAAAAAATTATAAAATATTTAAAATTACTTTCAGAGGCTAGGCACGGTGGCTCATGCCTATAATCCCAGAGCTTTGGGAGGCCGACGCAGGAGGATCACTTTGTGTCAGGAGTTCGAGATCATTCTGGCCGACATGGCAAAACCCCATCTCTACTAAAAATACAAAAATTACTTAAGCATGTTGATGCACACCTATACTCCCAGCTACTCAGGTAGCTGAGGCAAGAAATCACTTGAACTTGGGAGTTGAAAGTTGCAATGAGCTGTGATCTCACCACTGCACTCCAGCTCAGGTGACAGAGCAAGACTATCTCAAAAATTAAAATAAAATAAAATTACCTTCAGGCTTTGTGTATGAGGTGTGTATGAAAAATAAGCGTATTCTGTATTTAGACCTGGGTCCTATCTCCTAGAGATATCATTTTATATATATGCAAATATTCCAAAATCCAAAATCTGTAATACTTCTGGGTCCCAAGCATTTTGAATAAGGGATGTTCATCCTATACCAGTGGCACACTGTTTTGATTACTATTGATTTATATTAATTCTCAAAATCAGTTTTCCAATTTTGTTATGTGTTCTGTTTTGGCTATACTAGAACCTTTGCATTTCCACATGAATTTTAGAATTGACTTGTCAACTTTAAAAAGGCCTACTGGCTTGTTGGACATAAGGTTGGGATTGTATTGTATTTATAGATTAATTTATGGAGAATGAACATCTTAACAATAATGAATCTTCCTACTCCTGAAGAAGTGTATGTCTGCATTTATATAGGTCATATTTAATTTCCTCAGTAATATTTTGTAGTTTTTAGTATATAGGTCTTCTTGTGTTTTGTCAGATATTTCTGTATTTCAGATTTTGACAGAGACATAAATGATATTTAAAAATTTTTACTCCGATTGTTTATCACTGATATATAGAAATACAATAGTTTTTGTATGTTGACTTTACATAGTCCAATCTTGCTGAACTCACTTATTAGTTCTGGTACATTCTTGGAAGATTTGATCGGATATTCTACATAGACCAAAGACTATCAAACTTTTTCTTAAAGTAGTTTCTTATTAAAGACTTGTGGAAAAAGGGGTCTCTGTTGTAGCTGATTGACTCTGCTATTGTAGTATGAGAGCAGCCATAGACAACCTGTACATTACTGAACACAGCTGTGATCATTGACAAAGACAAGAAGCTGGCCCACAGGTTAGAGTTTACCCAAACCTATTGTGTGATCATGGTTGTGTATAAAGACAGCTTTATTTATCTTTTCAACTGGGATGACTTTTCTTTTCTTCCCTGACTAAACCAGCCAGAATTTTCAGAACAATGCTACATAAAAGCAGTGAAAACAAACATGTTTGTGTTCTTCATCTTCTAGGGAACATATTCAGTTTTTCACCAGGATGCATGTTAGCTGTGGGTTCATCATAGATGCTCTTTATCATGCTGATGAAGGTCCCTGGATTCTTACTTTCCTGAGTTTTTCCTTTTTAAAAAAATCAGATTCTCACGAGGTCAAGGGGTCGAAACCATCCTGGTCAACATGGTGAAACCCCGTCTCTACTAAAAATACAAAAATTAGCTGGGCATGGTGGTGCACGCCTGTAGTCCCAGCTACTTGGGAGGCCAAGGCAGGAGAATTGCTTGAACCCAGGAGGCGGAGGTTGTGGTGAGCTGAGATTGTGCCATTGCACTCCAGTCTGGGTAACAACAGCGAACCTGCATCTCAAAAAAAAAAAAAAAAAAAAAAATCAGATTCATCCATGTAGCAGCAAAGGACATGAACTCATCATTTTCTTTGCCTGCATAGTATTCCATGGTGTATATGTGTCACATTTTCCCTGTCCAGTCTATCATCGATGGGCATTTGGGTTGGTTCCAGGTGTTTGCTATTGTAAACAGTGCTGCAATGAACATATGTGTGCATGTGTCCCTATAACAGAATGATTTATAATCATTTGGATATATACTCAGTAATGGGATTGCTGGGTAAAATGGAATTTCTATTTCTAGGTCCTTGAAGAATTGAAACACTGTTTTCCACAATGGTTGAACTAATTTACACTTCCACCAACAGTGTAAAAGTGTTCCTATTTCTCCACATCCTCTCCAGCATCTGTTGTCTCCAGATTTTTAAATGATCACCATTCTAACTGGCGTGAGCTGGTATCTCAATGTAGTTTTGATTTGCATTTCTCTAATGACCAGTAATGATGAGCATATTTTCATATTTTTTTGGCCTCAAATATGTCTTTTGAAAAGTGTCTGTTCATATTCTTTGCCCATTGTTGAATGGGTTTGTTTGTTTTTTTGTAAATCTGTTTTAGTTCTTTGTAGATTTTGGATATAAGTCCTTTGTAAGATGGGTAGATTGCAAAACCTTTTTCCCATTCTGTTGGTTGCCAGTTCACTCTAATGATTGTTTCTTCTGCTCTGCAGAAGCTCTGGAGTTTAATTAGATACCATTTGTCTATATTGGCTTTTGTTGCCAATGCTTTTGGTGTTTTAGTCATGAAGTCCTTGCCTATGCCTATGTCCTAGATGGTTTTGCCTAGGTTTTCTTCTAGGGTTTTTATGGTGTTAGATCTTATGTTTAAGTCTTTATGGTGTTAGGTCTTATATTTAACTCCACCTGGAGTTAATTTTAGTATAAGGTGCCAGGAAGGGGTCCAGTTTCTGCCTTCTGAATGTGGCTAGCCAGTTTTCCCAACACCATTTCTTAAACAGGGAATCCTTTCCCCATTGTTTGTTTTTGTCAGGTTTGTCAAAGATTGGATGGTTGTAGATGTGTTGCGTTGCCTCCAAGGCCTCTGTTTTGTTCCATTGGTCTATATCTCTGTTTTGGTGCCAGTACCATGCTGTTTTGATTACTGTAGCCTTATAGTATAGTTTGAAGTCAGGTAACGTGATGCCTCTGGCTTTGTTCTTTTTGCTTACAATTGTCTTGGCTATGCAGGCTGTCTTTTGGTTCCATATGAAGTTTAAGGTGATTTTTTTTAGTTCTGTGAAGGAGGTAATTGGTAGCTTGATGGGGATAGCGTATTGAATCTATAAATTACTTTGGGCAGTATGGCCATTTTCATGATATTCATTCTTCCTAACCATGAGCATGGTATGTTTCTCCATCTGTTTGTATCCTCTCTTGTTTCTTTTGAGTAGCGGTTTGTAATTCTCCTTGAAGACTTCCTTTACATCCTTTGTTAGTGGTATTCCTAGGTATTTTATTCTCTTTCTAGCGATTGTGAATGGCAGTTTGTTCTTGATTTGGGTCTCTTTAAGTCTGTCATTGGTGGATAGGAATGCTTGTCATTTTTACACATTGATTTTGTATCCTGAGACTTTGCTGAAGTTGCTTATCAGATTAAGGAGATTTTAGCCTGAGATGATAGGGTCTTCTAAATATATAATCATGTCATCTGCAAATAGATGCAGTTTGATTTCCTATTTTCCTAATTGAATACACTTTCTTTTTCTTGCCTGTTTGCTCTGGCTAGGACTTCCAATACTATATTGCATAGGAGTGGAGAGAGAGGACATCCTTGTCTAGTGCCAGATTTCAAAGGGAATGCTTCTATTTTTGCCCATTCAGTATGATATTGGCTGTGGGTTTGTTGTCAACAACTTCTATTATTTTGAGGTACGTTCCGTCCATATATAATTTATTGAGAGGTTTTAGCATAAAGAGCTGTTGAATTTTGTTGAAGGCCTTCTCTGCATCCATTGAGATAATCATGTGGTTTTTGTCTTTGGTTCTGTTTATGTGGTGAATTATGTTTATAGACTTGTATATGTTGAACCAGCCTTGCATCCCCAGAATGAAGCCTATTCGACTGTGATGGATAAGCTTTTTGATGTGCTGTTGCAACCAGCTTGCCAGTATTTTATTGAAGATTTTTGCATCTATGTTCATCATTGATGGCCAGAAGTTTTCTTTTCTTGTTGAGTCTTGCCAGATTTTGGTATCAGGATATTGGTGTCATAAAAAGATTTCGGGAGGATTCCCTGCTTCTGGATTGTTTGGATTAGCTTCAGGAGTCGTACCACCTCCTTTTTTTGTGTCTGGTAGAATTCGGCTGTGAACCCATCTGGACTTAGGCTTTTTTTTGGTTGGTAGGCCATTAATTGCTGCCTCAACTTCAGGCCTTGTTATTGGTCTATTCAGAATTTCAACTTCTTCCTGGTTTAGGCTTGGAAGGGTGTAAGTGTCCAGGAATTTAGCCCTTTCTTCCAGGTTTACTGGTTTATATGCACAGAGTTGTTTATAGTAGTCTCTGATGGTGGTTCGTATTTCTGTTTAATCTTTGGTGACATCCCTTTTATCGTTTTTATTGCATCTATTTGATTATTCTCTCTTCATTTCAACTAATCTGGCTAGGGGTCAGTCTATTTTGTTGAACTTTTCAAAAAAACAGCTTCTGGATTTACTGATTTTTTGAAGGGTTTTTTGTGTCTCTGTATCCTTCAGTTTTGCTGTGATCTTAGTTATTTCTTGTCTTCTGCTAGCTTCCGAGTTTTTTTGATCTTGCTCCTTGAGCTCTTTCAATTTTGATGATACGGTGTCAATTTTATATCTTTCCTTGCTTCTCATGTGGGCATTTATTGGTATTAAGTTTCCTCTACACACGGCTTTAAATGTGTCCCAGATATTCTGGTACATTGTGCGTTCATTCTTGTTTGGTTTTGAAAAACATCTTTATTTCTGCCTTCTTTTCATTGTTTATGCAGTCAACATTCAAGAGCCAGTTGTTCAGTTTCCATGAAGTTGTGCAGTTCTGAGTTAGTTTCTGAATTCTGACTTCTAATTTGATTGTGCGGTGGTCTGAGAGACTGTTTGTTATGATTTCCATTCTTTTGCATTTGCTGAGGAGTGATTTACTTCAAGTTATGTGGTCAGTTTTAGGGTAGGTGTAATGTGGTGCTGAGAAGAATGTATATTCTGTGAATTTGGGTTGGGGAGTTCTGTAAATGTCTATAAGGTTTGCTTGGTCCAGGTCTGAGTTCAAGTCCTGGATATCCTTGTTAATTTTCTGTCTGGTTGATCTAATATTGACAATGGGGTGTTAAAGTCTCCCACTATTATTGTGTGTGAGTCTAAGTGTCTTTGTAGGTCATTGAGAACTTGCTTTACACCGGGCGTGGTAGCTCACATCTGTAACCCCAGCACTTTGGGAGGGCGAGGCGGGTGGATCACGAGGTAAAGAGATCGAGACCATCCTAGTCAACATGATGAAACCCCATCTCTACTAAAAATACAAAAAATTAGCTGGGCATGGTGGCGCGTGCATGTAATCCCAGCTACTCAGGAGGCTGAGGCAGGAGAATTGCCTGAACCCAGTAGGCGGAGGTTGTGGTGAGCCAAGATTGCACCATTGCACTCCAGCCTGGGTAACAAGAGTGAAACTCCGTCTCGAAAAAGAAAAAGAACAGACCCCAGAGGGATGATCGTATGCAGAGGCAGCAAGAGGGCCGCCATCTGCAGACCAAGGAGAGAGGCCTTGATGGAAAGCAACCCTGTCAGCAGGCACGGCAAGTAGGGACTTCCAGCCTCCAGCACTGTGAGAAAATAACTGTGCTGCCTAAGCCACGGTCTGTGGTCTTTTGCTATGGCTGTTCCAGCAAACAAATATAGCCTCTTCCCGAAAGAGTTCCTGGGAAGAGGCCCATGTGCCTGGCTTGGCTCACGTCCCATCTGTTACCAATTCCCCATGGCCACCAGATGCTGAGCTCTAATTGACCAAGGGCTCATCTCTAAAGCTATGGATGGGCTCAGCCCACCAACCTGGGTTCACTTTTCCTTGTTTGGTTAAAGACTTTAATTTAAAGCAAGTGAGGGCTGGATGCAGTGGTTCACTTCTATAATTCCAACCCTTTGGGAGGCTGACGTGGGAGGATCACTTCAGCCCAAGAGTTTGAGACCAGCCTGGGCAACATAGCAAAACCTCATCTCTACAAAAAACATTTAAAAATTAGCCAGGTGTGGTGGCACGCACCTGGGGTCCCAGCTACTTGGAAAGTGGAGGTGGAAAGATCACTTGAGCCTGGGAGATCAAAGCCGCAGTGAGCTGGGATTGTGCCACTCCACTACTCTCTTTTAGGCAGAGTGAGACCCTGTCTAAAAAAAAAAAAGAAAGGAAGGAAGTGAAGTCAGGCCTGTGGCTACGTGTTTTTTTTTGTTGTTGTTGTTTGTTTGTTTTTTGAGACAGAGTCTTGCTCTGTCACCCAGGCTGGAGTGCAGTGGTGTGATCTCGGCTCGCTGCAACCTCTGCCTCCCAGGTTCAAGCAATTCTCCTGCCTCAGCCTCCTGAGTAGCTGGTAGTACAGGCCCTGCCACCATGCCTGGTTAACTTTTCGTACTTTTAGTAGAGACAAAGGTTTCACCATGTTGCCCAGGTTGGTCTTGAACTCCTGGATTCAAGCGATCCTCCGACCTCGGCCTCCCAAAATGCCAGGATTATAGGTGTGGGCCACCGTACCTGGCCCAGGGTTCTGCTCTAAGAAGCACATCCTTCTTGTGGTGTGTCCTTTCTTCACTTACACACTTGCTGTTTCTTGTTCCTGTGTAATCTGTCACTTTGCGGCACTTCCTTTTCCTCTCTGTTGACGGAGCCTGGCTTGTTCAGCCACTTCGTTGTCCTCTGGCGGTTTGATTTCCTTCCATGTTATTGCTATTATGTGTTACATAGTGATGAACTACTCAGGACATGCTATTAGTTATTCCCCGGGTCACTTCCTGGTTCTGTAATCCTCCTTCACTGTTCACATTTCTATTGATTTTTAGCCAAACTCCAGGGTTGACAAACTATGGCCACTGGTCTGTTTCTCTAAATAAAGTTTTATTGGAATGCCTGTTTGTATGCATGTTATCTGGGGCTGCTTCAGCTATGGGGGCAGAACTGAGAATCTGGATAGCTGAGTGACAGAGACTACAGACGGCCCCTGTGAGAGCAGAAAAAGCAACTGTTTTTCCTCTGTTACACTACAACAATCAACACAGAAGACTTTTTTCTTGTGAGACAGAGTCTCACTCTGTCACCCAGGTTAGAGTGCTGTGGTGCAATCTCAGCTCACTGCAACCTCCGCCTCCCAGGTTCAAGAGATTCTCCCTCTTCAGCTGCCAGAGTAGTTGGAATTATAGGCAGCTGCCATCACGCCCAGCTAATTTTTGTATTTTCAGTCAAGACAGAGTTGCACCATGTTGGCCAGGCTGGTCTCGAACTCCTGATCTCAGGTAATCTGCCCACCTCTGCCTCCCAAAGCGCTGAGATTATAAGGGTGAGCCACCTCTATAGTCAAATGTGTGTGGGTTTTTTCCCAAGCACCAAGAAGTGGGTACCAGCAGGGCATCCCCCCATTCCACTCTGATGCTATCTACCTGAAGATAGCCTCAGGTCACATGAATTGAGGGCTTGGTCCCCAAGACTGTCCCTTCTCACCAGTCACAAGTCCAGGCCTCCAGAACCTCTGATAGACCAGCTTCAAATTGGGGTTCCCAGGACCTGCTCTTTGGGTTTAATTAATTTGCTAGAGCGGCTCACAGAACTCAGGGAAACTTATTGACGTCTACCAGTTTAAGACAAAGGCTCTTTTACAAAATACAGGTAAAGGTGCAGATGAGACGCACATGGTGAGGTCTGGAAGGGTCCTGAGCCTGTCCCCATAGGGTTGGGGCACACCACCCACCCAGAACATGGATGAGTTCTTGTTCACCTTCCTATAAACCTCCATGTGTTCAGCTATCTGGAAGCTCTCTGAGCTTTTTTGTTTTTGAGACAGGATCTCACTGTCACCGAGGCTGGAGTGCATTGCACTTGGCTCACTGCAACCTCCGCCTCAAGAGTTCAGGCGGCTCCTGCCTCAGCCTCCTGAGTGAGCTGAGATTACCAGCCTGTGCCACCACATGCAGCTAATTTTTGTATTTTTAGTTGAGAAAGGGTTTCCCTATGTTGGACAGGCTGGTCTTGAACTCCTGACCTTAAGTGATCCACCCACCTCAGCCTCCCAAAATGTTGGGATAAGGGGAATGAGCCACCGGGCCTGGCCCTCTTGACCCTCTGATGGGGACTTCGTTGGGTAGGTATGACTGAGTGTAGAAATGTGACTGAATGAAAAGGGGATGGTCTAACACTAACAGGCTGAGTGCAGAACCCGTGAAGCTGTCTGTTCAGAGTCTTCTCCACTTCTCTGTGCTGCATTCCTTCCTTCAGGATATTGGGCGGGACCTTTCCGAAATGAGGGTTCTCAAGACCCACAATCAGAAAAGCAGGGGTGCTCATCAAAGCTTCTCCAAGGAAGTAACATCTGAGCTTTATTTGAAAAAATTCTTCAATCACGGAAAAGAGGTCTCAGGAAACATTAAGAAAAAAAACAAAAGGAATTGTAGGACAACTCATGGTTGTTAAACTATGCCTTTGTTTTCCTAAGCATGCAGTTAGGTATACAGGTATAGATCTGGACGTCAGCCAATGGCTGGACATGGTGGCTCAGACCTGGAATCCCAGCACTTTGGGAGGCCAAGGCAAGAAGACAGCTGGAGCCCAGGAGTTTAAGACCAGTCTAGGCAACATGGCAAGACCCCATCTTTATAAAAATTACCTGAGCATGGTGGCGTGGACCTGTAGTCCCAGCTACTTAGGAGGCTGAGGTGGGAAGATCGCATGAGCCCGGGAGGTTGAGGCTGAGGTGAGCTACAATTGCACCACTGCACTCCAGCTCGAGTGACAGAGTGAGACTCCATCTCAAAAAAATAAAAAATTTAGACATCAGCCAAACTGGTGACATGAAAGGAGAGGTTTACACTTATTTTCCAGCACGCACATATTCACGTTACTTTTATAATAGACTTTTCAGCTGTGTCTGTGAACAAAAGCTGTTTAGAGTACATATGCAAAAAAGTTGGGTCAGCAGATGCAGCTTAGGGGTTAAGAGCATCTTCCCTGGGGTAAAAATGCCCCCAGCTGGCTCAGTTGCTGGCTTTGTGACCTCAGGCAAGCTGTGGCTTGTCTGTCTAGAGTAGCTGTTCCATTTGGATTTATACCTAGAGGGAGGAGGCTAGGGGTGCTCCTGAACCCCCTGCAATGAGCAGGACGGCTCCCCCACTTGTCAAGAGCAATGTGGAGAAGCCCTGTTCTAGAACAAGGTGCAGTGTCCATCCACCTCGAAGAGCTGAGAACTCACATTGTGTAATGCACTTTGCACGGGCCCTGGCACGTAGCAAGTGCTTAATAGAAACTATTTTTATTACTGGACCTCCTCAAAATAAAAAAAAGATGTTTAGAGTGTGGAGGAAGTGGTGGTGCCGGGAAGCAATTCTGCTGAATCCCAATTCCAGCAGCTGGCTGGAAGGATCTCTGACCTTCTCCATAGCAACAACGGACTTCACCAGGTGTGTGTCTGCCAAAGGGATAACCTATGCCGAGCGCCCAATTCCTCCTGTTGAGTTTTTCTGGTTTGAATCTCATCCCCTGCCAGCAGTTCAGCGACATTCCCACCCGATCACCTGGTCTATTATACATATTCAGCTGTCTTCCTCTCTTGGACATTCCCTGTGTTCAGAAAATACACACAAACTTCTCTGGTGGGAAAACCAAAACCCGAACCCCATCTCAGCACCCAGCCCCCAGCCTCGCATGCTTCCTGCAGCCCTGACCTTCTCTTTCTTCCCCTTTCCAGGAAATCCAAGAGACGTCCACACTCTGCTATCTCCTCCTTCCACCGTATCGAGTCAGCAAAACGGGTCCTGCCACATTTCCAACACCTGCCCATTGCCAAGTCGCTGTGTCTCCCTCCCTCTTCCTCTTGTGTCGCTTGTCTGCTGCCTTCAGCGCTTCTGACCACTCTCCCTCCTGGCCTGCTCAGCCTCCCAACCCTCCTGCCTGCTCCCACTCATCCTCCTTTTCTCAACCTGCAGAGGCTGGGCCAAGGTCACCACCTTCTCTCACTCTGTGCTTTTTGTTCTCAATGCCCCATCAGACTCATCCACTGCTGGGTCCTCACTAACCTCCTCCACCCAGAGACTCCCCAGTCCACCCATGGCCCCCATCCTGCCATCTCTGCCAAGCTGTCTCAAAACTCCCTGAACTCAGCAGTCACAATTGATCTCATATCTGCCCCACCAATCTGGTCTGACTCCAGTGCCCCCATCTCAGGGAATGGCCCTGTCATCAGTGCGAGTGGTAAACCAGCAGCTTAGGTGGAGTCCTCCATGCCAATCACCGCTGGCAGGTCCTGGGGGCATGACCTCAGTATCTCCCAGTCTCCCCTCGTCCATCATCCCTGCACCCACCTCGCTCGTCCCTGCTTCTGTATCATCGCCCATTCTCCCTGCAGCCAGAGATGTCTCTTACAGTTGCTATGGAATCCGAATCACATCACACAGCCCCACCTGCTGAAAACTCTCCAATCCATGGCTATAAGGATGAAATACAAACTCCTCACCCTGGCCTGAAAAGCCCTGCACTGCAAGGCCCAAGCCCATCTCCCCAGCCTGGCTGTCCCTGTGCACCCCCTGCCCTACACTCCAGCCACACTGGCTTCCTCCCTGCCCTGCAGCTGTGCATCCATATTCTTGTCTCCCCTAGCTCACCCGCTGCCACCTTCCCTACATTCCCACCAGATGCCCACCCTACCATGCACTCATCACCCACAGCTTCCTCTTCTGGAGCAGGTATTGAGGATACAATTTTAGTCATAACTGCCAGTGAACCACAAGCTTAACGAGGCCATGGATCCTTATTTCCTCCATTACTGTGTCCCCAGCATCTGACACTATAAATACTGTGAGTGGCAAACATTCAACACATAGAAGTCATGATAACAACCTCTGAGCAGAATCAGGCAGATAAACCCTAGACTGATCCCAGAGAACCTTCTGGAATCAAACTCCATCAACCCTCACCATCCCCTTCACCCCCAAGTCCCCTTACCCAAGTGTCTTATTCAACATTATCGGTACCACCTGGGGATTCCTGAAAGAAAACCTGTGTGGGTGTTCCCTGGCAGCGATGTGGGAGCAGTGCTTCTGTTACACCATGTAGCTCTTCACTCAGCCCACCCACCTGCAACATGGGTCAGGCACTATTTACCCCAGCAAGACCCAGAGCGCAGCTGAGCTGCCTGAAGTTGAACTCCTGTAGGAAAGGAAAGAGGAAAGACCCCACCCAAGAAGCCCACCTGTCCTAGACAAAGAGAAACCACCACCAAGGTTTGGTTCTTGAATATGTATTTTTTACTGAAAAAATTATTCATATATTAACATACAAAAATGTACAAACACATGAGTAAAAAATGTAATGACAAAGGACTATTTTTTTGTGAAAAGTGTTTTTTAAAACATCTTTAGATTTCAGTGCAGAAATGTACCCCTGGCACCTCTTAAAACATAAGAGCAAGCTCAAAAACACGTAGTGATGGAAATAAGCTAGCTATGCTCAATGCTATTGTCAACGGTGGTGGATACAATCAATCCATGTGGCTGCTGCTCAGCTATTCATGTCTGTGGTAGAGGATCTCTGACAAGAGGACCTATTATGTCAAAATGAGTATGCTTGCAAGTACCCGCTTTCCCCCGAAAACAGCATGAACAGGGACACCTTTCCGTGCACACAGCAATCAAAGACAAGATTAATTTAAGGGGCCACCCATCAGTAGCCATAAAGAATTTCAGCTGTCAACATATACACAAGGTCACACACCTCTAAACACACCCATGTAAGCCACGACAATCCAGGACGTTAAAGGCAAATAAGGCAATTAAAAAAATACGAAGTACTCTTCACAAAGTACTCCTCATCACAATATATAAATATGTTGTATGGAAAAGAAAGGGGTGGGGAGGAAAACTGGCATTTTCCAGATTTCTACAGACCAGTTCGGGTATCAGATTGACAGTTATGTTTTTATACAAGGCGTCGTATGTGATGTTTGCAAAGTAGTTCAGGTTGTTGAGGCCATCCAACCCTTGCTGTTCTTTTGACTTCTTTAGCAGAGCATACCTGTTTAGGGACAGAACAGAGAAGAGATGGCTCTGAGTGAGGGTCCACACCTCTGCAGTCAGACGATGCAGCCAACGGGGCAGCACTACCATAGCACGAGCCACTCTGCTATGCCAGGCTGAGTGCAGTTATTAGAATCACCTGCTGTGTTTCATTCCAGGTGCTTTACTTATTTCATTTATTGCCCACCCAGCCCCTGCTAGCAAATGAGGAAAGGCTTAGTCATGTTAGGTAACGTGGACAAGGTCAGAGAGTGGGGAAGCGGAAGGGAAAAGATTAAAAATACAACAAATGAGAAAGTTCATACTCTGTATTCAGTGCCATTTTACTCCCACGAAAACAGAATTTCAGCAATTAGCATTGGTTGTCTGGCATCTGAATTTTTTTTTTTTTTTTTTAAAGAGACAGGGTCCATTGCGTGTTGCCCAGGCTGGAGTGCAGTAGGGCCATCACGGTGCAGTGGAGCCTCGACCTCCCAGGCTCAAGTAGTCCTCCCATCCCAACTCGGCCTCCTGAGTAGCTGGGACTACAGGCATGTGCCACCACAACTGGCTAGTTTATTTTATTTTTTGTAGAGACAAGGTCTCACAGTTGCCCAGGCTGCTTTTGAATTCCTGGGCTCAAGTGATCCGCAAGCCTCGGCCTTGCAAAGAGCTGGGATTACAGGTGTGAGTCATGGTACCCAGTCTATCATTTGACTTTTTATCAGCAAGGTATTACTTGTAATTAACAACAAACACATACTTTTCAAAAACCAAGCTACAAAGTAAACAGAAAGCAGGTGGAAGTTCTTTTGCCTTTGTTCCTTATTAGGTTACTAGTTACTTACTCCATAAAAGTATTACTTTATTCCACTCACACACAGGATTGTTCACACAAATTTGTACAATACAAGCCTTATGTGATGGCACAGCTACATCTTTGTAGACATATCACTAATATTCTACTCTTCAGTTGGAGTGGTTCCAATGAAGTGGGCATTTTGTACACAGAATGTTTGTAAAGTGGAAAGTTTTGTTAGAACCTTATGGCAGGAGGGCTGCTTAGTTATAATATTCTTTAAGAACCCTATTGGCATCCATTAAAGGACAAAACTTTAAAAAAAGAGCCTTAATGACTACATTCGCCTGCAGGAATTTAGCAAAAGAATACTGTATTACAGTCTAACTAGTGAGAAATAAAAAAGATCCTAAATATACAACAGGAAATAGTTACATAAATTACAGTGCATCTATATAATAGAATTAAATGGAGCCATTTAAGTTCCTGTTTACAGAGTATTTAATACTGATGTAATTAAAGCATCTATTGAGAGCTTATCCCATGTCAGATGCGCCAGAGCTCCATACACATTACATCATTTGATCCTCACAATCCTGAGATTTGGGATTTTAAAAACTGATGCACAGAGATTTAAAATTACTGTTCACCTGATACTTTTTAAACACAAAATAAACTCAATGCAATGGTAACATTTACTTCTTGTTGAGGGTTTTATTCTATTTCTATACTGATCTGTATTTTACAATGAGCATATTCTTTATTACAAGAAACAACTGCTAAATTATATTTTAGGTTTATTTTTCCATGTCAAGGGAGAAAAAAGAAAATAGCTGCTTTGGTGGGATATACAGTTTGTTTTTTAAGATATTAAGATACTTTTAAATTAAGATTTTTATTAAAAATTTGTAATTTGTGTGTGTGTGTGTGTGTTTATTTTTTACGACAGGCCTCAATCTGTCACCCAAGCTGGAGTACAGTGGCATAATCATAGCTCACTGTGGCCTCAAACTCCTAGGCCCAAATGATCCTCCCACCTCAGCCTCCCAAAGTGCTGGGATTACAAGTGTGAGCCACTACATCTGGTCAATTTCATTTTTTTTCCTTAACTTTTTAAACTATAGCTACTAGAATATTTTATATTACACACATGGTTTGCATCATATCCACATCTGATAGCATCGGTCTGCAGTCTAAGGTAGCATTTCTAGAAGATCCCAAAAACAGCGCAGTGGTACCTGTTCCAGAGGTCGTCATCTTCTCCACCCCATCCCCAGAAAGCATTAGGAAAGCCGTTGATCTTCTGAAACTGTTCCACTGTTAAGCCACTCACTCTGCCAAAGAACTCAGTATAAGGAAGCCTAGGAGGAGATGTGGGACATCAATCGTCTGTGTGTTACAGGGTAATTGTTTTCCCTAGAACGTTATTCATTTGAGGACTAAAAACAGTGCTCTCTGTGCTCCTGACCTGAACTATATGAACTTGCTTCCTCATGCTGACATGCATCAATCAAAGTAGCAAAATGAATTTTTGCTTACTGATTTGTTAATAGCTTGAGTGAGATAGTGTTCACACACCCATACACAATTCACCCATTTAGAGTATATCATTCAATGGTTTTAGTTTATTCACTGAACTGTGCAACCAGGACCACAATCTATTTTAACATGTTTCATCACTGCCCCCTGCAAAGCCTTGCACCCATTCGCAGTCACTCCCTAATCCCCCATGCTCTTTAGCCCCTTATTACCATTTAGTGACTTTCTGTCTCTATAGATTTGCTTATTCTGGACATTTCAGGTAATTGGAATCATGTGATACATGACCTTTTGTGTCTAGCTTCTTAATGTTTTCCAAGTTCATCCATGTTTTGGCACATAGCAGTACTTCATTCCTTTCTATTGCCAAATAGTGTTCCAATTATATGGATATACACACTGTGCTTATCCAACCATCAGTTAATGCACATCTAGGCTGTAGCTAATTAGATTCCCTTTTCTTCACATTGCTCATCATCCTTTCAGATTTAACCTCTTTAATTAAGAGGAAAAGATACTTACAGATACATGTACTTATCCAATGTGGCTGCAAAATGCCTTGGCATCTGTCCACATCCATAATAGTTGCAATCACTTTCTGGTATGTGATCCACATCATGAAAAATTAAACAGTCCCAATCCAAGTCCTTCATCGCTTCTCAAAAGCCAACATTGAAAAGCATGCCTCGATTAAAGGGCTGGGTACCAACCTAAAAGAAACAGAACTTCATTTTAAAAATAATCTGGAAGCAAAATCTTTACTGCCTTTGCTGTGCCTAAAGAAGAGCTGATTAGAACCAACTGGAAAAGATCACTGGGCTAGTATAACCAGGTCCAGCACCACACATCAACACATTCACAGTATGGCCCAGAGATCACTAGACCTCTGGTGGTGCAGTGGCTCACACCTATAATCCCAGCATTTTGGGAGGCTGAGGCGGGGGGATCAGGAGGTTGAGACTAGTCTGGCTAACATTGTGAAACCCCATCTCTACTGAAAATACAAAAACATTAGCTGGGCGTGGTGGCAGATACCTGTAATCCCAGTTACTGGCGAGGCTGAGGCAGAAGAATTGCTTGAACCCAGGAGGCTGAGGCTGCAGTGAGCCAAGATCACGCCACTGCACTCCAGCCTGGGCAACAGAGAGGAAAAAAAGAAAAAAGAAAAAGTCACTGGACCTCTGGGCCCCATTTTCTTTAAAAATATAAATGGTACAGCCGGGCGCGGTGGCTCAAGCCTGTAATCCCGGCACTTTAAGAGGCTGAGGCAGGTGGATCATGAGCTCAAGAGATCGAGACCATCCTGGTCAACATGGTGAAACTCCGTCTCTACTAAAAAAAAATACAAAAAAATTAGCTGGGCATGGTGGCTCGTGCCTGTAATCCCAGCTCAGGAGGCTGAGGCAGAATTGCCTGAACCCAGGAGGCAGAGGTTGTGGTGAGCCGAGATCGCGCCATTGCACTCTAGCCTGGGTAATAAGAGGGAAACTCCTGTCTCAAAATATATATGTATATATATATAAATGGTAGCAAACCCAAGCTTCTCTCTCAAGGCTACTGAAGATAGAAATTCAATTTAGAAGAGTACCAAACTCCACAAAGGTAAGAGAGAATATTCCCATTTCTACTTTTTACTGCTTGCCAATCATTCTCTTCGGCATATCAACCAATCTGTAGCTGTTCATAAACCAAATCTACTACAAAGAGTGGTTTTTGATTTTGTCTTGTTTTATTTTTAACATCTAAGACAACAGTCACTGAGCATGCCAGGGACTCAAGCCTATAGAGTCAAAGAATTCAGGCTCATGAAGAGACCAGTTCGAATCAGTTAACAGCCTAACTAGTGTAAATGCTACATTGACTCATGCTTGCCAGTATCAAAATACCCAACTTAGGACAGGCAGATAGACTGTTAACATTTCCCAGATGCCCGGCCTTGCTCAGCAGTGCTGCTCAGCCCTTCATCCTCATTCCCGTATAAGGCAAGCTCCAGGCTGACCCCTTAGAGCAAAAGACTCAAAAGTGTGCCCACAGGGAGAGGTGAGCATTCAACAGGCCCTCAGGCTGACAATCAGTGTATTCAGGAAAATCTGTCAACCTTTCATTTATCTATGGATACAGTGCCGCTAGTTCAAGGATCACATACTTCACAACGCCTACAGAAGCCACATCAGTAATGTGAGCATGTAAACTAGGCCACGCAGAGAAAACCACAGTAGGACAGTTGTGTTCCATCTAAAGCCAAATAAAAAATATGCAGGACCAGATAAAAGAGATTTACAGACTCAATTTTCCACCTGCATCTTGTTCAGTTTATGACCTCTATATCTGCTTCAGTACATATATATATTATATATATATATGTGTGTATATATATATATATATATATATATATATATATATTTTTTTTTTTTTTTTTTTTTGAGATGGAGTCTCACTCTGTTGCCAGGCTGGAGTGCAAAGGTGCAATCTCGGCTCACTGCAACCTCCGCCTCCCAGGTTCAAGCGATTCTCCTGCCTCAGCCTCCCGGGAAGCTGGGAGTACAGGTGTGCACCCTCAAACCCAGCTAATCTTTGCATTTTTAGTAGAAACAGGGTTGCACCTTGTCAGCCAGGATGGTCTTGATCTCTTGACCTTGTCATTAGCCTGCTGTGGCCTCCCAAAGTGCTGGGATTATAGGCCTGAGCCACTGTACTCAGCCCAGTACAAATATTTTTAAGATTAAAACAAAACCAAACCCTGAGGCTCAGAGAAGGGTGCAAATGTTCCTGGCCACTTGGTTAATTAACAGCAGACAGAGGACAAGCACTAACCTCTTGACTCCAAGGCCACATCCTCTGCGCTGGATCTTGCTGCAGCTCTTCATCTTAAGGGGAACTTCCCGGGTGTGGGGCCTGTAGGCACCAGCAAAACCACCGTACAAGAGGCCTTTGTTCATGTGCAAACAAAATTCTCTCCTGGATTCAAGTGTGCCTAGTCATGGGCAATAAACATCTCAAACCAGGAGCACAGAATTGTTCTCTGCTTCCCTTCCCACCTCAGGCAACTTAATCTTAAGACTTCAGTTTTGCTGGCTCTTCACACCAACAGTGGATAACCTGCAGCATCCTAAACTGCTGTCTCGGAAGAGAAAGAAGAAAGGAAAAGAAAGGACCACTCACTTGTTCAACCACATAAAATGCAAACTGCAGGTGCTGGCGCTGAAGCATGGGAATCAGGTGTCTGATCAGGACTGGGAGGTGCCCGTGGTGGTTCCGAAAGGGGATGAGGATCGCCACCTGGAGTGCATCACAGCAAAAGCAGCGCAGTTAGGACTCAACTTTCACTCCTTGCCACACTAACCTGCAGAATTGGTGACCAACCCACAGGAGTTCTTGGAGGCTGGCTATCCTGTCCTCAGCTTCCTCTAAACAAAGACCTATGTTGGCAAGTCAGCCCTTGGACCGAGATGAATGTTATTCTAGTACATAGTATGCCTGCAATTCATTCTAGGCCATAACTCATAGGAAAAAACACATTCTACATTGTGACAAAAATATATCTATAAGCTTACAATTAAAATAAGCTTCACAAAACAGTATTTTCCCTTACAACGTGCAATGTACAAATGCTGGTTAATAAATTGTTTTTATATCCCCACGGTGGGTTGGATACTGATCTGTTCCAGATAACACCTTGATGACTGCTGCATCACCAGCACGTAACAAGGCTGGCACAGAATAAGCCTTTTAATAGTTATCTGTTGAAAGAATGGACTTAAGCTGAAGACACAGCTTCTACGGTCAGGCAGTAAAAAATGAAATCTCAGTGTCAAGCCAGATAGCTTTGCTTTTTAATCCAGTAATCTTATAGTAACCAATGGGGAACAGGCATGAAGCACTGACTCTGTGCAGAAGACTTCTGCAAATGGGTGAGTAGAGACCACCAACACCCTCATCCCCTTGTTAATACTCCTGGCAGGAAGACCTAAGGGTCCTGCTTGGTCATCAGAGTAATGCAAATTTCTGTGTCTACAAAAGAGTCCTTGTGGGAACCCATTCCTGCAAAATGTTTCCACACAACGCAGAGACTTTGCATGAGGCGGTAGGATAAAAATGACAAAACGTCATGGTTAGCTAATTGCACGGTGATTCAGACCAAAGGCAAAACCCAGGTGGGCTTCTCAGCATTGTGGGTCTGACTTCACACCCTACCTTCCACCGAGGCATGCAATCAGAAGGCTTCCAGTGACCTCCGAGCTTGATGGTTGGTTCTTTGGAGAAGAGTTCATGCATGTAATCCATTCCAATTTCACTCATGTTTATGTCTATTGGGCCCTCTGAACAGAGAGAGGAAAAAGGGATTAAGAAGTCAGAAAATGATATGTTTTCCTCTGCCTGAGGTTTTAGTCTCTGGAGAAATGCAATGCTTTTTTAGCAGAATGTGTTTTTAGCTGGGATGGAAGTCTTTTCCTCTACTTTCCATCTCACTGCATTTTAGTTCCTCACTATTATCAGGGTAAAGAGGCAAATCAAGGAATTAAGGCTTTAGAGTTCTGCTTCTGTCAGGGGGCAAGAAGAAATGAAGACTTTTAGCTGAGCTTTGTTCTTTTTTCAACAAAGTCTGACTGTTGCCCAGGCTAAAGTGCAGTGGTGTGACCTCAGCTCACAGCAACCTCCACCTCTGGGTGCAGGCAATTTTCCTGCCTCAGCCTCCTGAGTAGCTGGGATTACAGGCATGCACCACCGCACCCAATTAAGTTTTGCATTTTTAGTAGAGATGGGGTTTCACCTTGTTGGCCAGGCTGGTCTTGAACTCCTGCTCTCAAGGGATCCACCCACCTTGGCCACCCAAGGCCCCCCCTTTATTTTTTCTTCAGTTTATTAGTATGTTTTAATAAATAGAGACGGAGTCTCATTATGTTGCGCAGGTTGGTCTCAAACTCCTGGGCTCCAGAGATTCTCCCAACTCGGCCTCCCAAAATCCTGGGATTATAGGCCTAAGCCCCTGCACCTGGCTGCAGCTGACCTTTCTGAGAAGGAGAAATACAAGTGCAGACACACTACCTCTCTCAATCCATTCACCAGTGGCTCAGGACCCTGACTGATTATGTCCTAACTCAGAATGCTGGTCATCTCTGACTTAAGTCAGGAAGTGGTACAGTAACAATCTATAAATGCTACTGAAACAATGAACTGTGATAACATTAATTTTAGGTCTGTCAAAGCCTATTTCTGATACACAAATCTTAGCCTTCCCAAACTAAGCTTATATCTAGATGCAGACAAATGCAGGTTTTAAAGGGAAAAACCTATATATGTGTGGTGAGACATGCAAATTAAACAGTAAGGCTTCCAACACAACTTATATACTCAAAATTAATTATTCATATGTGGATGAGAATATGTTCAAATACCATGTATGACTATTTCTAACACTTTCTCTATTTTCACTATGTTTGAGCATAAAAGTCAAGTTTGTAAATGTAAGATTTCCTTTTCTTGATCTCACTTCATAAAAAAAAAGTTTTAAAAGCAGAAATGGGGAACTATCTAAGCAGCCTAAAAACAAGGAAAGGTAAAAGAGTTTACTGTCCTTGTTTTAGCTCACGCGGGATTCAAAAACAGAACAAAAAGATCTAAGAATTTTTTAAACCAGCACTTTGTTAAGAAAATATCTTTCATTCAAGGCATGGTGGCTCATGCCTGTAGTCCCAGCTACTCAGAAGGCTGAGCTAGAGGACTGCTTGAGCCCTGAAGTTCGAGACCATCCCAGGCAACATAGTGAGACCCCATCTCTAAGATCAAGCACTATAGTCAGTGGGAGATTTATACTAAAAAGACAAAAGCTGATTGCCTATACAGTCATGTGCACTGACATTTTCACCAGTGATAGATGGCATATATGGTGGTCCCATGAGATTACAATGGAGTTGAAAATTTCCTATTGCCAAGTGATGACATAGCTGCTGTAATACTGTTGTGTTACGCAGGTGTTTCTGGTGATGCTAGTATAAACAAATCTACTGCACTGCCAATCATATAAAAATATAACACAAGGCAGGGAGCGGCGGCTTGCACCTGTAATCCCAGCACTTTGGGAAGCTGAGGCAGGAGAATCACCTCAGGCCAGGAGTTCGAGACCAGCCTGGCCAACATAATGCAACCCCAACTCTACTAAAAATATAAAAATTAGCTAGGCATTGTGGTGGGTGCCTGTAATCCCAGCTACTCGGGAGGCTGAAGCAGGCGAATCACTTGAACCGAAGAGGCGGAGGCTGCAGTGAGCTAAGACCACGTCACTGAACTCCAGCCTGGGCAACAAGAGCGAAATTCTGTGTCCCCCCAAAAAAAGGTATTCACATACAATTATTAGAGCACATCATACTCGATAATGATAAACTATGTTCCTGGTTTATATATTTATTATTTTATGTTTTTAAATAGTTATTTTACCCTTTGAGACAGGGTCATGCTCTGTTGCCCAGGCTGGAGTGTAGTGACACAATCATGGCACACTGCAGCCTGTTGTCTAGGCCTAGGTGGAAGGATTGTTTGAGGCCAGGAGTTCAAGACCAGCCTGGGCAACACAGTCTCTTAAAAAATAATAATAATTGGCTGGGCACAGTGGCTCACACCTGTAATCCCAGCACTTTGGGAGGCTGAAGCGGGTGGATCACGAGGTCAGGAGATCGAGACCACCCTGGTCAACAAGGTGAAACCCCGTCTTTACTAAAAATACAAAAAAATTAACTGGGCATGGTAGTGCGTGCCTGTAGTCCCAGCTACTCGGGAGGCTGAGGCAGGAGAATTGCTTGAACCCAGAAGGCGGAGGTTGCGGTGAGCCAAGATCGCGCCATTGCACTCCAGTCTGGGTAACAACAGCGAAACTCCGTCTCAAAAAGTAATAATAATAACAATAATTTAAAATTTAGCCAGGCATGTCAACACGCACTTGTAGTCCTAGCTACTCAAGAGGCTGAGGCGGGAGGATTACTTGAGCCCAGCAGTTCGAGGCTGCAGTTTTTTAAAAGTTTTTATAAACTTCTTAAAAGTTAACAAGTTTATAAAGTATAAAGGTGTAACAGTAAGGTTAATCTAGCATTAAAGAAAGAAAACTATTTTCTGAATCTATTTAGTGCAGCCTAAGTGTTCAAGTCTACAGGAGTGCACAGTCATATCCCAGGCCTTCGCATTCACATTCCCTTCGCATCCACTCACGCACTGACTCACCAAAGCAACTTCCATTCCTGCAAGCTCCATTCATGGTATGTGCCCTACACAGCTGCACCATTTTTTATCTTTTATACCTTATTGTTTACTGTATCTTTTCTATGTTTAGATATACAAATACCTACCATTGAGCTACAATTGCTGTAGCTCATGCTACACAAATCTGTAGCCTAGAGCAACAGGCCACACCATACAGCCTAGGAGTGAAGTAGGCTACACCATCTAGATTTGTGGAAGTATACTCCAGGAGGTTCCCACAACAATAAAATCGCCTAATGATACACTTCTCAGAAAGTCCCCTGATTGTGAAGCTATGAATGACTGTATTAATACTTTCTCTAGGAAGTTCAAACAGAACCCAAGTTACAAAGGACAAGCAAGTGCAAAAGAAAGAGTGAAAAGGTGGAAAATGGTAACCAAGAACACAGGCAACCTTGCAGCAGGCTTTGAGGAGCCAGGAGCACAAATGCCTCGCACAGACTTTGTTTCCAATGGCAGGGAGCTATTTACATTCTCTATATAGGTAGACAGAGAGATCAAGAGTGCATTCCCCTTTATCCATTATAAAAGCAGAGGAAGATGGGCCAGAGCTGTACTCACTCATGGAAGGGAGCCTTTCAGGGCAGGTATGGTTTGCAAAGTAGGTGAAGTCTTTAGGAAGAAATGTAGTTTGAAGGAAGGTTTCACTGTGGTTTAAGTCAAGAAGATAATCTAGGGAGGTAAAGGAAAAAAGGCAACTCAAACTGGTATGTGTAATCAAGCACGCAATTATTAGATGCCTACCAAACGAGTCTTTTTCTTAGCTATCATCTTGGTGGAAAGAGACAGCACTCTGGACTATCGCTTTGATGCAGCTGAAAATGTGAACTCATCAATAAAAAATGTTAACCAAATGACGTATTTTAACCTGTGCTCCTATTCCTGTTGAATTTACAGGTTTACATGCACTCAGTTTACAGTCAACTATAATTAAACGTCACTTTAAAAATAGCAATCTCCCTCCTCTCAGTTCTTATTTTCTTTTTTTAACGACGGGGTTTCACTATGTTGGACAGGCTGGTTTCGAATTCCTGACCTCAAGTGATCCCCCTGCCTCGGCCTCCCAAAGTGCTGGAATTACAGGCGTGATCCACCACGTCCAGCCTCATTTCTTATTTTCTAAAGGAACCATTTGCCCTTCTTTTGGCCAAGAATTTTAGCATTTATATCAGTATTCACCTCTGTCAGCCTGTATGGCTGGTCGTGATGCTTCTGTTTTCAGTCTTATCTACTGGCCTCCCACTATGGGAGGTGAAGACGTTATTTCCTTCCTCCTGCCACCGCTGCCACACGACCCCTTTCCATTCCCCAGTCTCCCAACAGTCACATATCATAGCTGTGGTTAGGACAATCTTCAGTCTTCGTATTATGATGCTGCTGTAAGTACTAGTCATAGCTGAGAAATGTGGAAAGTTATGCATCCTGTTTCTGTTTGCTCAGTTTTATATGCAATGATTCTAATTCAACACCACACCTTTCACCAAGACATTTCCTCCTTATATACACGTTAGGTATTCTCTACACTTCATCCACCCAGAGGAGGTATGGCAGCTTCTGGCTTTCTTCCATGCCAAATGTGCAGAAGCCAACTCCCTTGCACCCTGCCACCAGGGCCCTGGGGACTGCCATCACCTATCCAAGACAGTCCTAAATCTCGTTTTCCCTAAGTTCCACTTTCCCTTCTTCTTGCTTGGGTAGCACATCCTCCAAGTAGCATCTTAAGAAGGGATGGCAGTTCGGGGAGGAGTGGCAGCGGCCAGGTGGGCCAGCTTTGCAAAGGCTTTCGACCTGCAGGCACCCAGCACGCGCCGCCCTGCTGCCAGGATGCCCAAAAGGAAGGTAAGCTCCGCTGAAGGGGCCGCCAAGGAGAGCCCAAGAGGAGATCCGCGCAGTTGTCAGCGAAACCTCCTGCAAAAGTGGAAGCGAAGCCGAAAAAGGCAGCAGCAAAGGATAAATCTTCAGACAAAAAAGAGCAAACTAAAGGGAAAGGGGGAGCAAAGGGAAAACAGGCTGAAATGGCTAACCATGAAACTAAAGAAGATTCACCTGCAGAAAAACGGGGAAAACTGAGTCCAGCCCCTGATGAAGCAGGAGAGAAAGAAGCCAAGTCTGATTAATGCCATATACCATGTCTCTCAGAGGTCCCTGTCTCACTTCTTGTAGAATCCAGAGGAATATTTTTATCAACTATTTTATAAATGCAAGTTTTTCAGTAGCTCTAGAAGCATTTTTAAGAAGGAGGGAATTCCACCTCATCCCATTTTTTAAGTGTAAATGCTTTTTTTAAGAGGTGAAATCAGTTGCTGGCTGTTTATTTTTTGGTACAACCAGAAAACAGTGTGGAATATTGAATTATGGAAGACTTTGTCTCGGGTGTTAGCTTAACATTCCATAGATGGGGGCTTAGTTTTTATATCCTATAATACAAAGCATGTTAAATGGCAATATGGAGTCAGTCCTGCATTTAATGTCTTGAACATTTTAAATTACTTCCATTCCCATATTGTTTTTTAGAATTGTTTCCTAAAGAAAACCACTCTGATCCTGGCTCTCCCTGTCAGAACTATGTGCACTCTGTAATATCTTTGGTGTGGTAGTCCTGTTTTCCTAATAACTTTGTTACTGTGCTGTGAAAGATTAAACATTTGAATAAGTAGTGTACACGCTATTCAGCTGTGAACTGCTGGGATGTATGTTACAGCTTATCAACATGTGAAGACACAGGTACTTGATAGCCTCTTAAAAAAAAATCTGCTTCCAAATTTTAAGCTGGAAAGTCACTGGAATAACTTTAGAAAAAAATTACAATGCATGGCTTTTTAGATTTTTGTTATACATGTTAAGAATTGTGTACAGGCCAGGCGCGGTGGCTCAAGCCTGTAATCCCAACACTTTGGGAGGCTGAGGAGGGTGGATCACGAGGTCAAGAGCTCAAGAACATCCTGGTCAACATGGTGAAATCCTGCCTCTACTATAAATACAAAAAATTAGCTGGGCATGGTGGCACGTGCCTGTAATCTCAGCTATTCGGGAGGCTGAGGCAGGAGAATTGCCTGAACCCAGGAGGTGGAGGTTGCGGTGAGCCGAGATCGCGCCATTGCACTCCAGCCTGGGTAACAAGAGCGAAACTCCATCTCAAAAAAAAAAAAAAAAAAAAAGAGGTCTGCTCAGTTTAGTCCTGTTTGTGTCCTGACATTCTCCCTCCAATGTATGTACATAATTGTGTTGTGGGAAAAAAAAATGCAAAATGACATTCTCCCTCCAATGTATGTACGTAATTGTGTTGTGAAAAAAAAATGCAAAATGACTTTTAGAACTTATACATCCCTATGCCGCAAATGACAAATATAATTAAAATGCAATGTAAAAGGAGAAGAAAAACATAGCTTCAAAAACTGAAGAGCATCTGAAAATGTTCCTTTCCCTTTGGGCTATTCTCATATTTCTTCTACTCTCAAATTTCATGTGATTTTTGCTTTTCTCAACGGCAGTCTGCACTTACCTTTAATCTTCTGCGGTTCATTCTAACATACCAACCGGTGAGAATAGGTACAAACTTGACAAGGCGAGGCACCGCAGTGTAAAGCCTCTGAGCTAAAAATAAGACAAGTCAATCAGGCAGCAAGTGAGTACCAGGCACCTGGGGGGGAGAGGGCTGGATATAACAAAGAACGGGTCCGCTTCTTCTATCCAGGGCCTCCACTTACTAAGAACCAAAATGAAGCAATTATGTAATGACCATTTGTTGAGGATGTGCTACCTGGCAGTCAAGGTATTTTGAGATGTACACAAAAAACCATCCTATGAGCCACATGAGAATTCCCACTGGTCAGTGAAAAAAGCCAAAATCTCCAATACCTGTGGATCAAAGTCAAAGGTTGCCCACTACATGAGTGTAGAAAATACCGTTTACAGGGAGTTGTGCAATTTGACAGCATAAACAATGCCCGGGGCCGGGCGTGGTGGCTCACGCCTGTAATCCCAGCACTTTGGGAGGCTGAGGTGGGTGGATCACGAGGTCAAGAGCTTGAGACCATCCTGGTCAACATGGTAAAACCCTGTCTCTACTAAAAATTCAAAAAATTAGCTGGGCATGGTGGCACATGCGTGTAATCCCAGCTACTCAGGAGGCTGAGGCAGAAGAATTGCCTGAACCCAGGAGGTGGAGGTTGCCGTGAGCCGAGATCGCGCCATTGCACTCCAGCCTGGGTAAGGAGAGCGAAACTCTGTCTGAAAAAACAACAACAACAACAACAACAACAAAAAACAACGCCCAACTCCTTTCTATTGCAGTACATTGTACTGCAACTAAAAAACATACAAAAAGCTCAAATCAGATGCTAAAAGGCATAGCATAGGCTAGTGACTCTGAAACAAAAACAATTTTGCCTTTCGAGGAACATGTGTCCATGTTTTTTTTTTTTTTTTTTGAGACGGAGTTTCGATCTCATTACCCAGGCTGGAGTGCAATGGCGGGATCTCGACTCACCCCAGCCTCTCTGCCTCCTGGGTTCAGGCAATTCTCCTGCCTCAGCCTCCTGAGTAGCTGGGATTACAGGCACATGCCACCATGCCCAGCTAATTTTTTGTACTTTTAGTAGAGATGGGGTTTCACCATGGTGACCAGGATGGTCTCAGTCTCTTGACCTCGTGAGCTACTGCGCCTGGCCCGAATGAATGTTTTAAGAAACAGTTTGCCTGCCACAACTTGGCAGGTGGAATGGTGCTACTGGAATCTAATGGGTAGACCCCGGAGATGGTGCTCAACATCTTTTAATGCACAGCACAGCCCCGCCACAGAGGATGATCTGGCCCAAACTGTCCAGAGTGCTGCCGTTGAGAAACTGGCATAAGGTATGAATAAAATATAACTTGCTTTCTAAGTATTAAAACGGGTCAAGTAAAAACAGCAAAGGACGTAGTGAAAATCTTGAGGACTTAGGAGGATTTCAAGGGTTCCCTGAAAAACTCAGAGGTCAGACAGGAAAGAAAGGGTGTTAAGCCAGTCGTGTCTGAGGCGAGGCTTATTTTAAGGATTCTCATTCACCTCCCCTTTAAATTAATACTCTGTTGCATTAAAAGAAACACTAAAAGACCAACACTTAGAAACAAACACAATTTATGATCACGAAAAGAATCCAGGGAGTTTTCATGAGGCTTCTGGTATAAGCTAAAGAGATGAGAAGTTGCAGTGGGCAGAGCTGCTCTCTGCTGCTGTTCACAAAGACCAGAACTCGGGTGCCAGTGGTCTGAGCCCCAGGCCAGAGTCGTTAGCTGGTCACACTTTCCTCAACAGGTGATTTCAGTGACTGAGATTCGTCTAAATGATTTCTAGCGTTCACGCCACTTTTTACCTTCCAGGAAGCTCAGGTTTTCTATATTCTGGTTTCAACTCTGAGGGAATAATGATCCCCACATGCAATGAATGAATGTACAACACACGGGGGCAGCAGCAGCAGCCACTACCCAGGCCACTGCCACCCTGTGAGCCAGGTCCTCTCACACCCACAGTGCTGCTGAGGGTGTGGAGGGCATGAAGCTGACAGGCTGGCAGAGCTGGGACTTAAATTTTATCACCCACATGACGTGGCTGCTGATCTCTAGTTTCGAGGCAGATGAGGCTCCAGTCAGGGTGCACA
Source organism: Callithrix jacchus (assembly GCF_049354715.1). Classification (NCBI taxonomy): domain Eukaryota; kingdom Metazoa; phylum Chordata; class Mammalia; order Primates; family Cebidae; genus Callithrix; species Callithrix jacchus. The sequence continues at coordinate 50,513,184 of NC_133514.1, read as the reverse complement.
CTCTCCAGACCCAGCTTCACCAGATTATGGCAGCTGCTCCAAACAACAATCGCCACATTTCCCACCAAGTCGTATCACTCAGGAGGGAAAAGCAGACACAGCAGCGAGCAGTCTGGGCAGAGTGTGCTGGACTCCCACTGCTGCCCTCCTCAGGGCAGGAATCAGCCTCACACTCACTTCCATCTTCATCGATGTCCATCTTAGCAACAGCTGGACTGTCATGATCCTTCTAAATGTTTAACGACGTCGACAAATCCTTTAGGGCGACTGATTAACAGTCTTTTTGTGCTACGTAGGGCAGTACGGCCTTTTCCAGGGAGTGGCATGTGCCAGTATATAGGCTAATGGTGAATCCTACGTCTGTGGCAGCTGCTGCTCTGCCCAACAGCAGCACGATCTGCAGGGTCCTGTGAGGATGGATTTGCCTTGCCCTCTTTAGTCCTCACTGTGACCCAGGGGCTCTGCCTGCCCACTTTAACTGATTGTCTGAGGTGTCCCAGATTTCTCACCTGGACCTATAGTTATAACTATCTGAAACCCTGAGGAACTCAACGTAATGTAGTCTTGAATCTCTATAAAATTACCCAACAAACTTACTGTTGTTATTTAATAGAAATATAGCAAGATGTTCATTTCATTATTGCTCTTCTGACTTTTTTAATTTTTCTGGAAAAGATGGGGACTATTCAGTAATAGACCTAAAAATAAGTTATAAATGTCATAACAACAAGTATTATTTATTGAGTACCTATTATCTGCCAGCTACTTTATGTAAATCATCTCTACTTAAGCCTGACAAACAGTACTGGGCATTTTGCAGATAAAGACACTGAAGGTCAAGATAGAATGAATGAATAGCATATGTTGGCACAACGGGGTGATTACAGTCAACAATAATTTCTTGTACATGTAAAAACAACTTAAAGGGTATACTTGGGATGTTTAAAGGTACAATAAATGCTTGAGATAATGGATAATACATTTACACTGATGTGATTATTATACATCGTATGCCTGTCTAAAAATATCTCATATACCCCGTAAATATATATCTATATACTCATAAAAATTTTAAAAAAAATAGAAAGAAAGAAAGAAAAAGAAAGAAAGAAAGAAAGAAAAAGAAAGAAAGAAAGAAAGAAAGAAAAAGAAAGAAAGAAAGAAAGAAAGAAAGAAAGAAAGAAAGAAAGAAAGAAAGAAAGAAAGAAAAGAAAAGAAAAGAAACTGATAGTCAGACTTCAGGCAACTCTCTGGATTGGGAACAAGTGGTACAGCTGGGCTCTGAACCCACAGCTATCGAACTCCAAAGCTCTTCTGTGGAGGGTTGAGCTTACCAAGAAACCCCCTAAAGACAGAATTGCTCAAGCCTTTTTTTTTCTTTAAAGATGGAGTTTCAATTTTGTCACCCAGGCAGTGGTACAATCTCGAGTCAATGCAGAATCCGCCTCCCAAGTTCAAGCGATTCTCCTGCCTCAGCCTCCTGAGTAGCTGGGACTACACATGCCCGCCTACATGGCAAGCTAACTTTTTCTTTAATATAGTTTTAGTAGAGACGGGATTTCAACAATGTTCGCCAGGCTACTCTGGAACTCCTAACCTCAGGTGATCTGCCTCGGCCTCCCAAAATGCTGGGGATTACGGGTGTGAGCCACCAAGCCAGGTCAGAAATCCCCAGGGCCTTGAAACAAAGAGATCCCAACAATTAACAAGCCTTAACAAAACTACATCTGAGAGGTGACAGGAAGTAATTATTTAATTTTCTGTATCTCTCAATATTTCCACTATGTTTATAGACAGATACACACCAAAAAGGCAGTTACAAAGAGAGTAGTTCTGGGAGGACAGACCAAGAGAGACTCACCTGCCATTTCAGTCTCAAAGAAGCCAATGAGAGACTGCATGAAGGACAGAGTCCACTGGTCTGTAACGTTGGGGCTTTTTCTAACCGTGTCCTCATTGTAGAGACATTCTATTTCTTCTTCCTAGGAATGAACATTCAGTTAAACACTTGCACATTGGGGTAAGGGAAATAAACTTTTTAAATCACTTAAACAAAACCAAAAACAAAAATCCCAAAGCCCGCTGGCAATGTGAATTTCTGATTTTCAGCGGTGTTTTCAAGATAAGCACCAACATAGGACATTAAGTCCTCAATTATGTTTTTGAGTGAACCGAAGAGAGTTTAGGAAAACATTACTTCTCTGCGCCAAACAGTAATTAAGAATTGAGAGATATTCTAAACCCTTGTCAGAAAGTGCAGGGTTTAGTTACTTTAAACCTCAGGAAGGAAGGACAGTCAAACTGTCTAGGACTCAATGACTGTCCACAAACTGAAAATGAGTACTGAGAAGTAGCTGCCATGCTAAAGCTGTTCGTGTTACCCAGAATGTTCTAACCCACCCTTTGCAAAATCCTCCTTGATCTTAAGTCCCTGCTCCATACACAGAACTCACGTCCTGCTGTGTTTCTCTGGCAGCACCACAACCAGGCTCTAGCACAGATCTATTCGCTCCAGCAGAGATATATCTGACATGGCTCTGGAGGTACAAAATTAAAATAAATGATGAAAGAGAATTCGAATACCAACAAGACAGTGAACCTAGAAAGGAAGTAAGGCAGAGGCAATCCGCATCTAGCCTGGGGAGGACTTGGACAGCCCGACAACACCCAACAGAGGTCCTCTTCCCCAAACAGACCTCTAGGTTTAAAAGTGCCTTTATTATCAAGAAAACTATTTGGGGAGTTGAAGATCAACAAGCATACCAACGTAACACCCAAATTATAACAGAGATGTGTTGTTAAAAACCTAACTATAAATCAAATCTAAGAATTCGGACTAATAGTATACAAGACGCTTACATGAAAAACAATAAATACACACAAGGCAAAGCACCGGTTTGTACCTGAGCGCATCGGCACCATACTTCTGGATAATGGAAACTGGATCTGAATTATTCTTTTTCCATTTGCTCATTTTTTGGCCATCGCTTGTAAAACAAAAGGGAGATGCCAATTAAGTCAATATCACAGATGATCTTGATAGAAGGATACAAAGCATTTGCAAAAAGGAATACAAAAGAGGAAATGGGAAGGAGTAACTTAGAAGTTAGTGTTAATAGGCCAGTCACAGTGCCTCATGCCTATAATCCCAGCACTTTGGGAGGCCGAGGCAGGCAGATCACCTGAGGTCAGGAGTTCGAGACCAGCCTGGCCAACATAGTGAAACCCTGTGTTTTACTAAAAACACAAAATTTAGCTGCGTGTGGTGGTACACACCTGTAATCCCCACTACTGGGGACGTTGTTCTGGTAAGTTTACCATGATTTTGCTTCAATTGCTCTCCATCGATCTTCTCAGCTAAGATCGAGGTGAGCTGCACGGTGGAAGAGGGCTGCATGGAAGAAGTCAGCTCTGTCTCAGAGGATAAAAGGCCTGGGAACACCTAGACAGGCAGGCACTGCATGGAGGTCACTCCCCTCCCAGCGGCCATGGTGGAGGCATTTCATAGAAATGCTCAAGGACCATTCACATTTAGAATTGAGATCAAACCAAGAACTCATGAAGGATATTGGACAGGAGTTAGAAAGTGAGTTTCTCACACAACTGGAGCAAGGAGGGGAGAACCCTGGGCTTGAGACTTACAATCCACCATCTTCCCTGCAGTGTGGCCCCGGTTATGTTGTCTTGCAACTCTGCCTGCATGTCCAATTGTGTTAGGAAGGGGCAAAGGCTTCCTAAGTGCCAACAGGAAGTGTTTCGGGAAATGATCAGTGCGTACCTGTCTATCTGAAAGCATCTTCCCTTCCTGAAGCCCCTCCCATCAGTGCAAAATTACTGCAGCCCAGCAGGGAGTGATGTGTGTGTGTGTGTGCGTGTGTGTGTGTGTGTGCGTGTGCGTGTCAGGAGATTTTGTTGCTGTGCTCCGAGTACTCACTCCGCATCTCCTCTGACCAGTTTCCTAACACTCCTCCTGCTCACAGCACAGAATGTCAGTGCTCTTTCCTGCCATTTGGATGCTGATAAACGGTCAGTGACTCAGTCTGAAAACGAGAACGAAGCAAATTTTTTTTTAAGGACAGGCTACAAAAATTCCCGTGCTGAGAACCACATGCGATGACACTGAATTCCAAACAGCAAGCATGTATGCTGAAGATTGAGGCCAGCAGTGAGCTGACAGAGGCCAGCCAGGATTCTGAGATGCGCCAGGGTGCATGGGGATGGGACATTGATGGAGAGCATCCTGGCTTGTCTCAGAATGGACATAGGTAGTAGATTCCTAACTCCTGGAGAAACCAGAGCTCTAGGAATTGTAGGCCACTTTATGTTAGGAAACAAAAAGACAACGGGTGTTCTGTCCTCCTGTCCCTTACATCTGGGCCTACTGCTACTGAACCTGGAAGCTGAGACGGGTATACTGGCGACTCCAGACCTCTCGGCGTCAAATCAGACTATTTCTTTTTTTGCAACGGTTGTGTTTAGTGGTGAAGCCAAGATTCACACTTCAGTCTCCTTACTGCAAGTTCTCACTCTCACAGAAAAACTTAACGATAATGAATTAATATGTTACACTTTCTTGGAAAGAGTTACCAGATAAAGTTCAAGATCCCAGTGAGTGGTGAATAATACAGATAAAAGACAAACAGATTTTTTGTAAAAGTATACTCTAAACATCGTGTGAATGACAATTACAACAAAAACTGACCTACTGTTTATCTTGAAGTCAAATTCCACTTGGCATTCCCTATTCATACTTGCTATATCCGGCCGCTCTTCTTCCATGCATTTTTAATTTTAAAAAACAGTACAACATCTCATTCTAGCAATTTACCTGCATAAATAAAGACAGGAACCACATTACTACTGAGACAAACACAGTCACTGCAAATATCAGAACACTGGAACATATTAATATATTAACTTTCGGCCAGGCGCGGTGGCTCACGCCTGTAATCCCAGCACTTTTTGAGGCCAAGGCCCGTGGATCACAAGGTCAAGAGATCGAGACCATCCTAGTCAACAAGGTGAAACCCCATCTCTACCACTAAAAATGCAAAAATTAGCTGGGCCTGGTGGTGCGCGCCTGTAGTCCCAGCTACTCGGGGGGCTGAGGCAGGAGAATTGCTTGAACCCAGGAGGCTGAGGTTGCGGTGAACTGAGATCGTGCCATTGCACTTCAGGCTAGGTAACAACAGTGAAACTCTGTCTCAAAAAAAAATATATATATATATATATAAATAAATTTTCACCCCAAAAAACCTGAAAGCATTTGCAGACAGCAAAAATAACTTCATATCCTTTTGTTTGTATAATATATATCTGGAAAGATGAAAAAGAATCAGAACACTCATTTGTTAAAGGAAAGAAAATGTTGTGGACAGGAAAAAGTGGGAGGAAGACTGGTCACTGCCTATTTCACTGTGCACAATCTGAATTTGGAACCATGCAAAAGTATTGTTTGGTTAAATTAAAATCATTGAAAAGATAAAAAATAAACATTGAATACCAGCACAATATGGGGAGAAACAAAATGAAAGGCTTTCTGGCCCCACAGCCACTCTTTCCCAGACTCAGGCTTTCTAGTAACGGGTTTCTGCATGAACCAGGCAGAGGATCCAGACATGGATCGTCTGACAAACACAAGGGTTCTTAGGAAGTGTTCTAAATTGTGTTTAGGATGTGTAACCCCTGTTGAGATTCATCGAGAGTGGGAAAGAGCCCAAGTGGGAAGGAGCATGGGTTGAGGGACACAAAAGTAGGTCTGTTGACAAAGAACGGAAGTAAAGGGGACATCAGGTTGAAGCTTTGTGCCATGAGCCAGAGGGAAAACTTAAAAGTTGCCTAAAGAGGTGCACACAGTCTGCGTTGCTGCCTCCAGCTGGAAGGGAACCTCAGTTCCTGCCTATTGGCTGGAGCCCTTCACAGAATGTCCCCCACCCCTAACAGTACCTGCTGCACTGCCCCTCCCCCTCTGTAGAATGTCTGGGGTCCTGTGTTCTAAACCTACTTTCAAACTTTCACTGATCCACCTTAACTCAGGAGAATCTGTTGAGGCAGGTCACTCTCTGGGTCCTGCCCTTGACTTTTCTCATTGTGAAAACTGTCAGACAGCCTGAGGGGATGGCTTCAAATGGAGGTGAGTCTGTAGGGACAGGGGCATCATCCAAGTTTCTGCCATGTTTCAAATCCTTGGGAATTCAAATTTCACACAGCCCCAGGGGTCAGTTGATAGGGCTAGTGTTGAAGAGGGAGGGAGATCTGGATGTCTCCAAAGACACCACACCTGGGGAGGGCCATGGCACCCTGAGCCTGTGGTTAGGGAGGACGGCTCCTTGGAGGTGGACCAAGATGCCTGGGGAAATACACCACGTAGAGGAAAGGATGGAGCGGATGTATTGATTCTTTCTAGAGGGGGACAGGTCACATCACCATGTGTTTGTAGTGAGTGATGGGATCGTGTTGTGCTGGTGGCCCAGGGAGGATGACAAGCAAGCCTGTGAGCCGTGTTGTGTCTTCAGGCACCTGGAAGGTGCCCTTCCATAGTGTTCACAGGGATTTGGACGAGAGGTTTCTGGATCTCAGGGAGGAGTGGGGAGAAGTGGTCTCAGACAGAAAGCTGTTGGGTGTGTTGGCTGTGACAGCGCATGCAGTGACAGCCTCTGGGTCGGCGAGGCTGGGGCTACTGTAACTGCCACAGCCTCTCAGCTCCCTCCCCAGAGGTGGCTTCTCTGTCAGTTCAGGTAGCTGTTGGCTTTAACAGGGGTGGCGGCAGTTGGGGAAGTTCAGGCAACACGGCCTGGGCTTCCCAGGTTGTTCTGAATTGTTCGTCCTTTTGTGGAAACTCAGGTCTTCAGACCCACTTCCTCTTGTCTGCTAGCTCATGGCCTGTCCTCTGCACTTTGTGTTACTGTGGAAAGGAAGAATTTGCTTCTATTCCATGTCTACTACCTCATAAACAGGGGACAGGTGTGGACTCTTGCTGGTTCTCAGTGGAAGGGTCTGGAAAGACTGGTTTCCTTTTCAGTAGAGGAAGGAGAGCACCGCACAAATAGGAAGAGGGTCCTCTTATTATTATTCAATTAGAATGTGTGTCCTGACTGATGAGGTGCATGTGCTGTATCCCTATCCCCCTAGACTGGAGACTGCATGAGGTCCTAGTGAACAGGGATGAGCTCCAGATAACTTTGCCACACCTGGCCTGTGGCCCAAGAACCTCTGGTTCTTGGTTGCTCTATTCAGTTACTGGGAGCTCAAAGGAAAAGGACCAGAGATGGGCTCGTTGTCCCATGACCTACTGTAACATGACCAGCAGTTGTGAAAATCCCCGGACACCTCCCCGACAGCCCCACTGCTCACCGCTTGCTGGCTGTACTGCCGCTGCTGGCTACGCAATGACGGTATCTCAGGGAACTCCACCACTGCTTCTCAGACCTGCTCCCTGGGAACAGAGCTTCCCGAGTGCCAGCCAGGACCACCGAGCACTGAGGAAAATGTAGTCTGACTCTGACCCATGTTTAGCACTTGCTGGGCATGGTGCCAGAACAATCACTTGCACACTGGGTGTGATACGTATGGGTTATCTTCAGGGTTCACAGGGTGCTGGCTTGGGAGAGATTTCCATCCAGTGGTCTTCTTTCACCGCTTCTTTTTCAAGATGGAGTCTTCCTCTGTCACCGCGGCTAGAATGCAGCCATGCGATCCTGGCTAACTGCCAGGCGCTCTAGTGAAGCGACCCTCCTGTGGAGGAGGAACAGAGCATGCGACGCACACTCAGGGACACCTGCAAGCTGCAGAGTTTCCCTGTCACACGCCCTCAGCTGTAGGACACCCCTCTGATTCCCCAGTGACTAGGGCGGACCTGGAGACCCCAGCTCATTCACCTCTTTCCTTTGTCTCCACAGCATGCCCAGTGCTGGAACTGGGTGTGACTGAGAACCCCGGGGCCATGCCAGTATCCACGGCTCTGTCCACCACACCTGCTCCTGGCCCAGCACATGGGCCGCCCCTCGTGACTGCAGTGGTTCCTCCAGGCGGCCCTCCACTGCTGTCTGCCTTCCCCGAGACACCTCTGGTGGCAGGACAGGATGGCCGTGCCCCAAACTGGATTGGGGTTTCCAACATCTTTGGCCAGACGATGACAGAAATGGGGCCTGTGAAGGCCCCTCAGGCACAGACCTCGGTCCTAACTCAGGCACCCCTCGTGTGGCAGGCTCCAGGTGCCGTCTGTGAGGGCGTCGCATGTCCACCTCCCCGACCCCTGGCAGCTGCCCCTGTGGTGCCCGCTATGGCTGCTCACATCCTTGGGGGCACCCAGGCCTGCGAGGGAGGCTGGTCCCAGGGCCTTCCTCCTCCAGCACCACCACCGGCTCCCCAGCTGGCCCCCATCATGGACCCAGGGAATGCTTGTCCATGGCCACAAGGGGCTCATGGAGAGGGAGGCCAAGCTTCCACCCAGGCCAAGGCCCAACCTGACGATTCCTGCAACCCCAAGAGTGTGTATGAGAACTTCCGACTCTGGCAGCACTACAAGCCCCTGGCCCAGAGGCACCTTCCCCAGAGTCCAGACATGGAAGCGCTTTCCTGTTTCTTCATGTGAGTGTCCTCGGGGCACCAGAGCTCATCCTGCAGCTCACCAATAAAGAGGCCGCTGGATGGACGGGAGGTCACGCTGTCCAGGGGATCTTGCAGGGCGGTCTGGTTGAGCTACAGAAGGGCACATTTTCAGCAACATTAATCTGGCTGCCACTTAGGACAGACTCTCAGGGGCCTCACCTCACCTGCCCCTCACTGTCCCATGAGTCCAGCCAATCCTTTCCTACTGGGCAGGTATTTGCAGCTTTACCCTTGATCCCTTCTAGAAAAAGGGACAATGATGCTTCATTCAGAGGATGGTGAAGAGGTGACTTGAGTCACATATGATCCATGTAGAACAGTGCCCGGCACATACTGCGACACATTACATGACAGCTGTTATGATTACCGCCCCTATTGCTATCATTATCAGGGCTAGGCCATCTAGGACAGCGCTCTCCAAAGCCACCGGCTCCAGTGATGGCTCGGAGTGCACCACGAGCCCAGCAGCCCAGGGCGGTGGACTGTGGTGACTGAGGCAGCAATGCCAGCATGTGAGAGTTTGTTGATTCAGTCCCAGTCCTGCCTCTTTCCATCCTGCAGTGCCTCGGTGACCCTGTGTCCCCCGCGATGAGCAAACCCGTGCTCCACGGGAGTTTGAGCACATCCACCAGACAACACATTGGCCGCTCCCCTAGGCCAATCTCCTGCCCAGGGTGTAGGTGTAAGGAGGCCCCATCCTTGTCTCAAAAAATCTTGCCGCCCTGCATCCTGGAACTGGTTGCATTCTCCCTTGGAGCTGAGTCCCGGTGCACTGGAGACCCTGATTCGTGGAGTGGAGTTGCCCCAGGCTCCCAGACTTGGCGTGGAGGGGGCCTCGATGATACTCTGCTTTACTTCTGATTTCTGCTCCTCTCCAGGACCCTGAGGCTGCGTCCCTAGGGGCTGCCTTGCTCCAGAGTCCCCAGGAAGCTGCTTAAATGCTCAGTCCTGGGGCCCTGGAACCTGCACGTTAAACCTCACTCCCCGGTCATTCTGTGTGCGCACTGTCTCAGCCAGTTCAGGCTCTACCATAACAAATCCTATAGACTGGGTGCTTTATCAGGACACATTCACGTCTCCCAATTCCAGAGGCCGGAAGTCCCAGATCAAGGAGACAGCAGATTGGTGTCCTGGCTGGAGAGGGCTGCCTCTGGCTATGTCCTCTTTCGGCTAAGAGGGAGAGCCCTGGTGTCTCCTCCTGCCCTTATCGGGGCTCGGATGCCATGGTGGGAACCCAGCTTCATGACCTGCTCTAACCCTGATTAACTCCAAGAACTGAAACATGGGGGCTTAGGGCTTCAGCACGGGAATGCTGGGGACCCTCATGTTCCATAGTAATGCATTCACTTGTCAATACTGTAACACTGAAGACTAGAGGGGCAGGTGGAGAGGCCAGCCAGTGGCTTCTGTTGATGATTGATCTTGGAAGCATATCCCGCCCACGTGGGGAAGAACAGGACAGGGACCGGGTGTTTGGACCAGGTGGGCTTGAGATGGAGGGTGGGCTTACGGAGTGGGACTGACTGCACTGCCTTACAGCCCAGTTCTCAGAGACCTGGCCAGGTGGAAGCCCAGCATGACCCTGGAGGAGGGACTGTGGCAGGCCACGCAGGAATGGCAGCACACGAGCAACTTTGACCGGATGATCTACTACGAGATGGCGGCAAAGTGAGTCTGGGGTGCAAGGGCAGAGCCCACATGGCAGGGTGGGAGAGGGTGACAGAGGCCCGGTGGCCATGGTGACTTCTCAGCGTGGAGCATGAGAAAGGTGTGGACAAACACAGGCCCTCCTGGGCCGCTGGCTCCCTCAGGAAGCTGCTCCTCTCTCCTAGAGTGCTCTGGGGTCTCTATCCTGCCTTGGTGGGAAGCCATGCCCTGCCTGGCCTGGGGCCAACCCCTGCCTGACACTAAGGGTCAGGGAGGAAGCAGCCAGCATCACAGCCCAAAGGAGATCACCGCCAGCTGTGAGGATGGGGAGAAGGGGTGCTGGCAACTATAGACAGAGCGGGGTGCACTCTCCTGACAGCAGTGGCCAGAAGTAGGCTTTCACCCATCCCAGCCTGGCCGGGAGCTGGGGAGACCTGCGTCCAGGACACCATGAGACCCATCTCTGGCCTGCCTGCTTTTGCTCCTCCTAGTCCCCTCCTTTCAGACAGAAAGACAGCAGCCTCGGGGGAAAGGGGCCTCCCAGGCTTCATGTTCCTGGGTTAGCCTTCACGGACCCACAGTCCCAACCTCAGGCCTCCTGCATCTGGGCAACATCATGGATGCCTTCTGCCAGAAACCTCTCCCGTGGCCAGCTGAAGGCTGGAGGAGTGGAACCCGTGGTGCCCTCCTGGGCCTTGTAGCCCTCACTTAAGTCAAAATGCCCTGTTGATGCCATGGGCTCTGTAGGGGCCTGGTGAGGGAGGGAGAGCCCAGAACTCTGGGAGCAGTTCCTTCTGGGACTGGGGGATGGGCCCCAGGGAGGGTCTGGACAACATGCCAGAGGCGTGCCTTCCCATCCCTGCTATCGGCTGCTGCCTGGTCCTGGGGGAAGGGGGCCTGGACCCTCTCAGCACAGCCTGCACCTTCTTCACCCCAGGTTCCTGGAGTTTGAGGCTGAGGAGGAGATGCAGATTCAGAACTTGAAGTGGATGAAGGGGCCCCAGTGCCTGCCTCCTCCAGCTCTACTGAGGCTTGAACCTCGGGGACCGTCAGCCCCTGAGGTGGTCAAGGAGCCAGGTACGGATTCCCACAGGAGCCACGGCAAAGGCCCGAGGGGCCAGGGGAGGCCACTGTCCCCACACCCCATGTCTCCCTTCAAGAGAGGGATTTGTTCCTTCCAACTAGACAGCTCAGGGGAGCCGGGCTGGGCTGCCCATGGTCATGAAGTGGGTATTCACCTGGTCACTTTTCCTAGCTACTCTCTCCCCTCGCCATTGCAAAACTTAACAATCTACCCAGGAAGCAGGGGTGAGCAGGTGGAGTACTCAGTGTATCAGTGACCCCAAGCTTCCTCCAAAATGATGTGCTGTCTCACAAGTGCCCCTCCTATGGCGTCTCTTCCAGGGGCGCTGTGGTTCAGGTGGTCCTGACCCAGCTGGGACCCACTTCAGGTCCCTGAGCCCTGCCCTCCCCTGTGTGATGCAGGCAGGAGGAGCAGCCCTCACCATGCCCATCCTCCTCCCTCCCTGCCTCAGTGTACCTTCCCAGCAAGGCCGGCCCCAAGGCCCCGCCTGCCTGCCTGCCACCACCCAGGCCCCAGCAGCCAGCGGAGACCAAGGCCCACCTGCCACCACGCAGGCCCCAGCAGCCAGCGGAGACCAAGGCCCCCGAGGAGATACCCCCTGAAGTGGTGCAGGAGTATGTGGACATCATGGAGGAGCTGCTGGGGCCTCCCGTTGGGACCACGGGGGAGCTTGAGGGACAACGGGAAGAGGGAGAAGTGGAGCAGCAAGGACACGGGATGCTTCTAGACCCAGGCGTCCTGGGCTACGTCGACAATCTGTGTTCCCAGAAAGACTTCGTCACCAAGGTGGGCTGGCCTGAAGTGCTGGGGTCTGCAGGATTCCAGGGGGTGGCACTCGCAGGTCCTTGGAATTAAGCTCTGTTCCTTAGCTACTCCACAGTAGATGGATATGTGTTGCCGTCGATTTGAGGGTCTGTGTATGTGATTGTGTCTGTGTCTTTGTATCTGTGACTGGTTACTTATCGGTGTGGGTGTGAGTGTGGAATGTGTAAGTTACTTGTGTCTATTTTCCTGTGTCATATGTGGGTCTGTTTGTGTGTCTCTGTCTGCATGTGTCTATGCTACCAGGTCTGTGGTCTGTGCGTGGAGCTGGTGGTCGCCATGATATAAAACAGCTCCAGAAGGGTGGGGACGCGGCCCTCACTGCTTTCTGCATCTCCTCCAGGTGTCCTTGGCTCCACCTTATTCCCTGCCCAAAAACCTCACGCCGCCTTCCTTCTGTTTCCAGGTAGAGGCGATCATTCACCCCCGATTACTGGAGGAACTGCTTTCCCCAGATCCACAGATGGATTTCTTGGCCCTAAGCCAGGAGCTGGAGCAGGAGGAAGGACTCACCCTTGCCCAGGTAGAGCAGGGAGGGGAACCCCGGTACCCTGGGGGCAGGAGGGACCTGGCATACAAGCCCCACCCGATTGCCTACCCCACCCTGCAGGGGATGCTTGGCATCTTGGAGGCCACTCCGAGGTAGGGAGGTGCAGGTTCAGATGGAGCAGGATGGAGAGGAGCCAGAGAGGGGAGTCAGGATGCAAACTGCAGTGAGGCCCAGCGGGATGCCCGGCAGAGCCACACCCTCTGTCTTTGACAGGAAGCCCAGCTGCCTCAAGGCTTCCCTGCCTGCCACCCAAGTGCCTTGGTCTCCACCACCCTGGGCTGTTCACATTTGGGGAAGAGCCAGAAAATGCCCCGTTTCCTCCCGCAGGTAGCAGAGAAGCGCCTCCAATCCTTGGAGGAGGAACGGCTTGAGAGGGCAGCCCCTAGTCATGGTGCCACCCAGCTGGACTCAATCTCTTCTAAGTCTGAAGCGGGCCAAGGAGCAGAGAGTCATGTCCCTGGCACCCAACAAGGGGTCAGCATGGAAACCTGCGCACCCCAGACAGCTGCCCGGGACCCTCAGGGGCAAGGCAGAGTGTGCACTCGGGTGGCCAGGTCCAAAAACCCTGTTGTGCTTCTGGAGAGGCTGGATTCTCGCGCGCTGAAGGCGGCCCGGCCAAACTCTCCTCCCCAGGATCACAGACCCACCCCCGAGATGGCTTCCCGGGACCCTCAGGGACGAGGCAGGGTGCGCACGGGGATGGCCAGGTCCATAAACCCTGTTGTGCTCCTGGAGAGGCTGGATTCCCGCTGGCTGAGGGCTGCCTGGCCAGACTCTCCTCCCCAGGACCAGAGACCCACCTGCCCAGGTGTGGGGACCCAGGACACCTGGGGTCTCCCTGGAGCCTCTCCTGTCAAGGAGTCACGCAGGCTGTCTAAGCGGTCAAGTGAGGAGGAGAGGGAAATCCCTGGTATGGTTTCTGTCGTGGGTACAAACTACAGGCTGCGGCCCTGGAAGCTGTCCCAGAGCCCTGTCCCACCCCAAGCACCCGCTCCCACCACCAAGTCCAAGAAGCGAGCTCTCTCCAGAGGCCCATCCCCTGCTGTTCAGACGCCCCACCTAAGGCCTGGGCTCAGAGTCTCTGGGGCACAGTCCCTGGCTTGGGGGCTGGGTAACCCCTCACAGTCTCGAAAGAGAAAGGGTGACCTCCTGCTCTCTAACAGGAAGAAAAAGCAGCATCGTAGCCAGTACAGAGACAGGGCAGGCTCGCTGGTGCCAATCCCCAAGGGTGGGGCTCTCAACTCTCGGACCCTCAGGGCATCAGGTGCCTCAAAGCAAAGACTTCTCCCCCAGTGCTGACCTTGCTGGGCCTTAGCTTGATGGGGGAGGGTGGGAAAGGGAAGGGTGGCAGGGAGGGGGGAGCAATACCTTGGGGGTCTCGTGTGTAAATCTGAATAAACATAGTTGTGTTGGAAATGCTCTCCGGGCTGCTGCCTCTGTCCTCAGGGCTGTGCTGCTCAGTGGAGGGGGTCTGTGAAGGAGTGCAGAGGGACTGGGAGATGCCAGGCACTGGGTACCCACTGGGGCCACCCCCACTCATCCCTCCAGGTGTAGGTTGCCCCTTCAGATGCTCCAGAAACTGACAGATGCCAAGGAAACCCCGATCCCACCCACCACTCACTCACAAGGCCCCGACTGCTTTAGTTATCGGCATCCCTGGAAAATCCTGGGATGTTGAGAGCTGGTTGGCTCTTGTTCTGCCCCGTGGGAGCTGAGGAGAAGGCGGCTGCCCACAACGTGGACACGGGGAGAGGCGGTCACTCCTGCTTAACCCTCATTAGGAAGAGCTCAGGCCGTGGGCTGAGGGGAGATGTCGAGACGTCCATCTACACGGGTATGTCTGGGATACGACAGTGGGTGGGGAGCAGGGGAAGTCCTTCTGCCAGTTTCTAGACAGGAAAGACTCTTGTCCAACTGGTGGAAGCAGATGCTCCTTGCTGTGGCCACAGGGGCACCTGGGGTCCTGCATGGAGCCCCCCACAGCTATGATTCCCTTCCCATATGATGACTGAACTCTGGTGTGGAATTGATGCAGACACAGATTTGAACCCAAGAGGTGGATGTTGCAGTGAGCCGGGACAGCACCATTGTACTCCAGCCTGGGCAACAACCGCAAAACTCCACCTCAAACATAAAAATAAAAATAAACTAGCTGGGCTAATCCCAGCTGCTCCAGAGGCTGAGGCAGGATAATCACTTGAACCCGGGAGGCAGAGGTTGTGGTGAGCCAAGATGGCACCATTGCGCTCCAGCCTGGGCGGCAAGAGCAAAACTCCCACCAAAAAAAAATGAAAAAAATAATCATCCAGGCATAGTGGCATGCTCCTGTAGTCCCAGCTACTTGGGAGGCTGAGGCAGGAGAATTGCTTGAACCCGGGAGATGGCCACCATCCCACCCAGCTAATTTTTCTTTATCACTTGTAACCATGGGCTTTCACTACGTTGGCCAGGCTGGTCTCACAACTCCCGATCTCGGGCAATCCACCCGCCTCAGCCTCCCAAAGTGCTGGGATTACAGGCGTGAGCCACCGTGCTCGATACATCTCTTTCAATAAGCTTCTGCAAAGCAAAGGAAACAAACGACAGAGCAAAGAGACAACATGTTGAATGGGAAATGATGTGTGCAAACTATTCATGACGAAGGACTAAAATCCAGAACACGTAACGAGCTCAAATAACCGACAATTAAAAATGACAAATATTCCCACTAAAAAATGGGCAAAGGACATCAAAAACATACAAGTAGCCAACTGACATATAAAAAAATACTCACATCAATAATCACCAGGTAAGTGCAAATCAAAATTACAAGATAACTACCACCTTACCACAGTTAGGATATCTATTCTTAAAAATACAAACAGCAGATGCTGACATGATGCAGAGAAAAGGGAACTCTTACACACTGAGCTGGGACTGGAAATTAGTAACGTCGTTATAAAAACCAGTATGGAGATCTCTCAAAACACTAAACACAAAACTACTACATGATCCAGCAATCCCACCACTGGCTACTTAACCAACATAAAAGAAATCAGAATATCAAATCAGTATACACTCAAATGTTTATCACAGCACTACTGACAACAGCAAAGGTACAGAATCAACCCAAGTACCCACCAATGAGCACACAAGGAAAACATGGCATATATACAAATGGAATGCTATTTAGCCAGAAAAAAACACGAAAGCGCGTTGTTTGCAGCAACATGGATGAAGCTGGAGGTCATTATGTTAAGGGAAATAAGCCAGGCCAGCCATAGAAAGAAAAACATCACACATCCTCACAGACATGTGGGAGTTAAAAACAACGACGACAACAAAAAAAAGTTGACCTCCTGGAAACAGAGAATACAATGACAGGTATCAGAGGCTGGGAAGGGATGGGGGTGAGGAAGAGAGGTTGGTTAATGGGTACAAACATACAGTTAGAAACAGTAAATTCTAATGTTCTATAGCAGAGTAAGGTCACCATAGTTAGGCTGGAGTGCAACGGCGCAATGTATTTGTTTGCAGTATGTTAGCAAATACATATTGTATATTTCAAAGTAGCTAAAAGAAAAGGCTAGAAACGTTACCATCGCTCGGAGATGGTAAATCTCGGCCAGGCACGGTAGCTCATGCCTGTAATCCCAGAACTTTGGGAGGCTGAGGCAGGTGGATCAACTGAGGTCAGGGTTCCAGACCAGCCTGGCCAACATGGTGAAACCCTGTCTCTACTAAAAATATAAAAATTAGCCCAGCGTAGTGGTGCATGCCTCAATCCCAGCTTCCAAAGGCTGAGGTGGGAGAACTGCTTGAACTAGGGAGGCAGAGGTTGCAGCAAGCCAAGATTGCACCACTGCACTCCAGCCTGGAAAACAGAGCAATACTCTGTCTAAAAAAAAAGATAAATACTCAAGGTGATGAATACTCCAGGTACCCTGACTTGATCATTACACACATTCTACGCATGTAACAAGTATTCATATGAGGCCAGGCATGGTGACTCACGCCTATAATCCCAGCTCTTTGGGAGGCTGAGAGGGGTGGATCACCTGAGGTCAGGAGGTCAAGACTAGTCTGGCAACCATGGTGAAACAAAATTTCTACTAAAAATACAAAATATTAGCTGGGTGTGGTGGCACATGCATGTAATCCCAGCTACTCGGGAGACTGAAGAAGGAGAGGGCTTCAATCCGGGAGGTGGAAGTTGCAGTGAGCTGAGATCGGGTCATTACACTCCAGCCTGGGAAACAAGAGCAAAACACCATCTCGAAAAAATACAAACAAAAACAAGTATTCATCATATGTATCCCACAAAGATGTAAAAATAGTATGCATTAATAAAAGGAAAAGACTGCTAGGAATTTAGCAATGTATTTCTATGCAAAGGATTAAAGCAGATATATAACATCTCAACATAAGTGAGAACATACAGTTACACAACTTGCTTCTCTTATGAAATGTTATATTTTCCCTGTAATACAGTAAGCCCTGGGCCCTCTTATCCCTTGACTCCACTTCTGTGGATTCAACTAACCTCACATTTTAAAAATGTGGTGGACCTGGCCACAAGTTTAACCCAACCCTGACCTCAGTCTTCATAAATGCTCACTGAAGAAAATTTCCAGGACGTCTCCGGGACCTCTCTTCTGCTCAGAGATGTCAGTAAAGAAGCTTAGTAACACGACTTTCAACCCTAGTACCAAATTCCCCCCTTGCCTTCTACCAGAAGATTCATTCCAACAACTGGATAGAAGAGAATCTTCCAGGACATCAGACATGGCTTGCCTTAGGAGTAGGCGAAGTAAGAACACTGCTACCTATGCACAAAGAAAACAGGGTAAAACTGAGATACCTGTTACTCAACAGATTTCCTTGGCTTGAAAAAGAACTAGTAGACACTGGCCTAATGGGAGTTCAAAATGCATCAAGAAGAGAACTATTCAAAGGTGGCTGCAGTTTCTGTGTGGATCATAGCCTGAGACTGCTACAACAGGGAATCATGACACCAAGCCAATTCAACCACTAACTATTATTCTTGTACTTTTCTTGCTGGTAATTTACGCACCAGGTTGAGAAAGCTACTCAATGCTAGGATGGCCTGTATACCAATAATCTTGATAAGAGTTCTGTGATGTCTTTTCTGTTATCTTTTCCTTTCTACCATGATACCAGTAATTTATAAGAGACCTATGTAGCTTGAATGTGTTTGAGTAATTTCAACACACTTTAGCTCTCCTCTCTGACGTGACCCAAAGAGCCAGTAAGTAGGTCCTAAGATTCCCATGTGTGTCAGAAGCCTGAAGTCAGTGAGATGAAGCCCAACATCAAGAATCCGAGTAAACCAACTTGTGAGGCAAGAATGTAAAGAAAACATTGGGTAGTTTGGCTACAGTATAATTAAACTTTCTTGTTTTCAAAAGTTTGAACTCCAATAAAAGGACTTTCAATGTGCTGTTTTTGCAATTTTCAGTAACAAATGTGTGTATACGGAAACAATAAAACTGACATATTTGAGTAACATTAAAATTTTTTTTTTTTTTTTTTTTTTTTTTTTTTTTTTTTAAAAAAGGCTGCAAGATGAATCAGTTACATGGCTTTGGCCCAGTACGGAGTGGAGCTCAATTTCAACCCAGATGCTTCTGACTTGGAAGGCCATTCTTCCAAGCATCTTTTTTCTAGTATGTCAGATATACATTCTGACTCCAGGTCTAACTCCAGAGACTACCATGTTCTCACAATACCATGTCTTCCAAACTGAACAAAATACTTACACAAAATAGTTGATTCTCTTCTTGCAATTTCTTTTCATTCAGGAAAAGGGAAAGAACACACATTTAATCAGGCATCCAATAAATATAAACAAATAGTGTTAACATTTAAATGCTTTCTCTGCAAATATTATTTTAAATGATAAACCAAACGAATGTGTATCTAACACACCAGAAAAAAGATGCTAGCAATTAAGGAGTGCAACCATTAACGCTGTAACCACGTGCGATCAGGTAAGTCACTGGGAAGTGAAAACCACCTACATTTCTTCCAATTAAAACCAAATTAATAACTGTCATCTTATAAATATGATAGCCAAATGTGAGACACTACCCACAAAATGCAGAGGGGCACAGACAAGCCGCAGCAATATCATGACCGCTAAGTTCACAAGTAAGTGAGACACACCATTTTCTGAGATATACTGTAAGGACACCAATGACCAACAAACATATGGCATTGCAATGGCTGTTTCAGGAAACATCCATTTACACTGTGTCCTGGATTTCAGGCATAAGAACATGACTGAAGACACATACCAGCCCTATTGCCTTGACAATTCATAACCATTGTAACAGTTACCATTTCGCTACTCAGAAGATTATAAAGAAATTGTATTTTTCATAAGACTCTACGACCTACTTCCTGTAACTCTGACCTACACATATTGTATAACCTTAATATATAATTATCAAATCTGATAATCAACGTTCCGTAAATTACCATCTATTACAATATTTTGGTGT
The DNA here is from genome assembly GCF_049354715.1 of Callithrix jacchus. Taxonomy (NCBI): domain Eukaryota; kingdom Metazoa; phylum Chordata; class Mammalia; order Primates; family Cebidae; genus Callithrix; species Callithrix jacchus. The sequence goes on along the minus strand of NC_133514.1, from coordinate 50,493,968 downwards.
TTGCCTGTTAACCAAGCTGAGGTGGAGGGGGAGGTTGGAAGAAGCCTCATTTCACCTGCCCTTTTCAAAACTTCACTTCAAAAGTGTTCAAAAACTCAGTATGCCCAGGCAGAAATCTCCAAGTTCGTCTAATTTTCACTGCTTAACAAAAGCGATGTAGAAAGCAATTACTGTACCCTCCATCAATCTTTTCAGATTGCACAGAATTCCTTACAGAAAATTCCAATAGAAAAAAAGGTATTCCCGTTTTAGTATGAACGTCGTGTTTCGCACAAGTCACTGGAGAGTGAAAGCCTTCAAAACATTTAAATGTTCCTGGTATTGCTTTCTGATGAACGTGATAATCCATATTTACCAAGATTAAAAACACTTCCACCACGTACGGAAATCTCCAAAAAAACCCAAAATCGAATTCAAAAATTACAAATAAAAAGAGAAATGTAAAAACGATTGCATAAACAAACTTTGAAATGTGTATGGGTTGACATTACCGAAGCCATTACTCTAAAGAAACCTCTGTAAAATCGAGAACGCACAATCAATGCAGTAAGATGCCGGAGAAAGCCAAACTGGAGGGGATGTGCAGTCCCGCATTGCAAATTTCAACACATTCGGCCCGGCGCGGTGGCTCACGCCTGCAATCCCAGCACTTTGGGAGGCTGAGGCTGGTGGATCACGAGGTCAAGAAATCGAGACCATCCTGGTCAACATGGTGAAACCCCGTCACTACTAAAAATACAAAAATTAGCCGGGCATGGTGGCACACACCTGTAATCCCAGCTACTCGGGAGGCTAAGGCAGGAGAATTGCCTGAACCCAGGAGGCGGAGGTTGCGGTGAGCCGAGATCGCGCCATTGCACTCCAGCCTGGGTAACAAGAGCAAAACTCCATCTCAAAAAAAAAAAAAAACCAAAAAACAAAAAACATTTTTTTCAACACATAGATTCCTAGAGGTCACTCACTAAGGAGAAGAAATGTGCGTGGCTCCCTGTAGAGCACGCAAGTTTCGCCGCGCGCCATCAGGAAGGGGGCTGCACCGGCGCGAGGACAGGCCGGTGGGCGTTCCGGCAACCCACAACTTGCAAGGACCACGGCCATCCCCCGGGCCTAGGAAGCGTGGCCCGAGGGCAGACCCGCGTCCCTGCGGTGACCCGACCCAACCCGCCCCTCCCCACGCGCCGGGATTATGCAACTCTCCCCTCCTCGCCCGCATTCTGGCGCGGGCCTCCCAGCTCTGCTTCAAACCCAGCGCGCGCTAAGGGGCCGGCGGCGGCCAGAAACTGGGGACAGGACGGTGGCGGCCATGTTGGCGCAGGGCAGCGGAGATGGGGTGACGGAGGAGTACCGGCCGGCGAACAAGGAGCGCATGCCCGCCCCGAGGCCCAGGCCCGCCCCGCCCGGGTCCCCGCCGCGGCCCGCGCTCAGCTGCGCCCCCGGCCAGGCCACCGCACCCCTTCACGGGCGTGCACCATCCACGCTCGCCCCGCGCGGACCTTACCTGCTAGCCGCTGATGCCGCCGTCCATAGGCCCGCGGTTTCCGCCGTCGCTGGTTGGCGTTCTCGCCGGCCCCAGCCCGAGCCAGAAGGCGCCTCCCTGTCCCTGCTCCCTCGCCGCGTACGCCGCCGGCTCCCCAGCAGCCAGGGAAGCCGCGCACCGCACCAGACCGATGACAACAGCCGCCCCGGCGCACCGCGCCTGACCAACAGCGACGGGCGCCCTACGCAAGCGCGGTGGGGCGGGGAGGGGGAGCGGTGGAGCGGGGCAAGGCGGGGCGCTGGAGGGGTTGGCTAAGGCGGGGCCGGAGCCCGGGACTTCCGGATGCGCGCCGGGAATGGGCGTCTGCCGGCTCCCGGAACCCTGTAGCCTGAGGGGGCGCGGCTTCTCCCGGAGGGCAGGCAGCCAGAGAAGGGCTTCGTTTTCGCCCGTTAGGGCTTTCAAGAAAGGACAGGGCCGGGCGCGGTGGCTCACGCCGTTAATCCCAGCACTTTGGGAGGCCGAGGCGGGTGGATCACGAGGGCAAGAGATCGAGACCATCATGGTCAACATGGTGAAACCCCGTCTCTACTAAAAATACAAAAAATTAGCTGGGCATGGTGGCGCGTGCCTGTAATCCCAGCTACTCAGGAGGCTGGGGGAGGAGAATTGCCTAAACCCAGGAGGCGGAGGTTGCGGTGAGTCCGCGCCATTGCACTCCAGCCTGGGTAACAAGAGCGAAACTCCGTCTCAAAAAATAAATAAATAAATAAATAAATAAATAAATAAATAAAAATAAGAACTTGCTTTATGTATCTGAGTGCTCCTGTATTGGGCGCTTATACATTTAGAATCGTTAGCTATTCTTGTTGCATTGATCTTTTTGCCATTATGTAATGCCCTTCTTTGTGTTTTTTTATCTTTGCTGGTTTGAAGTATATTTTATCAGAGACTAGGATTGCAACGCCTACTTTTTTTTTGCTCTTCATTTGCTCAGTAGATCTTCCACCATCCCTTTATTTTGAGCCTATGTGTATCCTTGCATGTGAGATGGGTTTCCTGTATACAGCACACTGATAGGTTTTGCCTTTTGTCCACTTTGCCAGTCTGTCTTTTGATTGGGGCATTTAGCCATTTACATTTAAGGTTAATATTGGTATGTTTGAATTTGATCCTGCCATTTTGTTGCTAGCTGGTTGTTTTGTCCATTCGTTGATACAGTTTCTTCATAGTGTCGATGCTCCTTACCATTTGGTATGTTTTTGGAGTGGCTGGTACTGGTTGTTGCTTTCTATGTTTAGTGCTTCTTTCAGGAGCTCTTGTAAAGCAGGCCTGGTGGTGATGAAATCTCTGAGCAATTGCTTGTTCATAAAGGATTTTCTTTCTCCTTTGCTTATGAAGCTTTGTTTGGCTGATATGAAATTCTAGGTTGAATGTTCTTTTCTTTAAGGATGTTGAATATTGGCTCCCACTCTCTTCTGGCTTGTAGGGTTTCTTTGGAGAGCTTCGCTGTGAGTCTAATGAGCTTCCCTTTGTGTGTAACGCAACCTTTATTTCTGGCTGCGCTTAGCATTTTTTACTTCATTTTGAATCTGATGATTATGTGCCTTGGGGTTGCTCTTCTTGAGGAATATCTTTTTGGTGTTCTTTGTATTTCCTGGACTTGAATGTTGGCCTGCCTTGCTAGGTTGTGGAAGTTCTCCTGGATAATATCCTGAAGAGTGTTTTCCAACTTGGATTCATTCTCTCCATCATATTCAGGTACACCTATCAAACGTAGATTAGGGTTTTTTTTTTTACATAATGCCATATTTCTTGGAGGCTTTGTTCATTTCTTTTTACTTTTTTCTCTAATCTTCCCTTCTTGTTTTATTTCATTGGGTTGATCTTCAATCTCTGATATCCTTTCTTCTGCTTGGTCGATTCAACTATTAAAACTTGTATATGCTTTGTGAAGTTCTCATGCTGTGTTTTCAGCTCCATCAAGTTGTTTATATTCTTCTCTAAGCTGTTTATTCTCGTTAGCATTTCTTCAAACCTTTTTTCAAGGTTCTTAGTTTCTTTGTTTGAGTTAGAACATGACTTTTTAGCTCAGAGATGTTTGTTAATACCCACCTTCTGAAGCCTGTTTCCATCAATTCATCAGACTCATTCTCCAACTAGCCTTGTTCCCTTGATGGTGAGAAGTTTCGATCTCTTGGAGGAGGAGAGGCATTCTTGTTTGGGGTATTATCATCTTTTTTTTGCTGGTTTCTTCCCTATCTTTGTGCATTTATCTACCTGTGGTCTTTGTGGTTGGTGACTTTCAGATGGAGTCTCTGAGTGGATGTCCTTTTTTGTTGCTGATGAAGTTGTTTCTTTCTGTTTCTTAGTCTTCCTTCTAACAGTCAGGCTCCCCTGCGGTGTGACTGTTGGAGGTCCACTCCAGACCCTGCTTGCTTGGGGTAACCTGCAGTGCCTTCAGAACAGTGCAGGTTGCTGCTAGTTTATTCTTCTTTTATCTTTGTCCCAGAAGGATACCCGCCAGATATCAGCCTGAGCTCTCCTTTGTGAGGTGTCTCTTTGGTTATACGGGGGACAGGGAGCTGCTTGAGGAGACAGTCTATCCTTTATAGGAGCTCAAGTGCTGAGCTGTGAGCTCTGTTGTTCTGTTCAGAGTTGCTGGGCAGGTACGTTTAAGTCTGCTGCAGCAGAACTCATAACCACCTTTTTTTCCCAGGTGCTCTGTCTCGGGAAGGTGGACCTTTATTTATAAGTTCCTGACATTCTGCTGCCTTTTTTCAGAGATCCCTGCCCAGCGAGGATGTAGCCTAGTCACAGTCTGCCAGCATCAGCGTTGCTGAGCTGCCATGGCTCTGCCCAGCTGCTGTGTGACCTTCCTTGCAGTTTTTTTAGAGGGGTATAGTTAAAACTGCCTCAGTAATGGTGGTCTGCCTCAGTTGGAAGACTGTCTCTGTAATGGAGGATTTAATGGATTTAATTCTTGGTAATGGAGGATTTTCTCTGTAATGGTTGACTGCCTGGGTAGTGGTGGACGCCCTTCCTCCCATTCCAGCTGTGCTTGCTGTGAAACACTCAATCCAGAGTGTTTCAGATTGCTGGTCTTTGTGGGCATGGGACCAGCTGAGCCAGATCAACTGGCTCCCTGTTTCAGCTCCCTTTTTTTCAGTTGAACGGGTAACTCTGTCTCTCAGGCATTCCAGTCGCCAGTTGAAATAGCACCCGGATTTCTCTGAGTTTTTGTGCAGAAACCCACTGCACCACCTGAAACAACTGCGCTAGAGACTCGTGACGCTTTTCTGCCCGGGAATCTCCAGGTCTGTGGATATTACAAATTCATTTGGAAATGCAGTGATCACTCACCCTCTGTGTTTTCACTGGGAACTGCAATCCAGAGCTGTTCCTATTCAGCCTTCTTCTACTGAAATCTTTTTAATGAGATTCATTATATGGCCTAAAATATTGTCTATTTTGGTAAGTGTTCCATAGGTACTTGAAAAGCATGGTGGTAAGTCTGCTCTATTCTTCCTAATTTTCTGTGTCCTTGTTCTATCACTTCTTGAGTAAAAGATATCGAAACCTCAGATTACTTAGAAATTGGCTATTTCTTTTCGTAGTTCTATCCACTTTGGCCTCCTGCATTTTGAATTTCTTATGACATTAGGGCATAAACATTTAGGATTATTATGTCTTCTTGATGAAATGGAACTTTTATCATTATGACATGACCTTATTTATTGCCGGAAATGTTTTTGCTATAAAATAGACTTTGATATTAATACAACAATTTTTTCTCAGTAGTCTTCTGACAAGTGTTAGCATGTATTTTTTTCTATTCTTGTAGCCAATTTATGTCTTTACAATTAAAGTGCATTTTGTATAGACAGCATGTAGCTTTCTTATTGAGTCTGTCAGTCTGCTTTTTAATTGAGGCTTGTAAACCAGTTTCATTTATATTGTGATTATCAATATAATTATGTTTTTCTGTCATTATGCTGTTCGATTGCTGTTAGTCTCGCTATTATTTGTTCCTCTTTTCTTCTTTTTCTGCTTTTTATAGAAAATAGCTATTTTCTATGGCTTAATTTTACATTTCTTTTTTGGTTAATTATATATAACTCTTTTCTATCTTATTGGCTTATTTTGGATTTATAGTATATAATTTTAACCTATCACAGTCTGCCTTCAAGTAATGTTATACCACATTATAGATGGCATAAGAAAATGGCAATGGTACCCTTTTATTTTTTTTCCCAGACAGTTCCTTCCTGGATCTGTGGGATTATGGATTTTGCCAAGTTTAGAATGTTTTTGGCCATTTTTTTTTCAATTTTCTTTTCTGTTTTGCTTCCTATTTGGGGACTTATATATATAGTTGCTTGAAGGTTTCTCATAGTTCATCATGTCAAATTTATGATTGTGATGTTTAATCTGTGTTTATTTTCATCCTCTGTAGTTTTTACCTCTGACATTGCAATTGGCATTTCTGCAAGTATGGTTTGAGTTTTAAAGAAGTATCTTACATGCCTCTACTTATTGTCTCAAGCTTTTTAGGGGGTACAGTCATTTCCTTACAAACAGAACCCTTTTTGTTCTTCTTTTAGATTTTGGGTAATTTCCCACTCCTGAGGCAAGAGTTTTCTGATTATTTATTGTCCTGTGAAGTATGAGTTTTTGGGCCTGGCTCCTGGGAATGGACCCTCTTCTGGGCACTTCGAGAACAGCAGACATTGTTTCTCCTAATCTTGTTCTATTGTTTACCCTGCTGCCTTGGTCTTAGGAAGTTTCCTAGCACACATGCATTTTTTTCATTATTCTATTAAATACTTTAGAGGGGACCTCTGCAGATGTCCAGGGTTTCTTTCCGCCGCTGCTTTCTCCTCTCAAGTGTTCTGTCCTATGATTTCTCTCTGCTTTCATTTTACCAGACTCTTAGCGTCACCACCCCAGCTCAGGGAATCTGTCAGATTTTCTCCCTTTGTCATGGCCTTGGAGCTCTGTCCACACAAAAAGCTGGGACTTTTGTAAGGCCTACATTTGTTTCTTGTCTTTCAGTGATTACCATCCTTGTTACAGAAGTCCATTGTGTTGAAAGGCATTGTTTCATGTATTTTGCCTGGTTGTTTTTGGCTTCAGGTAAGAAAGAAAATCAGCACCCGTTGCTCCCTCTTGGCTGGAAGCAGATTGCAGCAGAGCTCCAGAACATGCATCAGACTAGCCAGAGTGCTCTGCTTTCTCCTTTGCTCAACTGCTTCCTTCTCATTTTTCATTTCTCAGTGTAGCCTTCTCTTCCTCAGGGAAATCTTCCCTTGGCCAATTATAGGTCAAATTCTCTTATGTGATTATAAAACTATGTATTCTTAAAGCAGCTATCTGAATTTATATTTGTCACCTTTGTCTTTGTTCTTCACTATGCTTTAAGCTAAACAAGGTCAGACGTGTTGTCTGTTTTATCTGAAGATCTTTCTATATATTTTCCACACTGCAGGCAGTCAATATATGCATACTCATTCAGTGTATGAATGAGTGCCACGTTGATATCCACAGTACTTTATATCTAAAACCCTACTCATGTATTTTATCTCTATTTTATTTTCCCTTGGTTACAGATTTTGTTAGCCTATTGAAAATCAAGAATGCAATATCTGCACATGAAAGATTAATAGAACATAAAATACATTACTGTGAACAACTTACTGTGAAATTTCAAAAAATGAAAAATGAGATTAGTAAACTACGAAAGGAACTGTCTGAAATAGACAAAACCAAATCACAGATAGAGCATCAGAAACCTGATTGGAAACAAGAGCTCCATATTTTAAGGTAAAACATTCTAGTTTTAAAGAAGTATTTGAACTGTTTATACTAAAGATATGTAGGATAATTTTTGTAATAGTTGACTTACCTTCTAGGGTTTAATAGAGAAGAAAACTTCTTAAAATTGTGGAATGTGAAATTCTTGGATATAATATCACAAGCTCTTAATTGTGAATACTTCTCTAATAATTAATTGCATATTCCTTTAAATCATTGTTTAAAAGATTTTATAGATTTCTACTCTGTGGAAATCTCATTATTTAATATATCGATAAGTTATCGATACTTTCAGGATAAGTTAAAAGTGTTATTAAAACAAGAAACATAAAAAGTATGGGGTAACATCTTAGATTCCTTAGCCTAGGCTTAGATGATAGTCATCTGCAGATGAATATTGCAAGAAGACACGTGAAGGTGCTATCTTACAATGTAAATCATGTTTAGTGATACCTGCAGTATTTCATGAATATGAAAATTTATTTCTACTGAAGGTATCAACTTATTTATAAAAAATAACTTCTTTTTAGTTAGTTAACTCTAAATGATTCATCCTGACTGAGGAGGGATTATTAATGTGTGAAGAAAAGGTAATTTTTAACTTGCAACTTTACCTAATAATTTTCAATGTCCTTTTCAATAATATTTACTAGAATTATTAGTAACAGAAGCTGATCAATTAGTAGAATGTTTATTCCCCACTACTTTTCAATTTATATATGTCATTTGGAAGACATTGAAGTGAGAATTTAACATGAAAACTAGAAAGAAAAAATATTCAAGAGCATGGGCACTTTATTAGTAAAATAAACCAGCATATGAGTGCTTTTTTTTTAAAGGATTTTAAGATAAGTATATTTAACTACAGATTAATCTTACAACAACAAGAAGAAAAAAGAAGAAAGCCTGAAAAGTATGAAAAAGGTATAGAAAAGTTCAAAATAATGGAAGAGCAATATTGGACACAAGCCAGAGTGAAAAACCTACTTAAGCTGACTCACAAATCATTGAATATAGAATTGAAGACTGTAAGAAATAATTTAAATCAGGTACATTAACATTTGGTAAAGTTTTATATTTCTAATTTTAGTTTGTTAATATAATATCCCTTTGACAATATATATTATTTAGTTCTAAAGCCACAAATTTTATTTCATCTTAAAAATGAATGACACTTACAGTTACAATTATTTATTATAAATCTTGGCATCAAAGTAGTATTTTGTTTCAGTTTAAAGACCTTTGGAAAACAATGACATTCCATGACATATACTTAGTGATATTTTATAGATAAGTAATTTGTTCCTAGTGACATAGTTTAATGTAGTTTTTCTATTTCACATTAATTATGGTTTCAAACCTTGTGAAAATGAAATAAAAGTTCTCACAATAGTACATAATCTTATGATGTCCTAAGAAGAGCTTTATAAATGTTATCTTCTTTACTTTTGGTGTTTTAAAAGAAAAGGTTTTTATTGTATTTGCATATCTACTCCATGGAAGTAACCATGATCTGGTGGAGGAGCACTAGGAGTCAGAAGACCTGGGGAAAGTCTAGCAGCTTGCTTATATTTTTAAACTTTCCATTCAGAATTGTGATAACTAAATGACTTAATTGATGTATGCATATAAAAGTGCTTGGTACAATGCCTAGATTTATCATTTATCAATACGTGTCATTCTTAAAACTGACTCTAAAAATGTAAGAAAAATAGAATTATCTATAAAATATTTGAAGGAAAAAGAAACTTAAGGAATTTGGAAAATTTCATCTGTCCAAATATCTGCAGAGCTAAGGCTCTTACACTATAGGGAAAAGTATAGGTTAGACGTTAGTGTGTAAACCCAATTTCTAAATGTACTCATAGTTATTAATCATTTATGCCTTTGGGTTTGTTGAAATTCAGTAAAAGTCTTTTTTAAAACTAATTGTCTTCAAATACATTTTTGAACTTTTGAGAATTTATGCTCTAAAATGTTTGAAGTTTTTATTCAACTTCTCTTTTCCAGTTGGATCTCCAGATGGCAATTCTTTCCTTGTATAAATGTACACGTTATTACTTAGTTTCAGAAGAAATCATAATGTGTCATTTTATTGGATACTAGTTGAAAGTTTTCTTTGTTTTATTTAGAGTTCTTTTACCCATGAAAAAGAAAGAGACCTGTGGCAGAAAAATCACTTGATGCGGGTTGAAATTGCCAGACTCAGGCTAGAAATAGACACAATAAAACATCAGAACCAGGAAATTGAAAATATGTATTTCAAGGATATTGAAATTATAAAGAAAAAGAATGAAGACCTTGAAAAGACTCTAAAGCTGAATGAGGAAACATTAACAAAAACAATAAACTGGTATAGTGAAGAGCTTAATGGTCTGACATTGGATAAGAATACAGTGCTCAATTCTGAGCTAGAGAAGGAAAAACAAAGAAAGCAAAGACTGGAAACAGAATTGGAATTATACAGTCGTAGACTGGCTGCTGCTCTATGTGATCGTGATCAAAGTCAGTCATCAAAAAGAGACCTACAGCTTGCTTTCCAGAACACAGTAAATCAGTGGTGTCATTTACAAGAAAATATGAATTCTCACATTCAGATTCTTTCTCAGCAACTTTCTAAAGCTGAGAGTAAATCCAGAGGCCTGGAAACTGAGCTCCATTGCGAAAGAGAGGCTCTCAAGGAAAAGACGTTGGCTATAGAACACATGCAAGGAGTCATAAGCCAAGCACAGTGTCGAATGAAGGCCTTTGAACACATGTACCAAAATGACCAACATATAGTGGAAAAATATGTGAGAAAGCAGCAATCTGTACAGGACGGACTATTTCAAATACAAAGCCAAAATTCATTGCATCAACAGCAACTTAATGATGCTCACAAGAAAGCTGACAATCAGGAAAAAACAATAATTGATATCCAAGCCAAATGTGAAGATACTGTAGAGAAACTTCAAGCTGAGTGTAGAAAGCACTGTATTCTGCTAGAAGAGAACAACAAGGGGTTGATAGAGGAATATACTCTTTTAAAAGAAAGGCAATGCCAGTATGAAAAAGAGAAAGAAGAAGGACAAGTAAGTATCAAGAAAAATAAGTATTTTTCAAACTTCCTGAAGTAAAATTTAAAGTAATATTTGGTTATGGCTAAACATTGAATCTAGTTGAATATGAAAATATATACATGATTAACAGATCTGCTCTGTCACCTTAAAAAACGTAACTTGTTTCCAGCAAATAAAAGTTAGAGGTAAGAGATGCTTTCTTTTGAGTAAAGGCAATGTGACATTCAGGAAATTTTAAGCATTTCAGTTACAAAATATCAATATAGACTAATATTTATAATGTAGTCTTACACTGCTGAAATAATTTTAATGTCTGCATGTTGTCACATTTTAGGATTATGATAAAACAGATATAAAGAAATATTCATACCTAAAGTGTTATTTTGAAATTGATTCAATTAACTGGATTACTTTGACCATTAATTCCAGATTTCCCAGATGAACAAAAGTGTAGTCCCTATTTTAAAATTATTTTTATTCTATAGCTTTTAATGTATTTTAGTTGGTATAATTTTATTTGTTTATTAATTTATAAATAATATAATACTATTTATAATATCACTCTGTTGCCCAGAATGGAGTACAATGGCATGATCTTGGTTCACTGCAAACTCTGTCTTCTAGGTTCAAGTGATTCTCCTGCCTCAGCCTCCCGAGTAGCTGGGATTATAGGCACCTGCCACCACACCTGGCTAATTTTTGTATTTTTAGTAGAGATTAGTAGAGACCGGGTTTCACCGTGTTGGTGAGGCTGGTCTTGAACTCCTGACCTCAAGTGATCCACCCACCTAGGCCTCCCAAAGTGCTGGGATTACAGGCATGAGCCACCGTGCCTGGCCAATTTTATTTTTATTCATGTCCATTTGACTTAAACCTGAAAATAATTCAATCTTAAATTATACATTGATGTGACCTTTCCATTCCTCAAAGACATCTAATTTTTCTTACATTATAATATGGGGAAAATGTTACCAAACTAGATTTGATTTAATCTTCCCGTTAGCATTTATAACTTACTTTCAATTTTTTAATGAAAAATGTCACAATTTTTATTTCAAGGCTCAATGACTCTCATTTGGATATAACGTTGTCCAGTACAAAGATAAGCTTAGTACTGTGATTTTATTAATTTCACATTGGAGCCCCATTTTCAGATTAATGAGGGGTGGTAGGAATGGAGGGAGTAGGGAAGAGAGACATAGCAGGCGAGGTCAGGGAGGGAGGTAGAAACCAGGTTACCTAGAGCATTGAAGGCCATTGGAATGTTACTTTTCTTCTGAGATGGAAATCTATTGGAAGGATACGAGCAGGTGACTGAATATGTGAGGAACTCTGTGGTTAATTTGAGCTTCTTCTTATAAAAAAGAGAGAAAACATTGCTCAGTGTAAAATTCACTACCACCAGTCCCACCCACATACCTGTTTCTTTTTGAGAAGGTTTTTAAGCATTGCATATTCATCAGTGGACTGAATCTGTTGTATGAGTAACACAGCAGCAGTTTGGCACGAAGATAACACCTTCTTTATCCTTAACTGGATTCATTAATAAACAGGAATGTATACACATGAGGAAAAAGAAAAGAATCTGTGTGTGTGGTGATACTTTTCTAAGTGTATACATTAGAGTGAAACATTACTAACACAATTTAATAATACGGTGATATGTAAAATCTGTAACAAAAATAACATCTTCTCAGGTAGTTGTGAGAAAACTCAAACGAGAGCTTGGTGATGTCCTGAACAAACAGTCACTGGCAGAAGGTATGCTAGAGATTTCATCACAACGTCAAAATATGTTAGAAGGTGAGACATGAGATACAAAAAAGAAACTAGAACTGATGAGAAGTCAGGTATGTATGAAACTTAGCCTGTCAACAGTTACTCTGTAGCTGGTTAATATCAGCTGTTGTAGGATACTAGTTTTAGTGGACAGCTTTATTTCATATTTTAATTATAATTAATTTTATTATCTTTATAATGCACTCATTTCTCAATCTCTGCTATGTTTTATAATAAATATTTTTCCTATAATATTTCCAGTTAAGAAAGCTGAGAATTACACATAATTTCTCATAGAAGACTAGATTTTTTTTTTCTGCTTACAGTATATTTTTAGTGATTTTTGTATTGCCATGGGGATACAAGTCAGATTAATTCAGAGGATGATTTCTAATGGAATGTTTCAGAAATTTTTCTTTCTTTAATCTCTACTATTCTGTGTGAATAAAGAACTTGTGCTTACTTATTTCATGGGTTTCAGGTTAACTTGTACAGAAAGGCCATTCTACAGAATAAATTTTTGTTTTGATGAAAATCCTTGCTCTGACTTTATATTGGGCTATAGTCATAGTCATATGACTACGAACAGTTAGCATTTGCCAACATGTGTCTGTCTGCTTTCTCTAGATTAAAAAAAAAAACTTTAAAAATGAAGTTATAGAAGGTGAGCAAAGGGTAGGTTTGAGATGTTTGGGTGGGTCAGGTGGGCATTTTGACAACATGGCTTCTCCTTTGGCATGTTTAATGGACATCCCTGCAGTTTAAGATGACACTTGCAAATGAATTCTCTCCTAATGATGATGTGAGCCCTGCCACTCAGTGGGAGAATCAACAGAACCTGTAGGATCTTATTTGAAATTGATCTTGTCTATTTTAATTATGTTCCCATTCATTTTCAAATTTTCTTGTGGTTTGCCTGGAGAGGAACGATGATGCTTAGTTTTAAATATTAAAAATGTATAAGTTGCCTTGCTACAACAAAATTAAATGCATACACACAAAAAAGAAACACAATTATAGTTGATGTAATAGTGGTGTTTGGAATTCAAAAATATAAATGCTTACCATAAAGTAATTTTCTCTTTCCCCATTTAACCAATTTTATAAGTTTGAGTATCTGATAAAATATAAATTAAAAGCAAGAAAAATATTCTATTTTAATCCTACAGCATAGGTCAGTAAATTTTTCTGTAAAGGACCAGGTAGTATTATTGTAGACTTTGTGAGCCATAAGATCCCTGTTGGAACAACTCAACACTGCAGTTACAGCACAAATGTAGCCATAAACAATATGCAGATTGCAGGAGTGTGGCTGCATTCCAATAAAATTTAGTTAAAAAACAGGTAATAGGTTGATTTGTCCTAGATTATTATCATTTTTTAATAAAATAGATTGTGATAGTTTAAAAACAGTATTTTATATACACCACATTTTGTTTATTCATTCACCTATTGATGGGCATTTAATTTCCACACCTGAAGGTTGTTTTCAATTCTTTGTTTTAGTTGCAAGAAACCCAGGATCAACTCACAGAGACTCTAAGATATGATGAGGAGATTCCAGACAACGTGCAAAAGTACGATTTAAAGCAGCACACAAAATATCTTGAGTATTTATAAAGCAAATGAGTAGTGTAGTGTGAGAATTATATCAGTTAAGATAAGTATGTCTATGTGAAGCCAAGAAAAAATTTCAGCTCTAAGCTATTTTGAAATGCATAATTTTTCTATATTAATTTTACACATCATCCACAAAACAAAGGTAGAAAAATGGCAGTTGCTCAATTTTCTAATTTTCAAATGTCTCAGAATTCATGTAATTGTTTCTTCAGATATTTTTTCAGAATTTATATGATTTTTAAAAAAATATGTCTGGAAATAATTATTTTAAAATGTATGTATATTAGGCTTAAATTAGAAACTGCCATGTTAAAAATTAGAATGAAAGGGCGAGCGGACAAAATTGAGCAGCTTCAGAAAATTCTGGTAAGTTGAAATTCAATAGACAATCTCTTGATTTCTGTCACATTGAAAAGGAATTTTATTTTTCTAGTGGGTAGGTTGAATATCCCTTGTGTAAAATTATTGGGAAGACCAAAAGTGGATTTTTTCCAGATTTGGGAATTTTTGTATACACCTAATTAAATACCTTGGGGATGGAACCACGTGTAAACATGCAATACGTTTATGTTTCATATACACCTTATGCACACAGCCTGAAGATAATTCTATACAATATTTTTCTTTTTCTTTCATTTTCTTTTTTTTGTTTGCAGGAGAGGAGTGGGTGCAGTGGGGCACAGAGTCTTGCTTTGTTGCCCAGTCTGGAGTGCAGTGGTGTGTTCTCAGCTCACTGCAACCTCCGCCTCCCAGGTTCAAGCAATTCTCTTGCCTCAGCCTCCCAAGTAGCTGGGACTATAGGTATGCACTGCCACACCAGGCTAACTTTTGTATTTTTGGTAGAGACAGTTTCACCATGTTGGCCAGGCTGGTCTCAAACTCCTGACTTGAGGTGATCCACCTGCCATGGCCTCCCAAAGTGCTGAGATTATAGGCATGAGCCATCACACCCAGCCTGTACAATGTTTTACAAAAATATTTTGCATGTAACAAAGTTTTAAGTGTGTTTTCACCACAGCCTGTCACATGAGGTCAGGTGTGGACCTTTCTAATTGTGTGATATCATGCCTGTGCTCAAAAAGTTTCAGATTGTAGAGGATTTTGGATTTCAGATTTTCAGGTTAGGGATGATCAACCCAGAGTAGAGATACTCCTTGACTTACAGTGGGGCTACATGAGAATGTCTCTTGTTTAACTTAAACATTATTAATAATATTTGACTTTTTCAAATACAGCAGGTGTGCAAGAAAACATAACTGCAGAAGTAGATGAAGGTATGTTGCCAAAAATTATGAATTAAGTTTAAATCATTGATTTCTGAAATAAACTGTAAATAGTGAATGTCATCCCTCTCCATTGCTTTGTTAATAAATACTACATTAAATACTTTTTTTTTTTTTTTTAATTTTTTATTGGATTTTAGGTTTTGGGGTACATGAGCAGAGCATGCAAGACAGTTGCGTAGGTACACACATGGCAGTGTGCTTTGCTTTTCTTCTCCCCTTCACCCACATTTGGCATTTCTCCCCAGGCTATCCCTCCCCACCTCCCCCTCCCACTGGCCCTCCCCTTTTCCCCCCAATAGACCCCAGTGTTTAGTACTCCCCTTTCTGTGTCCATGTGTTCTCATTTTTCATCACCCACCTATGAGTGAGAATATGCGGTGTTTCATTTTCTGTTCTTGTGTCAGTTTGCTGAGGATGATGTTTTCCAGATTCATCCATGTCCCTACAAACGACACGAACTCATCATTTCTGATTGCTGCATAATATTCCATGGTGTATATGTGCCACATTTTTCCAATCCAGTCTATTATCAATGGGCATTTGGGTTGATTCCAGGTCTTTGCTATTGTAAACAGTGCTGCAATGAACATTCGTGTACATGTGTCCTTATAGTAGAACGATTTATAGTCTTTTGGATATATACCCAGTAATGGGATTGCTGGGTCAAATGGAATTTCTATTTCTAAGGCCTTGAGGAATCGCCACACTGTCTTCTACAATGGTTGGACTAATTTACACTCCCACCAACAGTGTAAAAGTGTTCCTTTTTCTCCACATCCTCTCCAGCATCTGTTGTCTCCAGATTTTTTAATGATCGCCATTCTAACTGGCGTGAGATGGTATCTCAATGTGGTTTTGATTTGCATCTCTCTGATGACCAGTGACGATGAGCATTTTTTCATATGATTGTTGGCCTCATATATGTCTTCTTTCGTAAAGTATGTGTTCATATCCTTTGCCCACTTTTGAATGGGCTTGTTTGTTTTTTTCCTGTAAATCTGCTTGAGTTGTTTGTAAATTCTGGATATCAGCCCTTTGTCAGATGGGTAGACTGCGAAAATTTTTTCCCATTCTGTTGGTTGCCGATCCACTCTAGTGACTGTTTCTTTTGCCGTGCAGAAGCTGTGGAGTTTAATTAGGTCCCATTTGTCTATTTTGGCTTTTGTTGCCAATGCTCTTGGTGTTTTGTTCATGAAATTCTTGCCTACTCCTATGTCCTGGAGAGTTTTGCCTAGATTTCCTTCTAGGGTTTTTATGGTGCCAGGTCTTATGTTTAAGTCTTTAATCCATCTGGAGTTAATTTTAGTGTAAGGTGTCAGGAAGGGTTCCAGTTTCTGCTTTCTGCACATGGCTAGCCAGTTTTCCCAACACCATTTGTTAAACATGGAATCCTTGCCCCATTGCTTGTTTTTGTCAGGTTTATCAAAGATTGTATAGTTGTATGTATGTTGTGTTGCCTCCGGTGCCTCTGTTTTGTTCCATTGGTCTATATCTCTGTTTTGGTACCAGTACCATGCTGTTTTGATTACTGTAGCCTTGTAGTATAGTTTGAAATCCGGTAGTGTGATGCCCCCCGCTGTGTTCTTTTTGCTTAGAATTGACTTGGCTATGCGGGCTCTCTTTTGGTTCCATATGAAGTTCATGGTGGTTTTTTCCAGTTCTGTGAAGAAAGTCAATGGTAGCTTGATGGGGATAGCGTTGATTCTGTAAATTACTTTGGGCAGTATAGCCATTTTCACGATATTAATTCTTCCTGACCATGAACATGGAATGTTTCTCCATCTGTTTGTGTCCTCTCTGATTTTGTTGAGCAGTGGTTTGTAGTTCTCCTTGAAGAGGTCCCTTACGTTCCTTGTGAGTTGTATTCCAAGGTATTTTATTCTTTTTGTAGCAATTGCGAATGGCAGTTCGCTCTTGATTTGGCTTTCTTTAAGTCTGTTATTGGTGTAGACGAATGCTTGTGATTTTTGCACATTGATTTTATATCCTGAGACTTTGCTGAAGTTGTTTATCAGTTTCAGGAGTTTTTGGGCTGAGGCGATGGGGTCTTCTAGGTATACTTTCATGTCGTCTGCAAATAGAGACAATTTGGCTTCCACCTTTCCTATTTGAATACCCTTTATTTCTTTTTCTTGCCTGATTGCTCTGGCTAGAACTTCCAGTACTATATTGAATAGGAGTGGTGAGAGAGGGCATCCTTGTCTAGTACCAGATTTCAAAGGGAATGCTTCCAGTTTTTGCCCATTCAGTATGATATTGGCTGTTGGTTTGTCATAAATAGCTTTTATTACTTTGAGATACGTTCCATCGATACCGAGTTTATTGAGGGTTTTTAGCATAAAGGGCTGTTGAATTTTGTCAAATGCCTTCTCTGCGTCAATTGAGATAATCATGTGGTTTTTGTTTTTGGTTCTGTTTATGTGGTGAATTACGTTTATAGACTTGCGTATGTTGAACCTGCCTTGCATCCCCGGGATGAATCCTACTTGATCATGATGAATAAGTTTTTTGATTTGCTGTTGCAATCGGCTTGCCAATATTTTATTGAAGATTTTTGCATCTATGTTCATCATGGATATTGGCCTGAAGTTTTCTTTTCTCGTTGGGTCTCTGCCGGGTTTTGGTATCAGGATGATGTTGGTCTCATAAAATGATTTGGGAAGGATTCCCTCTTTTTGGATTGTTTGAAATAGTTTTAGAAGGAATGGTACCAGCTCCTCCTTGTGTGTCTGGTAGAATTTGGCTGTGAACCCATCTGGACCTGGGCTTTTTTTGTGAGGTAGGCTCTTAATTGCTGCCTCGACTTCAGACCTTGTTATTGGTCTATTCATAGTTTCAGCTTCCTCCTGGTTTAGGATTGGGAGGACACAGGAGTCCAGGAATTTATCCATTTCTTCCAGGTTTACTAGTTTATGTGCATAGAGTTGTTTGTAATATTCTCTGATGATGGTTTGAATTTCTGTGGAATCTGTGGTGATTTCCCCTTTATCATTTTTTATTGCATCTATTTGGTTGTTCTCTCTTTTCTTTTTAATCAATCTGGCTAGTGGTCTGTCTATTTTGTTGATCTTTTCAAAAAACCAGCTCTTGGATTTATTGATTTTTTGAAGGTTTTTCGTGTCTCAATCTCCTTCAGCTCAGCTCTGATCTTAGTAACTTCTTGTCTTCTGCTGGGTTTTGAGTTTTTTTGATCTTGCTCCTCTAGCTCTTTCAATTTTGACGATAGGGTGTCAATTTTGGATCTCTCCATTCTCCTCATATGGGCACTTATTGCTATATACTTTCCTCTAGAGACTGCTTTAAATGTGTCCCAGAGGTTCTGGCACGTTGTGTCTTCGTTCTCATTGGTTTCGAAGAACTTCTTTATTTCTGCCTTCATTTTGTTGTTTACCCAGTCAACATTCAAGAGCCAGTTGTTCAGTTTCCATGAAGCTGTGCGGTTCTGGGTCGGTTTCTGAATTCTGAGTTCTAACTTGATTGCACTATGGTCTGAGAGGCTGTTTGTTATGATTTCAGTTGTTTTGCATTTGTTGAGCAGTGCTTTACTTCCAATTATGTGGTCAATTTTAGAGTAGGTGTGATGTGGTGCTGAGAAGAATGTGTATTCTGTGGATTTGGGGTGGAGAGTTCTGTAAATGTCCACCAGGTTTGCTTGCTCCAGGTCTGAGTTCACGCCCTGGGTATCCTTGTTGATTTTCTGTCTGGTTGATCTGTCTAGTATTGACAGTGGAGTGTTAAAGTCTCCCACTATTATTGTGTGGGAGTCTAAGTCCTTCTGTAAGTCATTAAGAACTTGCCTTATGTATCTGGGTGCTCCTGTGTTGGATCCATATATGTTTAGGATCGTTAGCTCTTCTTGTTGTATCGATCCTTTTAGCATTATGTAATGGCCTTCTTTGTCTCTTTTGATCTTTGTTGCTTTAAAGTCTATTTTATCAGAGATGAGAATTGCAACTCCCGCTTTTTTTTGCTTTTCATTAGCTTGGTAAATCTTCCTCCATCCCTTTATTTTGAGCCTTTGTGTATCCTTGCATGTGAGATGGGTTTCCTGGATACAGCACACTGATGGGTTTTGGATTTTTATCCAATTTGCCAGTCTGTGTCTTTTGATTGGTGCATTTAGTCCATTTACATTTAGGGTTAATATTGTTATGTGTGAATTTGATACTGCCATTTTGATGCTAAGTGGCTGTTTTGCCTGTTAGTTGTTGTAGATTCTTCATTATGTTGAAGCTCTTTAGCATTCAGTGTGATTTTGGAATGGCTGGTACTGATTGATCCTTTCTATGTGTAGTGCCTCTTTTAGGAGCTCTTGTAAAGCAGGCCTGGTGGTGACAAAATCTCTGAGTACTTGCTTGTTCACAAAGGATTTTATTCTTCCTTCACTTCTGAAGCTCAGTTTGGCTGGATATGAAATTCTGGGTTGAAAGTTCTTTTCTTTAAGAATGTTGAATATTGGCCCCCACTCTCTTCTGGCTTGTAGTGTTTCTGCCGAGAGATCTGCTGTGAGTCTGATGGGCTTCCCTTTGTGGGTGACCCGACCTTTCTCTCTGGCTGCCCTTAGTATTCTCTCCTTTATTTCAACCCTGTTGAATCTGACGATTATGTGCCTTGGGGTTGCTCTTCTTGCGGAATATCTTTGTGGTGTTCTCTGTATTTCCTGCAATTGAGTGTTGGCTTGTCTTGCTAGGTGGGGGAAATTTTCCTGGATGATGTCCTGAAGAGTATTTTCCAGCTGGGATTCATTCTCTTCGTCCCCTTCTGGTACACCTATCAAACGTAGGTTAGGTCTTTTCACATAGTCCCACATTTCTTGGAGACTTTGTTCATTCCTTTTTGCGCTTTTTTCTCTGATCTTGGTTTCTCGTTTTATTTCATTGAGTTGGTCTTCGACTTCAGATATTCTTTCTTCTGCTTGGTCAATTCGGCTATTGAAACTTGCGTTTGCTTCGCGAAGTTCTCGTATTGTGTTTTTCAGCTCCTTTAATTCATTCATATTCCTCTCTAAGGTATCCATTCTTGTTATCATTTCCTCGAATCTTTTTTCAAATCTTTTTTCAAGGTTCTTAGTTTCTTTGCATTGATTTAATACATGATCTTTTAGCTCACAAAAGTTTCTCATTATCCATCTTCTGAAGTCTAATTCCGTCATTTCGTCACAGTCATTCTCCGTCCAGCTTTGTTCCCTTGCTGGTGAGGAGTTTTGGTCCTTTCTAGGAGGCGAGGTGTTCTGGTTTCGGGTGTTTTCCTCCTTTTTGCGCTGGTTTCTTCCCATCTTTGTGGATTTGTCCGCTGGTCGTCTGCGTAGTTGCTGACTTTTCGTTTGGGTCTCTGAGTGGACACCCAGAATGTTGATGATGAAGTATTTCTGTTGCTTGGTTTTCCTTCTACCAGTCTAGCCCCTTCGCTGTACGACTGTTGAGGTCCGCTCCAGACCCTGCTTGTCTGGGGTGCACATCTAGTAGCCGTGGCACAGCGAGGGATGCTACCAGTTTCTTTTTCTGCTCTCTTTGTCCCAGGATGATGCCTGCCTAATGACAGTCTTTTGGATATAGAGGGGTCAGGGAGCTGCTTGAGGAGACAGTTTGTACTTTATAGGGGTTTAATTGCTGAGCTGTGCACTCTGTTGTTCATTCAGGGCTGTTAGGCTGCTATGTTTGATTCTGCTGCAATACAGCTCATTAAACAAACAACCCTTTTTTTTTTCTCAAATGCTCTGTGTTGAGGGGTTTGGGCTTTATTTTTGGATGTCCGATCAGGTGTCCTGCCCAGCTAGAAGGCAGACTAGCCACTGTTTGGCTGCCGAGGCTCCGCCCTGCTGTTGTGTGATTCGCGCTGTTCCTGCCGGCTCTGCTGTGGTCTCCGCCACGCCCTGCGGCGGAGTCTCTTCGTTGTAGCGTGTTGCCTCAGCAATGGCAGGCTGCGTCAGCAGTGGGCATGTACCTCAGTAGGGACGGGTTGCCTCGGCAATGGCTGGCTGCGTCAGCAGTGGGCGTGTATCTCAGTTGGGGCGGGTTGCCTCGGCAACGGCTGGCTGCCTCAGCAGTGGGCGTGTATATCAGTTGGGGCAGGTTGCCTCCGTAGTGGTGGACGCCCCTCCCCCACAGAGCGTCTCGGACTGTCTGCCCGGGATAGTTTGAAATCGCGGTTTTGTTCGTCCCACTGGGTATCCCAAACGATCTGTCCCTGCAATCCCCTGGGCTGGGCTACTGTGCAAGTCTCGTTCAGTCTCAAGTCCAGCCCTCTCAAGTCTCAGGTTGCCGGTTCAACAAGGCACCCGGACAAGCGCGCCCTGTGGGGATTGCTGGGTAGGGCCGGCCGCCGCCGCCCCGGCTGCCGGCTTCGCCAGGCAGACCTACTGCCTGGCGTCCCGTGTCTTTTTATACTTGGGAGTTTCCCCGTTCTGTGGGCAACAAAGATCAGTCTGGAAATGCAGCACTGACTCACCGTTTGCGGATTCAACGCGGGCTCCAATCCTGGGTTGTTCTCACAGCGCCATCTTGAGTCCCCTCCCAATACTTTTTCTTATACACATTACTGAAAGATGTGAAAACATAAACATTCATAATGAAAAGTATACTTATGCCTCATTAGTTTATCATGTTTTATAACTTTAAAACAAAATCTCACGAAGTCTGTGGGTATCCCTTTCTTTTTCTGGCTCTACACTTTCTTCTGCCATCTCTATGGAACCACCAGCTTGCACACTGAAACTGTTCTCAGAAAACAAAGACATCATCAACTTCTCAAGGTTATGGTAGTGATTTAAGGCCAACAGATCCTAGATTAATGTATCAACCAATTACTGTTCATAAGCAGTCACTTGACCAGTGACATTTTAAGAGAGAGAGAGAGTGTGTGTGTGTTTGTGTGGGGTGTGTGTGTGTGTGTGTGTGTGTGATGTATTCCTGGTTTTTGGACACTTTCTGTTCCATAGATCTATCTTTGTGTCAAAATCACACTGTATGATTGTTGTAGCTTTGTAATAATTCTTCAAACTGCATTGTATTTGCTCTCTAAATTTATTCTTTTGTTTTACACAGAGTTACTGTGTATTTATGTGTCATCTACATGCCATGGAAGTCTTAAAATCAGTTGTCAGTTTCTACAAAATACCTGCTTGGATTTGGACTGGGATTGCATTATGTCATAGGAAAGAATGAACATCTTAATAATGTTGAGTTTTTCAACCTATGAATAAGGTGTTTTCTTAGAACTTATTTGATTTTTCTCCTCAATACTTTTTGGTTATCGTTGTACAGGTATTTTGCATAGTATGTCAGATATATTCCCAAGAATTTTATATTTTAATGCTATTATAAATAGTATTATTTTTAAAATTTAAATTCCTAACAGTTTATTTGTAACATATAGAATTACAATTGATTTTTGTATGTCAATCATGTGTCCTGCAATATGGGAAAACTCACTCACTGGTGTCAGTAATGTTGCAATGGATTTCACCTGGTTTTCTACACAGATGATTATGTCTGTGAATAAAGACAATTTTACTTATTTCTTTTCAGTCTAGATGCCATTTATTTTCCTCCCTCCCTTCCTCTCTTCCACTCTTCCTTGCTTCCTTCCCTCCTTTCTTCCTTCTCCTGACTCCCTTTTAAAAGTGATTACAGTGGCTCGAATTTCCAGTACATTGTTGAATAGAAGTGGTAAGAGCTGACATGCAAGTCTTATTCTTGGTCTTAGGGGAAAACATTCAGTCTTTCATCATTATGTAAGATGTTAGCATTACGTATTTTTAAAAAGCCTTTTGACATATTCAGGAAATTCTCCTGTATTCACAGTTTGCTGAGATTTTTTTTTTTTTTCTTGGAGACGGAGTTTCACTCTCATTGCCCAGGCTGGAGTGTAGTGGCCCAATCTCAGCTCACCACAACCTCCGCCTCCCAGGTTCAAGCGATTCTCCTGCCTCAGCCTCATGAATAGGTGGGATTAGAGGCAAGCACCACCACACCAGCTAATTTTGTATCTTTTTAGTAGAGACAGGGTTTCTCCATGTTGGTCAGGATGGTGTCAATATCCCAACCTCAGGTGATTTGCCTGCCTCAACCTCCCAAAGTCCTGGGATTACATGTGTGAACCACCGCACCTGGCCCCACTGAGATTATTTTTTTAATGAAAAATGTTCAATTTTCTCATGTTTTTTCTGTATCTAATACATACGGTTTTTATTTTTTAATATTGTTAATATAAGATTGATTTGGGGGAGAAGGTTAAGTTCATATTTTTAATTCAAAGTAATTTTTAAATGTAGCTTTTTCTTGAAATTTTTTAGTTTAAATCTTCTGTTTAAAAGACTAAGCATTGTCAATTATTTTTTAAACTTCTGGTGAAATATATATAATATAAAATTTCACATTTCAACAATTTTTAGCTCCATAGTTCAATAGCATTAAATACATTTACAATGTCGTACAATAATCAACATTATTAATTTCTAGAACTTTTCATAATCCCTAACAGAAACTCTGTATGCATTAAATAATATCTTCCCATAGTCTCTCTCCTTATCCCTAGTAACCTCTATTATACTTTCTGTCTCTGTGAATTTACCCATGCCAGGTATAGTATATAAGTAAAATCATGATATAGTGGCTTTTTGTGTCTGGGTTATTTCACTTACCATAATGTTTTCAAGGCTCATCTGTATTGTACAGCATGTATCAGTAGATTGTTTCCTCTTATTTGTGATTAATATTCTATTGCAGAGAAATACCACATTTTATTTAACAGTTGATGGACATTTGTATTGTTTCCAGGTTTTTACTATTATGAATAATGCACTATGGACATGTATGTAGACATGTTTCTCTTGGGTAACCACTCAGGTGGGAATCTAAGTCAAATGGTAACTATGTTTAATCTCAAGAAACTGTCAGGCTGTTGATTCAATACAGCTGTATAATTTTACATTTCCAGGAGCAGTGTTTGAGGGTTCCAATTTCTCCACATCTTTTGCAGTATTTTTTTTCATCTTTTTTATTACAGGCATTCTAGTGGTGTTAAGTGGTACCTCGTTGTTTTGATTTGCGTTTCCCTTTGATGTTGAGCATGACTTACTTCTTGTGGTTACTGGCCAGTTGTCATTTCTTAGATGAAATACCTGGTCATTATCTTTTGTCCATGTTTTAACTGATTGCCTTTTTCTTGTTGATTTGTAAGATTTCTTTATATATTCTGAACAAGAATGTATTTTTTTACAGATTTTTTAATAAACTTCGTTCTAAATCTAATATTATTGTTTCTGTGTTTTAAAATTTTGTTTTATCAGCCTCTTTTCTCAAGAACTTACCATATATATTAGTATCACATTTCTGTATTCCAATCTTTTTTTCATGATTTCCATCCTTGACTAAAAGAAAAAATATATTCTCGTTACCCAAATAATTTCCCACTTTAGTTACACCCACTATTTTTCTATAATTCACATTCTCTCCTGGGGCAAAAGATTGGGAAGATTTATGTTACTGAAGGAACTTCCTTTATATTGTTCAGGAAAAGCTTTAATGAAGTTTTACATAGTTGGAGAAATCAGGAGAAAGCATGTATGTCACTGCTTTACTAAGAAGAAGGCTTGCATGCCTTGAAATGACTTAATAGCCCTTCAATAAATGGCCTAAGATACTAAAAGCTGCCATGTCATTAAGCATCACAGTTACTTATAAAGAAAAAAAATTAGAATTTACATGTCAAAATCTTCTACTGCAAAGATGGCAAATATTTGACTGAACTGCAGTGTTTGTCCCTGTTGATGTAACTACAAGCTAGTCCCTGCCTTACTCATCTGTTTTCCATTTTTAACATTTGTTTACATTTTTATTTGACAAATGTGTATTTTTATACCATGCTTCCAACTGTCACTCTGATCTATGCCTAAATGATCATACACGGAATTCTGGAGTTTATTGAGGAGACTCATCCCATGAATGGGAAAACTCAGATAATCTGAGCAGATGTCTCTGGAAATATTGAGGAGGAAAGAAAAACTTTGTTTTCCTTTCATACAGAGATTCCCCCCATTTTTTCAATGCACACTATATGAAACACAAATCAACATCAGTTTTTCAGCACAAAAATAAAAATATTCAACGCAATTGTGAGGGGAATCATCTTTCTAAAGGTCAATTATTCTAGGGGAAACACTCAGCATATACTAGATGAATGAAAAAAGTCAGTAATGAGAAACACGTACTAACCCCCATTCCCAATTGCATTTCTGTCTTCCCACTGACAAGACCTTCTGTCTTCTCCCAAGTGTTGAGTAGAAACACTGTCAACTCTCCACATTGATCTGGCTCATTCCCAGAGCCAGGAGATGTCACTTACTTGGTGGATAGGAAATTTTACAGCCATTGGTCCATGTTTGCCTGTCAGTAAGGTTAATGTGTCAGGGATCAGTGAGCTCATCTGATCTCTCCTCTGGACTCTGTACAAGAGAGATTGAAGGCAAGTGAAGACCTTTCCTGAATTAAGTGGGTAGTGTCTGTTCTTCCAGTGAAACTTTTCTTTGTTCAGGTTCCAAAGTCAAGACTGGGGGAAATATTTGAAAATTTTTTTTTGGCCAGGCACAGTGGCTCATGCCTATAATCCCAGTACTTTGGAGGCCGAGCTGGGTGGATCATGAGGTTAAGAGACTGAGACCATTGTTTTGGATTCAAGATGGCACGGTAAGAACAACTCAGGATTGCAGCTCTCAGTGAACGCTCAGAGGGTGAGTCAAAGCCACATTTCCAGACGGATCTTTGTTGCCCACAGAACAGGGAAATTCCCAGGTGTAGGAAAGACACGGGACGCAAGTGCAGCCGTTCCGGCTGTTGCAGCCGTTTCGGCTGGCGCTGCAGTGCAGCGGCACTCCGCAACAATCCACACAAAACACACTCTCCTGGGTTCCCTGCTAAACCGGCAATCTGAGATTTGGGAGGGCATATTAGCATATCCATCTGATTAAATGGGACTTGGACAGTGAGCCACACCAGGAGATTCCTGGGAAGTGGCGTTTGAGCCAGCACAGTGGCTCACTGCATGGGAAATCACACATATACTGGTGCCCTAACAGCGGGTGACCGAAACACCTGGGAGAGAGCCATCCGTTCAACTTAAAAAAAAAAAAAGGTGCTCTGAGGCAGGGAGCCAGGCGAGCAGGCTCGGTGGGTTTCACCCCCATAGGGACAAACAAAATAGAAATTCGAAACGCTCTGGGTGGAGAGTTTCACTGTGGGCACAGCTGAACCCAGGACGGTGCAGCTCGGTGGGGGAGGGGCGTCCACCATTACCGACGTAATCGCCTCTACTGAGGTACACTCCCATTGCTGATGCAGCCTGCCATTGCTGAGGCCACCCGCCATAACAGAGAGACTCCGCTGCAGGGCAGAGCCTGTGGCGGAGCCTGTGGCTGCAGGGCAGAGCCTGCAGCAACAGGGCTGACCCCACATCAGCAGGGCAGAGCTTTGGCAGGCAAATAGTGACTAGACTGCCCCTTAGCTGGGCAGGATAGTGCAATGGACACTCATAAAGAAAGCACCAACTCCCCGAGACACAGCATCTGAGGAAAAAAAGGGGTTTTAAGAGTTCTGCTGCAGCAGACATAAATGTAGCAGCCTAACACCCCTGAATGAACAATGGAGCTCACAGCTCAGCACTTGAGCTCCTATAAAGTACAGACCATCTCCTCAAGCAGCTCGCTGACCCCAGTATATCCAGAGTCACCTCACAAAGGACTGATCAGACTGACATTAGGTGGGCATCATTCTGGGACAAAGATAGCAGAAGAAGAAAGTGGTAACATCTCTCACTGTTCTGCAGCTGCTACAGGTGTACCCCAGACAAGCAGGGCCTGGAGTGGACCTCAGCAGTCATACAGCGGAGGGGCTAGGCTGGTAGAAAGAAAACCAGGTAACAGAAATACCTCATCATCAACAATCTGGGTGTCCACTCAGAGACCCAATCAAAAAGTCAGCAACTACTCAGAAAACAGGTGGATAAATCCACAAAGATGGGAAGAAACCAGTGCAAAAAGGAGGAAAACACCCGAAACCAGAACACCTCACCTCCTACAAAGGACCAAAACTCCTCACCAGCAAGGGAACAAAGCTGGATGGAGAATGACTGTGACAAAATGACAGAATCAGACTTGAGAAGGTGGGTAATGAGAAACTTCTGTGAGCTAAAAGAACATGTTCTAAATCAATGATAAGAAACTAAGAACCTTGAAAAAAGATTTGAAAAAGATTCGAGGAAATGATAACAAGAATGGACAACTTAGAGAGGAATATGAATGAATCGAAGGAGCTGAAAAACAAACACGAGAACTTCGTGAAGCATGCACAAGTTTCAACAGCCAAATTGACCAAGCAGAAGAAAGAATATCAGAAGCTGAAGATCAACTCAATGAAATAAAACGAGAAACCAAGGTTAGAGAAAAAAACACAAAAAGGAATGAACAAAGTCTCCAAGTAATGTGGGACTATGTGAAGAGACCTAACCTACGTTTGATAGGTATACCAGAAGGGGACAAAGAGAACGAACTCAAGCTGGAAAATACTCTTCAGGATATTATCCAGGAAAATTTCCCCAACCTAGCAAGGCAGGCCAACACTCAAATCCAGGAAATACAGAGAACACCACAAAGATATTCCACAAGAAGACCAACCCCAAGGCACATAATTGTCAGATTCACCAGGGTGGGAATGAAGGAGAAAATACTAAGAGCAGCCAGAGGGAAAGGTCGGGTCACCCACAAAGGGAAGCCCATCAGACTCACAGCAGATCTCTCAGCAGAAAGTCTACAAGCAAGAAGAGAGTGGGGGCCAATATTCAACATCCTTAAAGAAAAAACTTACAACCGAGAATTACATATCCAGCCAAACTGAGCTTTGTAAGTGAAGGAAAAATAAAATCCTTTGCGAATAAGCAAGTACTCAGAGATTTTTTCACCACTAGGCCTGCTTTATAAGAGCTCCTGAAAGAGGCACTACACATAGAAAGGAACAACCAGTACCAGCCATTCCAGAAACACACTAAATGCTAAAGAGCATCAACAAAATGAAGAATCTTCATCAACTAATGGGCAAAACAGCCAGCTAGAATCAAAATGGCAGTATCAAGTTCACACATAACAATATTAACCCTAAACGTAAATGGGCTAAATGCACCAATCAAAAGACACAGACTGGCAAATTGGATAACAAATCAAAACCCATCAGTGTGCTGTATCCAGGAAACCCATCTCACATGCAAGGATACACAAAGGCTCAAAATAAAGGGATGGAGGAAGATTTACCAAGCAAATGGAGAGCAAAAAAAAAAAAAAAAAAAGCAGGCGTTGCAATTCTCATCTCTGATAAAATAGACGTTAAAGCAACAAAAATGAAAAGAGACAAAGAAGGTCATTACATAATGGTAAAAGGATCAATACAACAAGAAGAGCTAATGATCCTAAATACATATGGACCCAATACAGGAGCACCCAGATATATAAGGCAAGTTCTTAATGACTTACAAAGAGACTTAGACTCCCACATAATAATAATGGGAGACTTTAACACTCCACTGTCAATATTAGACAGATCAACCAGACAGAAAATTAACAAGGATATCCAGGGCTTGAACTCAGACCTGGAACAAGCAAACCTGATAGACATTTACAGAACTCTCCACCCCAAATCCACAGAATATACATTCTTCTCAGCACCACATCACACCTACTCTAAAATTGACCACACAATTGGAAGTAAAGCACTCCTCAGCAAATGCAAAACAACAGAAATCATAACAAACAGTCTCTCAGACATAGTGCAATCAAGTTAGAACTCAGAATTCAGAAACCAACCCAGAACCGCACAGCTTCATGGAAACTGAACAACTGGCTCTTGAATGTTGACTGGATAAACAACGAAATGAAGGCAGAAATAAAGAAGTTCTTCGAAACCAACGAGAATGAAGACACAACATGCCAGAATCTCTGGGACACATTTAAAGCAGTCTCTAGAGGAAAGTATATAGCAATATAGCCCATATGAGAAGGGTGTAGAAATCCCAAATTGACACCCTATCGTCAAAATACAAAGAGCTAAAGGAGTGAGATCAAAAAAACTCAAAACCCAGCAGAAGACAAGAAATAACTAAGATCAGAGCAGAACTGAAGGAGATAGAGACACGAAAAACCCTTCAAAAAATCAATAAATCCAAAAGTTGGTTTTTTGAAAAGGTCAACAAAATAGACAGACCACTAGCCAGATTGATAAAAAAGAGAAGAGAGAACAACCAAATAGATGCAATAAAGAATGATTAAGGGGAAATCACCACAGATTCCACAGAAATTCAAACCATCATCAGAGAATATTACAAACAACTCTATGCACATAAACTAGTAAACCTGGAAGAAATGGATAAATTCCTGGACACCCATGTCCTCCCAAGCCTAAACCAGGAGGAAGCTGAAACTATGAATAGACCAATAACTAGGTCTGAAGTCGAGGCAGCAATTAAGAGCATACTACACAAAAAAAAGTCCAGGTCCAGATGGGTTCACAGCCGAATTCTACCAGACACACAAAGAGGAGCTGGTACCAATCCTTCTGAAACTATTCCAAATAATCCAAAAAGAGGGAATCCTTCCCAAATCATTTTATGAGACCAACATCATTCTGTTACCAAAACCCGGCAGAGACCCAACAAGAAAAGAAAACTTCAGGCCAATACCCATGATGAACATACATGCAGAAATCTTCAATAAAATACTGGCAAGCCGATTGCAACAGCACATCAAAAAACATATCCATCATGATCAAGTAGGATTCATCCCGGGGATGCAAGGCTGGTTCAACATACGCAAGTCTATAAACGTAATTCACCACATAAACAGAACCAAAAACAAAAACCACATGATTATCTCAATTGACGCAGAGAAGGCCTTTGACAAAATTCAACAACCCTTTATGCTAAAAACCCTTAATAAACTCGGTATTGACGAAACATATCTCAAAGTAATAAAAGCTATTTACGACAAACCAACAGCCAATATCATACTGAATGGGCCAAAACTGGAAGCATTCCCTTTGAAATCCGGCACTAGGCAAGGATGCTCTCTTTCACCACTCCTATTCAATATAGCACTGGAAGTTCTAGTCAGAGCAATCAGGCAAGAAAAAGAAATAAAGGGTATTCAAATAGGAAAGGTGGAAGCCAAATTGTCTCTATTTGCAGACGACATGATAGTATACCTAGAAGACCCCATCGCCTCAGCCCAAAAACTCCTGAAACTGATAAGCAACTTCAGCAAAGTCTCAGGATATAAAATCAATGTGCAAAAATCACAAGCATTCCTCTACACCAATAACAGACTTAAAAAGAGCCAAATCAAGAACGAACTGCCATTCACAATTGCTACAAAATGAATAAAATACCTAGGAATACAACTCACAAGGAACGTAAGGGACCTCTTCAAGAAAAACTACAAACGACTACTCAATGAAATAAGAGAGGACACAAATAGATGGAGAAACATTCTGTGTTCATGGTTAGGAATAATTAATATCGTAAAAATGGCTATACTGCCCAAAGTAATTTACAGAATCAATGCTATCCCCATCAAGCTACCATTGACTTTCTTCACAGAACTGGAAAAATCCACCATGAACTTCATATGGAACCAAAAGAGAGCCTGCATAGCCAAGTCAATTCTAAGCAAAAAGAACACAGCGGGGGGCATCACACTACCGGATTTCAAGCTGTACTACAAGGCTACAGTAATCAAAACAGCATGGTACTGGTACCAAAACAGAGATATAGACCAATGGAACAGAACAGAGGCATCAAAGGCAACACAGCATATCTACAACCATACAATATTTGATAAACTTGACAAAAACAAGCAATGGGGAAAGGATTCCCTGTTTAATAAATGGTGTTGGGAAAACGGGCTAGCCATGTGCAGAAAGCAGAAACTGGACCCCTTCCTGACACCTTACACGAAAATTAACTCCAGATGGATTAAAGACTTAAACATAAGACCTGGCACGATAAAAACCCTAGAAGGAAATCTAGGCAAAACTATCCAGGACATAGGAGTAGGCAAAGACTTCATGAACAAAACACCAAAAGCATTGGCAACAAAAGCCAAAATAGACAAATGGGACCTAATCAAACTCCACAGCTTCTGCACGGCAAAAGAAACAGTCACTAGAGTGAATCGGCAACCAACAGAATGGGAAAAAATTTTTGCAGTTTACCCATCTGACAAAGGGCTGATATCCAGAATTTACAAAGAACTCAAACAGATTTACAGGAAAAAAACAAACAAGCCCATTCAAAAGTGGGCAAAGGATATGAACCGACACTTTACGAAAGAAGACATATATGAGGCCAACAGTCATATGAAAAAATGCTCATCATCACTGGTCATCAGAGAGATGCAAATCAAAACCACATTGAGATACCATCTCACGCCAGTTAGAATGGCGATCATTAAAAAATCTGGAGACAACAGATGCTGGAGAGGATGTGGAGAAAAAGAACACTTTTACACTGTTGGTGGGAGTGTAAATTAGTCCAACCATTGTGGAAGACAGTGTGGCGATTCCTCAAGGCCTTAGAAATAGAAATTCCATTTGACCAGCAATCCCATTACTGGGTATATACCCAAAGGACTATAAATCATTCTACTATAAGGACACATGCACACGAATGTTTATTGCAGCACTGTTTCCAATAGCAAAGACCTGGAATCAACCCAAATGCCCATTGATGATAGACTGGATTGGGAAAATGTGGCACATATACACCATGGAATATTATGCAGCAATCAGAAATGATGAGTTTGTGTCGTTTGTAGGGACATGGATGAATCTGGAGAACGTCATTCTCAGCAAACTGACACAAGAAAAAAAAAGGAAACACCGCATATTCTCACTCATAGGCGGGTGATGAAAAATGAGAACACATGGACACAGAGAGAGGAGTACTAAACACTGGGGTCTATTGGGGGGAAAAGGGGAGGGCCAGTGGGAGGGGGAGGTGGGGAGGTATAGCCTGGGGAGAAACGCCAAATGTGGGTGAAGGGGTGAAAGCAAACAGAACACACTGCCATGTGTGTACCTATGCAACTGTATTGCATGCTCTGCACATGTACCCCAAAACCTAAAATGCAATAAAAAAATAAGAAAAAAAAAATGTGTACGGAATGCGAAAAGGAGCCTGGATAGCCAAGGGAATCCTAAGCAAAAGGAACTACACTACAAGGCTACAGTGACTAAAACGGCATGGTACTGGTACTGGTACAAAACCAGGCACATAGACCAACAGCACAGTAAACAGATAACCTACAGAGTGGGAGAAAGACTTGGGCAAACTATTCATCTGACAGAGGTCTAATATCCGGCCTCTGTAAAAGCCTAAACAAATTTACAAGGGAAAAACAAACAACACCATCAAAAAAAAGGGCAAATGACATGAACAGAGACTTCTCAAAAGAAGACATACATGTGGCCAAGAAGTACATGAAAAAAAGGGCAGTATCACTGATCTTTAGAGAAATGCAACTCAAAACCACAATGAGATACCATCTGACAACAGTCAGAGTGGCTATTATCAAAAACTCAGAATAAATAAATAAATAACAGATGCTGCTGAGGTTGCTGAAAAAAAGGAAACCCTTGTACACTGTTGAAGGGAGTGCAAATTGGTTCAACCATTGTGGAAAGCAGTACGGCAATTCCTCAAAGAGCTAAAAGCAGAACTACCATTTGACCCAGCAATCCCATAACTGGGCATATAGCCAGAAGAATATAAAGTATTCTACCATAAGGACACATGCACCCGACTATTCACAGCAGCACTGTTCACAAAAGCAAAAACACGGAATCCACCTAAATGCCTATCAATGACAGACTGGATAAGGCAAGTGTGGCACTTATACACCGTGGAATATTATGCAGCCATAAAAAAGAACAAGGCTATGTCTTTTGTGGGAACCTGCATGGAGCTAGAGGCTATCAGCTCAGCAACCTGATGCAGGAGAAGAAAAGCAAATCCCACATGTTCTCACGGAGCTAAATGGTAAGAATTGTGAACACAAAGAGGGAAACAACAGGCCCTGGGTTGTACTTAAGTGGCGGGGGTGGGAGGGGGGACGTGGGACGAGGGAGAGGAGCAGAAAAGAGATAACTATTGGGTACCGGGCTCAATACCCGGGTGATGTAATAATATGTGCAACAAGCCCCGGTGACAAACCCTCACGTGCACCCCCAAACATAAAATAAAAAGTTTTTAAAAACGTTAAAAAAAAAACAACACAAGTTTAGAATCTTAAAACAACACACTTTTATCATCTCAGAGTTTCTATGGAACAGGAGTTGGAGTAAGGCCTAGGTTGCTCTTCTCAAAATTTCATAAAGTTCCAATCAAGGTGTCAACAGTTCTGTGGTCTCATCTGGAAGATGAGATGAATTCACTTCCAAACTCATTCACTTTTTGGCAGAATTCATTTCCCTGTGGCTATATGGTTGAGTCCAACTGTTCCTACAGGCTACCTGCAGTGCTTTGCCACATGGGCTTCTTCATAGGTGGTTTACAATATGACTGCTTCATTAAGGCCAGCAAGGGAGTGAAAGTGGAACATTTCAGAAATCTCTGGGCTCTGGTTTTAAGAAACTTATTGAAAGATAATCATTTGCCATCAAAGGTTTTCTTGCAGCCAGTCTGAAACTAGAAATTACTGATTCCTGTCCTTGTAGTAAATCTCTCTTCATCACTTGTATTCTGGAACTCAAAGAAGGACCTGCATAATTATTGAATATAAATTTCAGTTCCAGAGCCTGCATTTATTGATATTTAACCTCCTGAGATGAAAGCTCATTGGAACATCCAACTTGTAACATTCATAAAGGTGTATACCAACTCTTTCTCTTCTCTTTACTATTCAATCTCTGTCCCCACCACAAGGCAAATTTCATTTATTTTTAAGGACTCAGATAATTTATATGTCAATGATTGCCAAAAGTTAAGGCCCAGAGCTCTCTTGCCATATTCAGTCTCAAATTACAATGGATTCTCCGACATTTTACTAAGATGTACATCAGTTATCTGAATCTGACCAGTTGAAAACTGGATTCACCATCGTCGGCCCTCTCATCTACCCACACCCATTCTTAACAAATCGTCTTCTTTCTCTCATTAAATAGAAACACTGGCCAGGCGTGGTGGCTCATGCCTGTAATCCCAGCACTTTGGGAGGCCGAGGTGGGCAGATCACAAGGTCAGAAGTTTGAGACCAGCCAGACCAACATGGTGAAACCTCGTCTCTACTGAAAATATACAAGTTGGCTGGACGTGTTGGCATGCACCTGTATGTAACCCCAGCTAATCAGGAGGCTGACACCAGAGAATTGCTTGAAACTGGGAGGTGGAGGTTGTAAAGAGCTGAGATCACGCCACTGCACTCCAGCCAGAGCAACAAAATGAGATTCTGTCTCAAAAAAAAACCAGCAACAACAACAACAAAAAAACACCAATGTGGAGCTGAGTTTTCATTCTTTCCTCCTCCCTACCATTTACAAATAATCAAATACTGGCTTTCAACTTCACATTGTTTAAAATTTGAGTTATGAACAGTGTATATTTGTAGTAAAATTATAAAATTAATATTTATGAACTCAGTAATCTAATAAAGAAATAAAACTCACTGTTACTTGCTGCTAATTTCACTTTGAGCTTATCTAAAAGCATTCCAGTGCCTCTTCACTACTCCAGAGTTAATTTCTAAGTTTTGTGTTAATTATTTTCTTCTTGTTCTTTATATGCGTTCCCAAACAATATAATGTTTATCTTTACCTGATTTTAAAATCTATAAAAATGCTATTCCAAAATATCTATGCTTTCAGCAACTTAATTTGTTTTCACTTGACACTTTAATATTTATACTGTGGCTTCGAGGTGGAGTTTACTTGAAATTTGTATAGAAAAATATTTTGTGAATATATAGCAGTTGTAAAATTTCCTAACAATGGTCATTTGTTTAAAAAGAATATTTTTTTTTGCTATAACAATGTTTCTGTGAGATTATTGTACATGTCCTCAATCCATATGACCAGGGGTTGCATTACACAAAAAACAATTTATACCTAAAAGTAAAATTTCTGGGTTTTCATACATGCATATTTCCAACTTTACTAGTTAATGCCAAGTTATGTCCAAGTATATACATTAAAATTCATACTTTTTCTTGAAGTGCTTAAGAGTTCCCATTACTCTGTATGCCAGCCAACACTTGATTTTTCAAGACATTTATTTTGTCAATATGGTGGGTATAAATAGTATCTTGCTGTGGTTTAGTTTTAATTTCTCTGAAATTTAATGTAGGTAGATATATTTTTATTTGGTGCTAGCCGTCTGTTTTTTGTGAAATATATGGGTTTGTATTTTTGACGATTTTTATTAGGTAGTTTACCTTTTCTTAGTGAAATTTAGAAGTTCTTTATATATGTAGAGCGATATCACTTTTCAGTTATGCCTGTGCAAATTTTGCACACCCAATTGATGGCTATTTTGTGTTTACTTGTAATCAATAATAAAAGTTTTTTTTCATTTGATCAACAAAACTTTTAAATTTTAATGTAAATTAAGTAGACAGTTTTACTTGATATTTTCTCTTATGAAAACTTTACTCCCCAGAAGTCATAAAAACATCCCGCAATTTCCCATAAAAATTTTAAAAACTTATCTTCAGCATTTAGTTTTTTTAACCTATCTGGAATTGACTTTTGTGTATGAGATGATGTAAGGAACAAATTCTTTTCTTAAAATGGCAAACTATTCTGTTACCATCCCCCAACCCCATCGCCTCCATCAAGTATTTCTCCTGGTGTTATCCCTTTCCATTCTCCCTGACCCCCCCTGCTGTTCTTCCCCTCCCTCCCCTCCCCTCCATCCCCCCACCTAGCCCAGTCAGTTTTGTTCTCTTCCCTGTGCCCAAGTGTTCTCATTGTTCATCACCCACCTATGAGTGAAAACATGCGGTGTTTTGTTTTCTGTTCTTGTGTGAGTTTGCTGAGAATGATGGCTTCTAGATTCATCCATGTCTCTAAAAAGGATACAAACTGGTCTTTTTTATGGCTGCATAGTCATCCAGGTTGTATATGTGACACACAGAATTGTTTTCTAGGTCGTCCCTTCTTTAAGATTAACTCTCTGTAAGTTCAGGATTCATGTGGATGCAGCATGGGGACATTTACAATTTTTTCATTTTAAAAGAACCAGTCACTAGTTCCCAGGTCCAAGAGCACTGATTTGATTTACTGGTTTCAGGGCAGAGCTTCCCATGCTCGAACTTTTACAAATGGAAAAAAAATGGAAGTTATATTTTAAGAACTGTTACTTTAATAAGCTCATATGATATTTGTTTAATTGCATCTTGGGCAAGTCTTCCAAACTTTGTGAAATTATAAGAGAAATGTAACTTACATGAAATAAAAATCTAGTCATTATATTCTACTTTTGAATCTTCACAGGCTCTACCTGTTTCTTTCTGCACTATTCTTTAAGATTTTAGATGAATGTGATTGATGCATTAATGCCACTTTTATGAGCAAATATGCATATTAATTAGGAAAAAAGTACAGGTATTTGCTAAATTCTTTTAGGCAAGCACACTTTATTTGTATTTTATTTTGAAATTTCAATCAGACAATTCATTTGTTTTCTTGCAAAATATGCAACACTACATGGAATTTACCTGTAGAATTTAAAATAATCTTTTTCAAAATTCTCTTCCATTTTTATACTTTTTAATTTTAGTAAAGTTATTTGTATATGTGTAGTATATATATGTATAAACACACACACACATGCTCAGACCAGAAGTTCACTTTAATTGTATATTCTACAAAAATGCATGCTTAGGTATACTACTATACATATCCCCAAAAACAATAGCATTCTTATTCACGATAGACAAAAGCTGTAAGCAATCCAATATTGATCAGCAATAGAATTTAAAGGTAAATTAAGGTGTATTTATACAGGGGATTATTCATCAGCAATGAAAATGAAGGAACTACAGTTATAGCTAGCAACATGCATAAATCTTAAAAACGGAATACTGAATTTGAATGGTAGAAGTCATAAAACAGAAATATACAATATTACTACATTCACATAAAGTTCAAAACAGGTAATACTAAATTATGTAATTTAATAATACATTTTTACATAGTAATACTATAATGAAAAGCAAGGAAAATATTACTGTAAATATCCAGACAGTGGTTTCTTAGAATGGGAGAAAAGGTATAATTGGCTACAGCTGTTGGCAACGTCTCACTTTGAAACTTGGTGGTGAATTATATAAATGTTCACCTTACTTTAATTCTATTTACTATAAATTTACATTGTGCTTTTATGTTTTTTATATCAGTATTTGTGTTTGTATATTTTACAATAAAAAAAGGATGGACCACAGTTGTATCAGACCATTCTCACACTGCCATAAAGGAGTACCTAAGACTGGGTAATTTATAAAGGAAAGAGCTTTCATTTGCTCATAGGTTTGCAGACTGTACAGGAAACATGGCTGCAGAGGTCTCAGGAAACTTACAATCGTGGTGGAAGGCAAAGAGGAAGCAAGCTCATTTTACATGCCAGAAGCAGGCTGAAGAGAAAGAAGGGGAAGGTGCTATTCACTTTTAAACCACCAGAGTAAGTGGGACCTAAAGTTTGCACGTTTAAGATCTGTCAGTTACATTCATGCCACCCAATCCTATAATTGTCTACCATCACCCAAGTAAAAATTTGTGGAATATGTAAAGGAGGCAAGTTCTAAATGGATAAACATAGTTTTCTTTGGACTATATTTAAAGTACTTAGATGTGTAAGAATTTGAATTTCATGCATGCAGGTTTTGGGCTGGTGGGTCCTCACCAGCTGTAAATAAGGAAGCAGTATGAGATGCAGAGAAGCCATCTCAGGCTGTTTATGAAGCATCTACTCTGTTCCCTTGTCTCCTTGATCCTCTACTTTTTGAACTAACCTCAGGACATAAACGCTACATCCTTAATTCTATTTACAGAACAATGTCCCCTCCGAATGCTTATTCCAATTCCAATTTGGCTTTTCCCCAAAGGCAGTACTTTCTTTCCAGTATTTTTTTATTCCTTTACACCTTTACACCTCAGTACCGTGCGAATGGGAGCATGATGAAATGCGCCCGTTTCTCCCCCTCCTCATTTTGACATCCTGTTCAAGGAATTTCAAGTTTCTCCTAAGAGACCACTTGATGCTTACAGCTTTCAACGAGATGCACTATCACACTGGGCAGGCCTGAAATGTCGTGGGGATCCTTGGGGATGGCCCTGGGCATGGTTGAAGCCCCGACGGACCTTTTCTCAGCAGGGTTCAGTCTGCCAGAGTCCTAAAATCGCGAGACTGTCTGAAGCGCTGCCACAGAGGGCCCCTGCTTTGCTAGGCCACTCTCATTGTTGCACAAAGATGGTGGTCACTGTAATACGAGCTGTGGCTCAGCGCTCACGCTTGTGACACACCGCAAAGACATGCCTATTCGACTGCCCGGCTTTCTAGCTGCAATGTTGGCGCTGTCCAGGTGCTGCAGCACAGGTGCACGGTGGAGGTGGTGCCATGGGCAGCCCCAGACAGGAAGCTGCAAGCCACAAGCAGCGCAGGACCCCGACAGTCCTGACATTCATACCTAGTTGAGAAGAAAGTCATCCGAGAAGCTGCTGAGCATACAGGGTCAGGTCCGAGCAGCAGGCACAAGCAGAGCAGTCAGTGGAAACCTGGGGCAGGACGGCAGCGCGCTCCAGGGAGCCCTCTTACCAGCCAGAGGGCCTGGCCGGCCTACAGGCGGGCCCGTGAGAGCGCCCCTCAGAGCTGTTTCTCCGCCAGAGGGGAGGAGGAGGGGGTGGTGGGGGGGGAGGGGGGAGTCTGTTTTGCGCCGGCCGTTAGCGCGCATGCGCATTGATGCCTAAAGGCTCTGCTGCGCTAGGTGCTGCTTTCAGAGATTGGAGACTGGAGTGTCCCTGGCGGCGGTTGTAGCTGGACTTGGTTACCTGCGGTTGCTTTGCTCCAGAGCAGCGGAAAGCGAGTGGGAACTGAGTTGTCTTGAAGCCAGTCCTTCAGCCTGGGAGATCTTTGGCTTTAGGATGGGGTTGGCGGCATGGTTCCTGCAGGCCTGCAAGAGACGCGGGACTAGCTGGAGGAAGAATCCTCACAAGGATGACTATGGTTTCTCAAACACCTTGTACCGAATCCGGCAGAAAGATCTGGGCATGATCCACAAAGCTGCCATTGCGGGTGATGTGAACAAGGTGGACCAGATTCTCTTACTCAGGGAAAATGAGATAAACGACACAGACAAGAAGATGAGGTAATGGCCGGGGTCAGGGACTGCAAAGGGAGGCCTGGGAATAGGGGAGAAGACCCTATTCCTGGCTTTGGGGTAGAGGAGATATAGTGCAGGGTGAAGGCATGGATGGGGTGGAAGTCAGGCTGGGGGTAGAATTGGGTGGGCGGGTGGGGTGATTGTGGTGGGTGTAGAGTTGGTTGGGGGACTGTGGTAGGAAGTGGAGTTGGGTGGCATTGGATGTGGTGGGGGACTGTGGTGGGGGTAGCGTTGGTGACAGACTGGTGGGGAGTGGAGTGGACTAAGGGTTGAATGGGGTGAGGAACTGTGGTGGAGGACATTGGATGTGGTGGGGACTGGTCGATAGTGGAGTGGAGTGAAGGTTGGATGGGGTGTGGGGGGGTTGTGGCGGTTGAGTGGGATAGGGTTGGATGGAGTGGGGGTACTGGTGAGGGTTAGAGTTGGGTAGGATGGCGGTGGAATGCAAGGTGGGGGTGAGGTGAGTGCTGTCACCACGGGCACTAGGCTCTCTACCTTGGCAGGCTCAGTAGCACCTGGGATGTGGAAACTTTGCCGTAGGGGTGGAGCACCCAAGCCGTCTTTATCAGCAGCAAAGCAAAAACAACGCTTAGCTGGTTTCTGATCCACTCATCATTCCCCTTATAGAGCACTTTATAAACCATCTTAAAGTGATTTAACTAACAAAATTAAGTATATAGATCACTTTATTTTTCTTTTCTTTAATGTTCTTATTTTATTGCATTTTAGGTTTTGGGGTACATGTGAAGGACATGCAAGATTGTTGCATAGGTACACACACGGCAGTGTGATGTGCTGCCTTCCTCCCCATCACCTATATCTGACATTTCTCCCCATGCTATGTCTCCATAACTCCCCATGCCCCGCTGTTTCTCCCCTATTTCCCCTCTGACAGACCCCAATGGGTGATGCTTCCCTCCCTGTGTCCATGTGTTCTCATTGTTCAATACCCGCCTATGAGTGAGAACATGCAGTGTTTGATTTTCTGTTCTTGTGTCAGTTTGCTGAGAATGATGGTTTTGAGGTTCATCCATTCCCTACAAAGGATACAAACTCTTCATATTTGATGGCTGCATAGTATTCCATGGTGTATATGTGCCACATTTTCCCTGTCCAGCCTATCATCGATAGGCATTTGGGTTGGTTCCAAGCCTTTGCTATTGTAAACTGTGCTGCAGTGAACATTCATGTGCATGTGTCCTTATAGTAGAATGATTTATAATCCTTTGGATATATACCCAGTAATGGGATTGCTGGGTCAAATGGAATATCTATTTCTAGGTCCTTGAGGAATTGCCACACTGTCTTCCACAATGGTTGAACTAATTTACACTCCCACCAACAGTGTAAAAGTGTTCCTATTTCTCCACATCCTCTCCAGCATCTGTTGTCTCCAGATTTTTTTAATGGTTGCCATTCTAACTGGCGTGAGATGGTATCTCAGTGTAGTTTTGATTTGCATTTCTCTAATGACCAGTGATGATGAGCATTTTTTCATATGTTTGTTGGCCTCATGTATGTCTTCTTTTGTAAAGTGTCTGTTCATGTCCTTTGCCCACTTTTGAATGGACTTGTTTTTTTTTTTTTTCCTTGCAAATCTGTTTTAGTACTTTGTAGATTCTGGATATCAGCCCTTTATCAGATGGATAGATTGCAAATTTTTTTTCCCATTCTGTTGGTTGCTGATTCACTCTAATGTCTGTTTCTTTTGCTATGCAGAAGCTGTGGAGTTTGATTAGGTCCCAGTTGTCAATTTTGGCTTTTGTTGCCAATGCTTTTGGTGTTTTGGTCATGAAGTCCTTGCCTACACCTATGTCCTGAATGGTTTGCCTAGGTTTTTTTCTAGGGTTTTTATGGTGTTAGGTCTTATGTTTAAGTCTTTAATCCGTCTGGCGTTAATTTTAGTGTAAGGTGTCAGGAAGGGATCCAGTTTCTGCTTTCTGCACATGGCTAGCCAGTTTTCCCAACACCATTTATTAAACAGGGACTCCTTTTCCCACTGCTTGTTTTTGTCAGGTTTGTCAAAGATCAGATGGTTGTAGATGTGTGGTGTTGCCTCCGAGGTCTCTGTTGTGTTCCATTGTTCTATGTCTGTGTTTTGGTACCAGTACCATGCTGTTTTGATTACTGTAGCCTTGTAGTATAGTTTGAAGTCAGTAGTGTGATGCCTCCCACTTTGTTGTTTTTTTTTTTGTTTTTTTTTGCTGAGAATTTACTTGGCTATGCGGGCTCTCTTTTGGTTCCATATGAAGTTTAAGGTGGTTTTTTTCCAGTTCTGTGAAGGTCATTGGTAGCTTGATGGGGATAGCGTTGAATCTGTAAATTACTTTGGGTGGTAGGGCCATTTTCATGATATTGATTCTTCCTAAACATGAACATGGAATGTTTCTTCATCTGTTTGTGTCCTCTCTTATTTTGTTGAGCAGTGGTTGGTAGTTCTCCTTGAAGAGGTCCTTTACATTTTTTGTTGAAAGGAACAAAACTGACCAGACATCAACTGGTGGGAAATATTAATCCCTGTCACTGTCTTCAAAGAGACCAGTGT
Source organism: Callithrix jacchus (assembly GCF_049354715.1). Lineage (NCBI taxonomy): Eukaryota > Metazoa > Chordata > Mammalia > Primates > Cebidae > Callithrix > Callithrix jacchus. The sequence goes on along the minus strand of NC_133514.1, from coordinate 50,451,985 downwards.
GCCTGGAGAGAAGGACTCTCTGGCCCCACCTGGAGCCCTCCGCAGGGTTCCTTCCTGCCTCCAAGCCCACCTCACCCTTCTGTCACCTGTGCACCATGGGCCGGGGTTATCACTGAGGGCAGCCCTCGCCATTCCTTGGTGGATCCCAAGGGAAGGTGATTCTGTAGCCTGGATTCTGAAAAGGCTCTGGCTGAAGCTTTGTGGTGATATTTACATCTTGAGAAAGTTTTGCCATCATGAGAGTAGAAAAAAAATTCCTTCCCTCTGGCATTCTGTCTTCCTCTGAGGTGGGGTCACTAGATGTACAAGTTTGATTTTCCGCTTAAAAGGTCCTGTTGCTCTGTGGCTGGCTGAATAATCCTCAGTCCCACAGACCTATAGTTAGAACTGCCTTATCAGTGGTTGCCCACCTCTATAATGGTGGACTCTCTCTGTAATCGTGGGCTGTTTTGGCAATGGTGGGCAGCCTCAGCAATGGTGGACTACCTCTGTAGTGGTGGACTGCCTCAGTAATGGCGGATGCCCCTCCCCCACTGAGTTGGACTGTCCTGGGTTCAGCTGTGCTTACTGTGAAACTCTCAATGCAGAGTGATTCAGATTGCTGTTTTTTTGTGGAGGTGGGATCAGCTGAGCCTGATCACCTGGCTCCCTGCCTCAGAGCCCTTTGTTTTCTTTTTTTTTTTTTCAGTTGAATGGGTGACTCTGTCTCCCAGGTGTTCCAGTTGCCTGTTGAAAAGGCTCTGGGATCTGTGTGATTTCCCATGCGGTGACCCATTGTGCTGGCTGAAACAGCCACTCTGAAATTTGTGGTGCTTTTTTTGCCCAGGAATCTCCTGGCCTGGCTCCTTGTTTAAGCCCTCATTTTTATCAGTTGAATGGGTGACTCTATCTTCCAGGAGCTCCAATCGCCAGCTAAAATGGCACCTGGACCTGTGTATTTTGTGCGGAGAACCACAGAGCCGGCCAAAACAGCCATGCTGGCGACTCGTGGGGCTCCTCCACTTGGGAAGCTTTTGGTCTGTGGGCAATAAAAATCCGTCTGGAAATGCAGTGTCTACCCTCCGCGCTTTCCCTGGAAGCTTCAATCCTGAGCTGCTCCTAATCAGCCATCTTGGATCCGTTCCTTGTAAAGGGGGCATTATTATGTGTGCTTGTAGGTTTTTCTGCATACATTTTATTGTATATATAATTTTTATTATATACAGGTTTATTACATATATGCAAACAGTAACAATGAACTCCTCAGCTTTGTGTATTCATTCTTTCAATCCATTTATTTCTTCAACATAAGCCAAATAACTTTCATGTAGCAGATACATTCTTCCATCTTTCAGGACCCCCTTCCATTATTAAAATTTTCATTTACCTGCCCAGCCTAAGCAAGCTGAGAGATTTAAAATTGGATTATTAGTGTTAAATCTCAATTGAAGCTTTTAGTCCCTTTTTTCAAATGAAAGTATTTCTGAAGCTAGAAAATGTTTGTAAAAGATAACCTTTAAATACCCTTCTGAAAATTTAAATTTAGCTCACAGAAGTTTAAATACCAACAGTGTTAGATACTAATATTAATTTTTGGAAATACTTGATTCAATACATTCTATAAATCTAAATATTAACAAAATAGGTGTGCCTATTCATTTGAATCCTGAGTTTTCTTTGGCTTTAAGTTTTCCGAAAAAGTAAGAATTACTTTGTTTTAAAAATGTGTTGTTATTTTCATTTCAGCCCTCTTTTTCTGTGGTACTTCTAAGAATGAAATGTATTTAGATACCAATCATATGAGTAGAGCTGCCTGTTCTATATACCATATCTCAGTGTAAGGCACTATGAATTATGGGATGCCCCATTATTTTATGTATCAGTAAGAAAATGTTTAAAATACTGCCAATAGGCTGGGCATGGTGGCTCACACCTGTAATCCCAGCACTTTGGGAGGCCAACGAGGGAGGATACCAGAGGTCAGGAGTTCGAGACCAGCCTGGCTAACATGGTGAAACCCCATCTCTACTGAAAATACAAAAAATTACCCGGGCATGGTGGCAGGCCCCTGTAATCCCAGCTACTCGGGAGGCTGAGGCAGGAGAATTGCTTGAACCCAGGAGTCAGAGGTTGCAGTGAGAGGTTGCAGTGAGCCGAGATCACCCCATTGCACTCCAGCTTGGGCAACGAGAGCAAAACTCCATCTCAAAAATAAATAAATAAAATGAAATGCTGCCAATGATAGTCTTAATACATCATGAATTATAAGCAGGATTCCAAAGTCAGAAATGTTAAAATGTGACAAATTGAGCTTCTTAGTTGAAATATAGTGATACCTCTAATCCTTAAAACATATTTCAAAGTAGGTATAATTGTAATAATTTACTTAATTAAAATGTTTTTGTAAGTAGTAATGCTTAACGATTATTGAGCTGCTATTTGTGCTGAGAACTGTTGTAAATGCTCTGTATAGATTCTCATGTAAGCATCACACTGGGAGATAGCTACTCTTCTCATCTGTATCTTACTAATGAGGAAATTGAGGCTCATAAGGGCTCACCAGCAGTGAATGAGTGACAGAGCTTAAAGTAGGAATCAAGCCCAAATTGAACTGAATCCAAAGGCTAAGCCCTTACTATTAAGCAACCTGCTCTTTCTTTAATTTGGTGGGTGATAAGTGCTAACAAAGATTGAACTTCCTTCACAGAAAAGTAACTATTAGTTTTTAAGGCAGAGGGATAACATACTATTTGATGTTTATAATTAAATGCTTAATTGTTTGTTTTGCGATAGTACACTACAATTGCCTAAAATGTCCTCTCACTCTAATAGGACTGCTCTACATTGGGCATGTGCCCATGGCCATCCAGGAGTGGTAACTCATTTGGTGGCCAGAAAATGCCAGCTTAACCTCAGTGACAGTAAACACAGGACAGCTCTGATCAAGGTATATGGTAGTCAACTTTTTCAGCATGGAATGGATTTAATTTAAAATCACAGAATAAAATGAATTAATCTCATCAGAATATAACTAGTTGGTGAATCATGTGGAAGATTTCCTAGAAGTTATAATCTATTTCTTGTTCTAATACTGACAGGCTGTGCAATGTCAGAATGACGTTTGTGCATACATCCTCCTGGAACATGGCGCTGATCCAAATATTATAGATACGTACGGCAACACTGCCCTGCACTATGCCATTGACAATGAGAATATACCAATGGCAGGAAAACTGCTTGCATGTGGTGCAGATATCGAAGCAAGAAGTCAGGTATAGATCAACCGGTGTTCTTTTCAAAAGTATTTCAAGTGTATTTGTTTTACCATTGACATATGTAAGGGTCAGTTTTCTATATTTGGAAGCTCAAGTACTCCCTAAGTGAAGATATTTTTAAATAATGTATTTGTATAAGATTTTACTATAAATATGGAAGCTTTTAAAGCACTAGAGGATGCAGCTTTTATTTATGCACTTATAAATATTTGTGAAAACAAAATTTGTGAAAGGTAATACTTTAAAACATTTTTCCACTCGTTTTTTCCCTCTAATTAGCATAAGGTGACACAGAAAAGCAAAATTTGCCCCTAAATCTCAAAGAAAATTAAAGTATTTTACAATAAATATAATCCTTGCTGCTGTTGACAGTTTTTCCCCCCAAAAAAAATTTATGTGAGAGCAATTGATTGCTCTTGGTCAAGGGCACAAGAGGGAAAGGTTGGACAGGGTAAAGAACAGCCATCAGAAATATGCATGCTGATTTGGCAATGAGGACAAATACTGAGAAGAGGGTTTTGTCTCTTTTGTTTGTTTCCAGTGTATATGTCTAGACAAGGTTCTCTTCAGTTTGGGGAATAATAAGTCTTAGTTTGGGAGAGTGAGTCGTAAAATTGCCTTGAGATCAATTTTGGTAGGACGCTGAGGAAACCAGATTGGAATGAATGGGTGCTGATGAAGTAGGAAGCAGTTCAGCAGAGGGAAGAACACATAATTAATGGACATTATTCTATTCTGGCAGAAAGAGTCACTTAGATAAGCATCTAAATTGCACTCTCAAGTCTAGAATATCTTGATGGAAGATGGGAGATGAGGAGTTACAAATAGCAAAATCAAGTTGGATTTTGAGTTTACTAGTTCCTGTTTCACCCTAGGCAGGAACATTGAATGGAGTGTGCAGTGAATGACTCTGTCTCTTACTCTTTCTTCTTTTTGGCCAAATCCCTACATGATAAAGGGAATTAGTCATGTGGGTGAGAGATGAGACTGAGGTGATTGTCTGCTGCACTAGTTCTCAGTTAGAATCGTGCATCACTGTAACCTGGGGACAGTAAAACGAAATCTACAAGTCTCAGCTCTCTCCTGAAGATTTTGATATAGTAAATCTATTAAAGCCTGGAAATGGATGTTTAAGAATATTTCCTTGAAGCCAGGCCTTGTGGTGCATGGCTGTAGTCTCACCTACTTGGGAGGCTGAAGTGGGAGGATTGCTTAAGCCCAGAAGTTGGAGTCTAGCCAGGTTAATAGAGTGAGACTGTCTTTAACAACAGCAGCAGCAGCAGCTACTACCACAAAATTCCTTGATGTTCTGATACACTTTTGGATAACCAACTGAACAGATAAGTGTAATAGAAATTTCCCTATCTCAAAAACGTAAGAAATTTCTAAAGAGTTCAGAGTTTGATAGGCACTATAAATACTTCCTTTAAATACTTCTTTGAATATTAGCCTGACTTTTATGTTTCTCTACCTCTGTGGGTGGGAAATTCAAATGAATATTATTTGCAACATCTTAATAGCTTACAGAATAATACCTTTCCCTTGACACCATTGAATGTTCACTGCCATTCAGAAGGTCTTTAGAAATTGCTTTGGGATAGTTTTTAATAAGCAGAGGCTGACTCTTTCAGGGTTTTGTGTCCCTTAGTTGTCATTCAGGTGGGTCAGTCAAGAAATCATTGTTATAAGCAGGTTCTCCCATTAGAATAGTAGCAAATTTTTTACCTTTTTTAAAAGTTGAAGCTGTATTATGGACTATCTCAGTATGTAATTAGATTTGTAGAGTTTTGGCATGGTTAGGATGGCAGTTTTTAAACACTGAAAACCATGAAGTTAGTAAGAATACAGATAGGTATCTTTCAATAACTTAGTTACAGCAGTCCTATGAACTAATTATCCACTTTTTAAATGAGCTGGGAAAGTTAAATACAAATAGAATGTAAATGAATGAATGTTGGAAAAGTTCTTGAAGTGGTAATTATGAATCTTAATGGCAATTTTTATTGCATTTTTGGACCTGACTTTTTTTGGTAAAACATCTGAAATTAAAAGGAAATATTTTACATGCAAATATTTGCCTTACATGTAGCTATTTAAAAATGCATTCATAGCAAAGATGAAAACACAAGGTCTGTAGTCTAAATGTGCCCCATAGATTTAGTTTAGTTTACCTCCATAAGATTTATCAACATGTAAAATTTAGACGATCCATACACAGATCTAAATTTCAGGCTTTTCTTAAAGGATCACATCTGAATTCCCTTGAGCGCATATCACTGTTCAGTATGCTGTGCAGAGGTTACCCCTTTATGTGAGGCATATGTGCTCCAGTCTGCTACTGTGCCTTCCTGACACCCTAGGAGGGGTATTTGAAAGGGAAGGAACAGCATGGGGGCAAGCACAGTGGAGTGAGAAGGAAGTGATTGCTTTTTATTTACTTTCTACTTCATACATTTAAGTTCATAGGATCTTACATAAGGTTTTCAGTTCGGTTGAGAAATATGTAATTTTGTGAATTATAAATTGTTTTTGCTGCTTTACAGGGTGAACTTACGTCACTTTTACTTGCCATAAATAGGAATAAAGAGCAAATGGTGGCATTTTTGTTGAAGAAAAAACCAGATTTAACTGCAGTAGATAATTTTAAAAGGTACGATAGTTCTTTTTTTATTCATTTTTAAACCTGAGTGTTGTTCTAGAGTGGTAACAGTCACTCATTAGAAATATTAAATTGATAAGATTAACTTATTATTGGGATAGAGAGAGAAATATCAACACAAATCATCAGGTAAACAAATTATTTACACTGGGCAACATAAAAAGTCTGTATTGTAGGATTCATCTTCTCTTATTATGTTGACTGTTAACAGATAAGGTGATATTTTGCATCATATGATCTTACATTTACTAAAGGGATTTCATATTGGTTTTATTTGTTTTAAAAATGTGAACTTCAATTTTTAGTTTACTTTGATTCAATACTGAAATTTCTTAACTCTCTTATGGTAGTTTTAACCTCTGCTTCTTACATACTTTTCCTTTAAAAATACTATGTTAAAGATAAATTAGAGTTGAAAATCATTTTGTCTTTTGGATGACTTTGCTTTAGCTTGCTTTCTCTCAAGGATCTTAATGTTAGGTTATTCCTCAGTGACTATTAATTGCTATTGTGAGATACTGTGGGTTCATTGGGTTTTTTCTTCTTTTTACTTCTAGTGTATTTTTATGTTATTTTTAATTAGTATGGGCAGAGGGAAAAAAGATAGCTTTAAATGGATAAACTTTTATTTTCATGAATACAACCCATGGGTGGCTGACAATGAGGAAAAAAAAGATAAGCTTTAGATTCACCGAAGACTGGGTTTAATTTGTCGCTTTTCTACTTGCTAGGTGTGTGACCTTGGGAACATTACTTATCCCCAAACATGTTTTCCTGTGTGAAAAAGAGAAAATAATATCTCTTTCAATGGTGGTTGTTTATGAGTAATGTGTATATATATGGCATTTAATTTAGTGCCTCGCACATGATTATCAGTATTAACTGAAACTATTGTGGCTATTATTAGCATTATTTTTATTGTTTTAAACCTACAGATAGCTCTTACTTACCCCAAGCTGATTTTGAATTACAATATATCAGACTAGGGAAGAAATGGATAATTCATTACTTAAATGTTTAACTACTTTAGATGAGTGACCTGAGCATAGTATCCTGCTCATCAAAGGACTTTATTTTAGCAACTTCTGTGTCATATCCCAGTGGGACAAGAGGCTTTCTTGTTGTCCCTTCCTTTTGGCTTCGATTGCAATTTACAAACATGAACCCTTGAGCACCCAAGGTGCTTGTGTTTATTGGTATATATAATTGGTTAATTCTGCATGGTCAGACAAGATATTAAATTGGTAAAGTATATAAATATAGTTTTTAATTTATATTTTAGGAACTTTACTAAAGTTCCTAAACATGAAATTATCTCTCTGTTATTTTAGAACAGCCCTCATACTTGCTGCTCGTAATGGATCAACAAGTGTAGTCTTTAATTTATATTTTAGGAACTTTACTAAAGTTCCTAAACATGAAATTATCTTTCTGTTATTTTAGAACAGCCCTCATACTTGCTGCTCGTAATGGATCAACAAGTGTAGTCTACCAGCTTCTTCAGCACAATATTGATGTCGTTTTCCAAGATATATCTGGATGGACAGCAGAAGACTATGCTGTTGCTTATAACTTTCAAGAGTAAGTGTTTAAAAGGCCACTAAACAGTAAATTGAGGCTTAAAATAATTGTAACCATTGCGTCTTATACATCAGGTGAGATTTCATAGTTTGGTTCAGATAGGTTTGGAGTGGCAGTGAGTTAGTCCAATTCATCAGCCAGAAATCAACATAAGACTAGACTAGTTAGAAGTAGCAATGAGTGCAGGATTCTTTAACTCAAGACTCTTAAAGACTTTTATGCTTAGGGATCCTAATGTTTTCCATTTCATTCCAAGTATAACCCCTGTGCATGGGATAAAATAGTTTCACATCTTTGATTTTTAATTTGAGTCTTGAAATGCCCATTTAATCAGAAAATGTTGGACTGTCTCCTGGGAGCTGTCTTCTATACCCTCCTTGAATTTTTCAAGAACCTAAGAGGTCCCCTAAGTCCAGAGAAGACAGTCATGTTTTACAAGTCAGTAGGAGTGGAAAGGGGAGGATATTCTAATTATTCTCTTGTTTCCATGGATTCTGTTAACTGGTTTTTGCCATTGAAACTACTCCTGCAGTTCGGTAAAGATTGACCTTTGCCACAACAATGCCCCTTCTGATTTAGATCCCTCATTCTTTCTAGTAATCTATACATAGGCTTCCAAGTCACAACTTGTAGTTCACATAAATATACTTATATGCTCAGCCATTGTTTCCAAAGCACCAGTACCCTGCTCTGGCTTCTGGACATCCTAGCTTTACCCACACACATAGTGAGCAAATTGACCCTTCCTCCCATACTCAAAACCTCGTGTGGAGCCCACATCTTACCCTGGAATCCTAGATATTGATGGTAAGTTATTCTTTGAGTCCCTTGTTTGTCTTCTTTCCAGCAAATATTAGTTGGGATAGTTCTAAGCTGTTAGAGATGTTCAGATAGTGTTGCAGAAAGGCATCAAAGTTTTTTCTTTGCTACCAGATTTTTACCCCATGCCCCCTTATATCTTACATAGCAGCTTTTCTTAGGTAGCGGAAGGTCCCATGTTATCCTTTCCCGGAGCAGTGAGCACCAACTTGTTGCTGGCCCCTCAAAGAATCTATTTTCAATAATAAAAATCTCCCAAGCTACTTGCTTCTCTACCTCAAGTTTTTAAAATATCTTCAAATTCTACCGCATAGGAAGCCATTCATCAGAATTACCTGAGTCTCAGGTAGGTGAGTTGGACTGAACAGAGCCAAGCTTCATCCATGATTCATCAGCATCCATTTATAAAAGTAGGGCTTTGTGCCTGCTTCAGCAGCACATATACTAAAACTGGAACAATACAAAGAAAGTTAGCATGGCCCCTACATAAGCATGCCACACTAATCTGTGAAACATTCCATATTTCACACAGTTACAAAAAGGTAATCTGACTAGTTTGCTGACAAGTTCCCCGAAAACAGTGTGAGAGCAAAACAAGTGCTAGCCAATAGTGAAATTATACATTTTCATTACAAAAACATTGGTATAAGGTAATTTATGAAATGAGAATGGAGCTGAGTAATCCGTGGTGTGTTGTGTGCAAATATATTGGTAGTATGTATCTCAGAAATGAGAAAATACCCACTTACATTCCCTTCATGAAACTTAAAAAAATTAGGGTTTTTGTCTTCCATGTCAGGTTGAGATGACCATGGAGAGAAAGTATCATCCTAACAAAGATCCACTGGTTCAGAGTTAAAGTCGTGTTATCTATTCTAATGAGATAATCTATTTATTAATAAATTTAGTTACAAACACAAACTATGAAATAATTGAGATGTCCTGAATCATAAGCCACAAATAATAGAACAACTAATAAGCAAAATTAAGGCTTAACAACATTTTCAAAAGATCACAACATTTTAATATTCAGACATATGGGAAACTATACAATGGGTTTCATTTGGAATTCCAAAATAATTTCAGCAATAAAGTTCAAGAATAAATTATTCCATTGCTTTACTATTTCTCTGAGCACATCAAAATGTTATTTGATTAAACATTTATAACAACTAAGGTAGCAACACCTTCATTCTTTAGAAGACATTGAGCCTAAGAGAAGGAACTTGTCCAAGAACAAATACATGTTGGTTACAGAGCTAGGACTTATGAGTCAGATCATTTTCCATTATGTCAACCTTACATGTTAATTTACTGAGTTTTACTGGCCTCACTTCATGAGTACTTTACTATTTTCTTCTTTAATTAGAAGCTTTACAAAAATTTTGTAGAGCTTAAAAACTAAAAGTATATGGGATAAAGTTCTGATATTGTGTGATATGCTCTAAGAATTTAATGTATTTGGTAAATGTTTTTCATATCAGCATTAAAATAGTAATTGTATTTACTACATTTTTATACATAGCATTTGCAGACTAATTTCTGAATATAAAGCAAACAAGAAATGTAAAAGTCTCCAAAACAGCAATCCAGGTAAGACTTCTGACAGTGCATTCCTCTCAATGGTCCTATCATAGATAAAAAAGTAAGAGGAAGGAAGTGATCACAAAACAGCAGTTTAAAAAAACACTGTGTAAACTGAATGTATATTTTTAAATTACTTTCTTGGTAATCTAGATTTCAGAATTATTTAAAAGGTTACTTGTAAGCAATTTATAATCTCAAGCCATATTATCTGAAAAAACAATTCATTATCGTATTTTCTAAAATTCTAGATTATATTTTTGTGTAAATAAGAAAAAAGATTTTTAAGTTTGTTTTCTATATAGTCACTTTGATGAATTGGACTTGTAAAACTGGATATTCTAATCTGCAAAATAAATGATTTGTATTTAGTAAATACATTTACAGCTGATCTTTGAGCAGTGTGGGATTTAGGGGTATCAGTCACCTATTCACTTTGAAATCTGTGTATAACTTTAGACTCCCCCTATAACTTAACTACTCATAGCTTATCATTGACTGGAAGCTTTATTGATTATAAAGTCAATTAAGACATATTTGTTATATCTTAATTATTGTTATATGTGTTATATACTGTATTGTTAATACAATAAACTAGAGAAAAAGAAACTTTAAGGAAAATCATAATGAAAAAAGAATATATTTTCATTCAGTGGAAAGTGGATCATCATAAAACTTTTCATCCGCAGAGTCTTCAAGTTGGCTAGACTGAGGAGGAGGAGGAGGAAGTAGATGGAGATTGATCTTGCTGTCTCAGGTGCCAGAGGCAGAAGGAAATCTGCAAATAATTGGCCCCTGCAGTTCAAACCTTTGTTGTTCAGAGGTCAACTCTGACAGAGTGATTTGTGTCACTGAAAACTTAACTCTTCAAAACCAGAATTTCAGTGAGACTTTTCTGGTAACACGAAGAAACATCCATAAGAACTGTACCAATACCAATAGGATGTTATTTTTTAAAGATACCTACTGTGTGAAGTCAGAAAATAAATTTCTTATTGAGAAGCACAGGTCATGTTACATATTCTTATACCAACAAGGTCTCGTTAGTATTGACTTAATTCCCCCCAAGTGGAAATCAAATGAGATATATTTACTTTGTTAGAATGAGATTTGTTCCATCTGCTGGTTAATTGTCATAACATCAATTTTGTTAGAAGAAGACACTCTGTTACCATTAGCTAAAATATTATTATAATAAAACATGGGTAGGATTAAGGTAAGCATGCAGAGTGAGTAGACATTAGCCAGGTAAAGAAGCCAAAGAATGATGGTTGACAAAAGGAATATCTAACAAGATTGTATGTTTGGCAGAAGGAACAGCTAACAAGATCACACATTCCTCAAAAGGAAAAGCAAGTGCAAAAGGTAAGCTGCTTGAGAGAACTTCACAGAGTTTATGAGCAGTTAGTACAGTTTTGCTAGTGCAAAAAAAAAGTATAATATGAGAGTGGTTGGGAATGATTTGAATATCTAGCTAAGTTAAGCTTAGGAAAGACTTTTTAAACATATTGAAATGAATAGATCTTATCCGTAGGCCATGGAAAAATTTGTAGATATACTGCTTGTGACTGCAAACATTAGATGATCTAACTAACAATAGCTAAAAAAAGGGAGCCAAAGTTGTTTTGTTGGTTCAGCGATACCATCCTATCTCACTTGTCCCTTTTTCAGCTATGCTGTTGGCAGTGTTTTGTTGTTATCTCCTTTCATGGTTGGCTACTTAGCAACAGCTTCAAACATCATGTTCTCATAAGAGAGTATCTAAAGACTGGAAGGGTTACTTTTTTTCAAGTGTTCCTTTTAGAAAAGGAAGATAAATCAGAAGCTTGCATTGGACTTCCTGTGACATTTTATTGGCTTGATTACACCAGCTGCTCATTCCTAAACCCGGCATTGGTAAAGCAAATGTAATTACTGTGATTCACTTAGAATAATTATTTCTCTTTTTGGAGTTTGGCGGGATATTGGATGATGAATATCCAGGTAAACTTACATTTCTCCAGCAAGAAAGAATAAGGAATGACTACTTGGTAGGGAACCAGCAATGTTTGCTGCAGGAATTCACTAGAAAGTTTTCAGAAGGGAAGTCACAAGATTTGAGGATTAGGGCATTCTGGTTATTGTATAAAGCAAGGATTGGCAAGCTTTTTCTGTAAAGGGCAAGATAGGTAATATTTTAGGCTGTTTAGTCTCTGTCATAGCTCTATGCCTGCTTTCACACTGCCACTGAAGTGTGAAAGCAGGCATAGATAGACTATGCTCCAAAAAACGTTTATGTACAAAACCATATGGCAGGCTGGATTTGACTTATGACCTGTAGTTTGCTGACCGCTCACTTAGAAGGTAGACGAAAGGTAACCACATAGACTGGGAGACAAAGGAAACTTTGGCCGTAGTCAAAGCTGTAGTTTCCTTATCACCAGTCCTTGCACTGGTCTTAATCTACTATGAGGTTTTCACCCACCCAAGGTGAAATAATTATAAGAAGCTCAGTTTATTCACTTTAAAATTGTTCATTTTTTTCTTGCCCTTATTCTCTTTTCATTTTTTTTCATAGGTTTTTTTAATTTAGAAAATATTGATAATTGGTAGGGGTTTTTTTCCCTTGTAAAAGACATCCGTTTTAGAGGCCATGTTTAACTAGAAAACATAAACATACTTATGTTGTGGCAGTGGAAATATAAATCCAAGGCAGAAAAGAGGCACAGTTAGTACGATTTAGTGATTGTTGAAAGTAAAATGTTAGATGGCAGAGAGAATCTTAGATTATAAGTTTTGAAGTTGTGCACTAACATTTATACTATACTAGAGGAACAGGGAATTTCAGATGAATAGAGAAGTGTAGGGAAGAGGGAAGACAAATGTGAGTTTAATGGAACAATCATTGAGGATATTTTTTGTAGGTAATTGGATAATAGGTATTTCTAGCTGGAGATAAAACTCAGAGGTGGGAGTTGCCAACATAGAATGATCCTGTTATAATTATTAAGCAAACTCATAGATCTCAATGAGCTGAGGTTGTATAATGACAAGAAAGCCAGTGACAGAACCCTAGGCATAGCAGCATTTTCCAAAGGAAAAGGGTGTGGGTAACAGAGAATGAGCAGTAGCTAGAGAAATATAGGAGAGGAGTCAGAGGAAGTTGTGTTGCAGAACTTTAAAATGTGAGAATTTCAAGAAGGTAATATCAGTTTTAACAATTAAGATTACTAAAGAGTAAAATGGATGTAACTTTGAAAAGCTCTTTGGTGGTACCCTTTCCAAAAGAATCATTTTAGAGTTGTAAGGTTTACTATTGATGTGATGTACTTCTGGTGTTCAAATATGAAAGAACAAATCTACCAAGATCCTGCCTAACTTTTTGGTAACTACAGCAGCTATGTACAAGGGGTCAGGGAAAATAATCTAGACTGATGAGTACATGTGCCAACATTTTTCCACAATTGTCAAAACCTAAAGATCATGTGTGAGGAAAAGTATTGTCTTTCTTTTCTGCTTCTTGTGGAAAAGTTTGATTTATATTCAAGTCCTTGATAAGTTCCTCTGGATACATTTTGAAGCTTAAATATGGTAGCAGCAACTAAAACCTGCTGTCAAACACAAACCCTCTCTTTGTCATGGAATTATAACACAGCCATGTTTTGACAGTTTCAAGTTTTGAACACAAGTTTAGTTTGCAGACCAGGAATTTGGAGAAACTGACATCTTTTATATAATATGATGGAGAAAAATATAAGGTGATATGCTGAATATACTAGTTCTCAGCATTCTGGTGACATCAGTAGAAAAGCCAGTACTTGGTTCTTTTTCTTAGTGGAATTCCCTTTTCGTTTGACTCTTCTGATATCTGCACTTTTCTGCTTCCTTTTGAATTTTATCCCCAAAGAAAACACTTTTAGAATACATTTATAATGACCATTGATGATGAGCATTTTTTCATGTGTTTGTTGGCCTCATATGTATTCTTTTGAAAAGCGTCTGTTTATATCCTTTGCCCACTTTTGAATGGGTTTGTTTGTTTGTTTCTTCTAAATCTGCTTTTGTTCTCTGTGGATTTTGGATATAAGTCCTTTGTCAGATGAGTAGATTGCAAAAAATTTTTCCCATTCTGTTGGTTACTGGTTCACTCTAATGATTGTTGCTTTTGCTGTGCAGAAGCTCTGGAGTTTACTTAGATACCATTTGTCTATTTTGGCTTTTGTGGCCAATGATTTCGGTGTTTTAGTCATGAAGTCCTTGCCTATGCCTATGTCCTGAATAGTTTTTCCTAGGTTTTCTTCTAAGGTTTTTATGGTGTTAGGTCTCATGTTTAAGTCTTTAATCCATCTGGAGTTAATTTTAGTGTAAAGTGTCATGAAGGGGTCCAGTTTCTGCTTTCTGTACATGGCTAGCTAGTTTTCCCAACACCATTTATTAAACAGAGAATCCTTTCCCCATTGCTTGTTTTTTTTTCGGTTTGTCAAAGATCAGATGGTTGTAGTGTGTGGCATTGCCTCCGAGGCCTCTGTTCTGTTCCATTGGTCTGTTCCCTGTTTTGATCCCAGTACCATGCTGTTTTGATTACTGTAGCCTTGTAGTATAGTTTGAAGTCAGGTAGTGTGATGCCTCCAGCTTTGTTCTTTTTCCTTAGGATTGTTTTGGCTATGTGGGCTCTCTTTTGGTTCCATATGAAGTTTAAGGTGTTTTTTTCCAGTTCTGTGAAGAGGGTCATAGGAAGCTTGATGGGGATAGCATTGAATCTATAAATTACTTTGTGTGCCACATTTTCTTTATTCAGTCTATCATTGATGGGCATTTGGGTTGGTTCCAAGTCTTTACTATTGTGAACAGTGCCACAAAAAACATACATGTACATGTGTCTTTATAATAGAATGTTTTATAATCCTTTGGGCATATACCCAGTAATGGAATTGCTGGGTCAAATGCTGTTTCTATTTCTAGATCCTTGTTGAACCACTACACTGTCTTCCACAATGGTTGAACTAATTTACACTGCTATCAACTGTGTAAAAGTGTTCCTATTTCTCCACATCCTCTCCAGCATCTGTTGTCTCCTGATGTTTTAATGATCGCCATTCTAACTGGCATGAGATGGTATCTCAATGTGGTTTTGATTTGCATTTCTCTCTAATGACCACTGATAAATGAGCTTTTTTTTTTCATATGTTTGTTTGCTACATAAATGTCTTCTTTTGAAAAATTTCTATTCATATCGTTTGCCCACTTTTTGATAGGGTTGTTTGTTTTTTTCTTTTAAATTTGTTTAAGTTATTTGTGGATTCTAGTTATTAGCCCTTTGTCAGATGGGTAACTTGCAAAAATTTTTTCCCATTCTGTTGGTTGCCAGTTCACTCTAATGATAGTTTCTTTTGCTGTGTAGAAGCTCTTAAGTTTAATTAGAACAAATGGGATCTAACAGGTTCTGTTTTAATGCATTTTCAGGATTTGTTTCAAGAGGTAGCACTTCTTGCAGTGGTGGCTTGGTAATGGCAATTCTGTCAGCATTTGTTTGTCTGAAAAAAACTGTAGCTTTCCTTCATATATGATGCTTAGTTTCACTGGCTACAAAATTCTTGGCTGTTAATTGTTTTGTTTGAGGAGGCTGAAGACAGGGCCCTGGTCCCTTCTAGCTTGTAGGGTTATACTGAGAAATCTCCTGTTAATCTGATAGGTGTTCCTTTTATAGGTTACCTAGTGCTTCTGTCTCACAGCTCTTAAGATTTTTTCATTTGTCTTAACTTTGGATAACCTGATGACAATGTGCCAAAGTGAAGATCCTTTTTACAGATTCTCTTGTTCCACGCATGGGGTGTTCCCTTGATACAGTACTCTACCCATTTTCCTATGTTTGTGGCTTCCTTTGAGCCAAACTGCAGTGATTGTTTTCTGTCTTCTGGGTCTAGGCACCCAGCAAGTCTGCCTGGTTCTGGGCTGGTACTGGGGATTGTCTGCACAGAGTCTTATGATGTGAACCGTCTATAGGTCTCTCAGCCATGGATACCAGCCTGTTCCAGTGGAGGTGGCAGGGGGTGCAGTGAATTCCATGAGGGTTTTTAGTTTCAGTAGTTTAATGCTTTATTTTTGTGCTGGTTGGCCTCCTGCCAAAAGGTGGTACTTCCCAGAGAGCCTCATCTGTGGTAGTACTGGGAGGAACTAGTGGTGGACTGGGCCCTAGAACTCTTAAGATTTTATGCCTTTTGTCTTCCACTACAAGGGTGGGTAGGGAAGGACCATCAAGTGGGGGTGGGACTAGATGTGTCTGAGCTCAGACTGTCTTTGTGTGGGTCTTGCTGCCACTGCTGTGGGAGATGGGGATGAGATTCCCAGGTCCCTGGAGTTGTGTACCTAGGAGGATTATGGCTGTCCCTGCTGAGTCCTACAGGTTGTCAGGGAAGTGGGGGAAAGCCAGCAGTCACAGATCTCACCCAACTCCAACGCAACCCAAAGGGCCAGTCTCACTCCTACTGTGCCCTCCCTAATAGCCCCCAGTTTAACAGAGAGCCATATGGGCTTGAAAACCTTTCCTAGGCTACCTGCCTCCCAGCTGTGAAAGAAAAGGGCTTGGGTCTTCTCCCTTGGAGAATTCTACACCCTGGATTTATGCCCTCCCCCAGGTTCTAGCCAAGAGGCTTCTCACCCTGTTCAAATTGTTACAAAGTTCATCTAGAGATTTACTTCTCCCTGTGGAGTTTTATCTCCTGCTCCTCTCCTGTTGGATTCCTGTGGTGCCAGGCAGGAATGGCCTGCTAGGGGACCCAGCAAGCTCCCACGGCCTTTCTGCTGCTTCCTCTACCCCTGTACTTTGCTGTCTCTCCAAATTGACTTAGCTCCAGGTAAAGTTGGAAACTTCTCCTACAAACAGACCTTCAACTTCTCCGATGGGAGTATGTATTCAGGAGAGGAGGGTCTCCCTTTCTCACTTCTGCAGTTGGGGCACTCACAGTTTTGGGGGGGATCTCCGGGGTCCTGCAGGAGCAGTCCACTTCCTTCAGAGGGTTTGTGGGTCCTCCTGGGATTGGTGAGTGATTCTTGCAGTCAATCTGGAGCTAAAATTCACACTGTGAGCCCCTGCCTGCTGCTCTGACTGGAGCTGCAATCTAGTCCTGCCCTTCCATCTGCCATGATGATCCCATCTGTTTTATTTTAATTGTATAAATGGTCCAGTTCTGTTTATACTGTGTTAAATCCCTGTTTATGGTTATAAAATAAGATAGAATATTCAATCATTTTTATCAAATATTTTCTTGCCTATGTAATTAAAATTAATTGCTTAAATTTACTTACATAAAATTACTTTATGTACTGAAGTTTGGGGAATAACGATATTCTGTTACTTTGGTCTTTAATGATCTCAAATTTTCAAGGCAACTGTGTTTTGCAATAATAAATGGGAATAGCAGATTCAGTAAAGGTCTTTTTAAAAATGAGTAACTTTCTTTTTAAGAGCAGTTTTAGTTTCACAGTGAAATTAAAAGTACAGATTTCCCATATACCCCACCCTCCACAGATATAGCTTCCCCACTGTGGTACATTTGCAATGACTGATGATCCTGCATTAACACATCATAGTCACCCAAAGTCCATAGTTGATATGCAGGTTCATGCTTGATGTTGCACGTTCTGAGGGGCTGGACAAATGTATAAGGAATGAACCCACCATTGTAGTATCATAGACAGAATATTTTTGCTGCTCTAAAAATCTTCTGTACTCTGTCTTTTCAATTCTTCCTCCCCACTAACCCCTGGTAACCACTGATCTTTCTGCTATCTCTATAGTTTGCTTTTTCCTGCATATACATATAGTGGGAATAATACAATGGATATCCTTTTGAATATTTGAATTAATATTTCAAGGCAATTGAATGTAGTCATTTAAGATGTCCTCTGTTTTTGCTTTTTTTTCTTTTTTCTTATTAATGTAGGATCTGATGATATATTCTTTACATGCCGAGAAAGCATGATTTCTATAGACATTTGTCACATAGTAGAAAGGGTTGAAGAAAATGACATCATGCCGTACACTACCAAGCACTAACTGGACCATCCTGGTCTATGAGGTGGGTTCAGGTAGACTCTCCAGCAGTGGAAGGAGACAATCTCAAGAAGCTGCACTGTATAAAACTAGAATCACAAAGTCTTTAACACCTTGTAATCAGAAATAAGACCAGACAGTGAATACTATAGGTAAATGAATATGTTCCTTACTAGCCCTCTTCCCTTGAGGGATGCATTTGAAAACAGTCTATATTATTCTAATGTGGCTCACCTACAACTAGATTCTCTCATGAGGAATGCCAAAAAAGTCATGTAACTTTGCTTTACATGAATAAGTGACAAAGACTTTTTCCTCCCACTAGGGTGAGAGACAGTCATCATCAGCACATCCTGGTAGCTCAAGTGAGTGGCTAATTTATTTGTGTAGATTTTTCATATCACATAGTACTCCTCGGTCACTTGCCATACCACCTCAGAGTTCTTAAGCTTCTCTCTGACTAGGAGGTAAGGTTCTCTTTGAGTAGGCTGATTCAAAGTGAATAAGCTCATGAGGCAATTATCTTTCATGTGGTTCTTTCCATGGGAGGTAAAATACCAGGTGAGTTTGAAGCTTGTTTGTACCATACATAGGGTGAGAAAATAGCTAGAACTAAGTAACTTTGCCAGCATCTTCACCTGGAGAGGATTAGTGTAAGTCCATTGTTCTTTCTTAGGCTTTTCTCCACTGGTATCTGGAAAGTCTTTGACAGGATACTTGTCCCTGGTCTCTTTTCTATGTTTTGCTATAGAATGTAGGACAGTGCCCATAGACCTGTGAACCTTATGATAAGGTGTTTATCTTAAACCAAGCAATTTAAACCAAAGAGCTGAATCTGTGTTGTGTCTCAACAAAGTAAGTACAGTAATTGTCCCTTCTGGAGGATATGTTCCAAGACCCCCAGTGAATTTCTGAAACTTGAAATAGTGTCACACCTTATATATACAATTTTTTTTATACAAATATATCTGTGATAAAGTTTAATTTATACATTAGGCATAATAAGACATTAATAACAATGGCTAATGATAAAATAGAAAAACGATAACATACTGTAATAAAAGTTATATAAATACGGTCTTTGAAAACATTTTTGTACTGTACTCACCCTTCTTGTGTCAGTGTGAGATGACAATGCCTATGTGATGAGATGAAGTGAAACAAATGAGGTTGGTATCATCTTGTAGTCTTAGGCTATTGTTGGCCTTCTGACCGACTGTGTATCAGAAAGGATCATCTGCGTTGCATGTCCTGGGTCCTTGAGCCATGATGATATTGATGGTTGGATGTTAGGAACAGGCCATATTGGTGACTAATGAGTAGATAGCATGTACAGTGTGGATACACTGGACAAAGGGATGATTTACATCCTGGGCAGACTGCAGCTGGATGGCTTGAGATCTCATCAAACTACTCAGTATGGTATACAGTTTATAACTATGACTTGTATGTTTCTGGAATTTTTCATTTAATATTTTTGGACGATGGTTGACCATGGATAACTAAATCCACATAAAGCAAAACCACTAATGTGATGTTGTGAAATATATGTTTGGTCTTCAACCCCATTTTCTGTCATAGAATCTCCAACATGATGTATTTTTGTATGCTAATGATTGAGTGATAGCTGGCAGCTTCTAGGAAGTTCCAGGATGGGGCTAATCACCAGAAAGACCAAGGCATAAGTAGAGGATTGGAACTTCCAGTCCTACCCTGCCAACCTCCTGGGAGGTGTGATGAGCTGGATTAAGTTGACACGAGTGGCCACTGATGTAATCAGCCCTGCCTATGTAATGAAGTTTTCATAAAATTTCACAAGAACTGGGTAAGGAGAGCTTCCAGATAGGTGAATACATGGATGCTCCCAGTGGATAGTAAGCCATAGGAGCACCCAATGCATCTCTGCATCTGCATCCTTTGTAATATCCTTTTTTTATTTTTAAGTTTTTATTGCATTTTAGGTTTTGGGGTACATGTGCAGAACATGCAAGACACTTGCATAGGTACACACATAGCAGTGTGTTTTGCTTCCTTTCTCCCCTTCACCCACATTTGGCATTTCTCCCCAGGCTATCACTCATCAGCTCCCCGTCCAGCTGGCCCTTCCCTTTTCCCCCCAATAGACCCCAGTGTTTAGTACTCCCCTCCCTGTGTCCATGTGTTCTCATTTTTCATCACCCACCTATGAGTGAGAATATGCGGTATTTCATTTTCTGTTCTTGTGTCAGTTTGCTGAGAATGATGTTCTCCAGATTCATCCATATCCCTACAAACAACACGAACTCATCATTTCTGATTGCTGCATAATATTCCATGGTGTATATGTGCCACATTTTCCCAATCCAGTCTATCATCAATGGGCATTTGGGTTGATTCCAGGTCTTTGCTATTGTAAACAGTGCTGCAATGAACATTCGTGTGCATGTGTCCTTATGGTAGAATGATTTATAGTCCTTTGGATATATACCCAGTAATGGGATTGCTGGGTCAAATGGAATTTCTATTTCTAAGGCCTTGAGGAATCGTCACACTGTCTTCCACAAAGGTTGAACTAATTTACACTCCCACCAACAGTGTAAAAGTGTTCTTTTTCTCCACATCCTCTCCAGCATCTATTGTCTCCAGATTTTTTAATGATCGCCATTCTAACGGGCATGAGATGGTATCTCAATGTGGTTTTGATTTGCATCTCTCTGATGACCAGTGACGATGAGCATTTTTTCATATGATTGTTGGCCTCATATATGTCTTCTTTTGTAAAGTGTCTGTTCATATCCTTTGCCCACTTTTGAATGGGCTTGTTTGTTTTCTTCCTGTAAATCTGTTTGAGTTCTTTGTAAATTCTGGATATCAGCCCTTTGTCAGATGGGTACACTGCAAAATTTTTTTCCCATTCTGTTGGTTGCCGATTCACTCTAGGGACTGTTTCTTTTGCCGTGCAGAAGCTGTGGAGTTTGATTAGGTCCCATTTGTCTATTTTGGCTTTTGTTGCCAATGCTTTTGGTGTTTTGGTCATGAAGTCCTTGCCTACTCCTATGTCCTGGATGGTTTTGCCTAGATTTTCTTCTAGGGTTTTTATGGTGCCAGGTCTTATGTTTAAGTCTTTAATCCATCTGGAGTTAATTTTAGTGTAAGGTGTCAGGAAGGGGTCCAGTTTCTGCTCTCTGCACATGGCTAGCCAGTTTTCCCAACACGATTTATTAAACAGGGAATCCTTTCCCCATTGCTTGTTTTTGTCAGGTTTATCAAAGATTGTATGGTTGTAGATATGTTGTGTTGCCTCCGATGCCTGTTTTGTTCCATTGGTCTATATCTCTGTTTTGGTACCAGTACCATGCTGTTTTGATTACTGTAGCCTTGTAGTATAGTTTGAAATCCGGTAGTGTGATGCCCCCTGCTGTGTTCTTTTTGCTTAGAATTGACTTGGCTATGCGGACTCTCTTTTGGTTCCATATGAAGTTCATGGTGGTTTTTTCCAGTTCTGTGAAGAAAGTCAATGGTAGCTTGATGGGGATAGCGTTGATTCTGTAAATTACTTTGGGCAGTATAGCCATTTTCACGATATTAATTCTTCCTAACCATGAACATGGAATGTTTCTCCATCTGTTTGTTCCTCTCTTATTTCGTTGAGCAGTGGTTTGTAGTTTTCCTTGAAGAGGTCCCTTATGTTCCTTGTGAGTTGTATTCCTAGGTATTTTATTCATTTTGTAGCAATTGTGAATGACAGTTCGTTTTTGATTTGGCTTTCTTTAAGTCTGTTATTGGTGTAGACGAATGCTTGTGATTTTTGCACATTGATTTTATATCCTGAGACTTTGCTGAAGTTGCTTATCAGTTTCGGGAGGTTTTGGGCTGAGGCGATGGGGTCTTCTAGGTATACTATCATGTCGTCTGCAAATAGAGACAATTTGGCTTCCACCTTTCCTATTTGAATACCCTTTATTTCTCTTTCTTGCCTGATTGCTCTGGCTAGAACTTCCAGTGCTATATTGAATAGGAGTGGTGAAAGAGGGCATCCTTGTCTAGTGCCGGATTTCAAAGGGAATGCTTCCAGTTTTTGCCCATTCAGTATGATATTGGCTGTTGGTTTGTCGTAAATAGCTTTTATCACTTTGAGATACGTTCCATCGATACCGAGTTTATTGAGGGTTTTTAGCATCAAGGGCTGTTGAATTTTGTCGAATGCCCTCTCTGTGTCAATTGAGATAATCATGTGGTTTTTGTTTTTGGTTCTGTTTATGTGGTGAATTACGTTTATAGACTTGTGTATGTTGAAGCAGCCTTGCATCCCCGGGATGAATCCTACTTGATCATGATGGATACGTTTTTTGATGTGCTGTTGCAATCGGCTTGCCACTATTTTATTGAAGATTTTTGCGTCTATGTTCATCATGGATATTGGCCTGAAGTTTTCTTTTCTCGTTGGGTCTCTGCCGGGTTTTGGTATCAGGATGATATTGGTCTCATAAAATGATTTGGGAAGGATTCCCTCTTTTTGGATTATTTGGAATAGTTTCAGAAGAAATGGTACCAACTCCTCTTTGTGTGTCTGGTAGAATTCGGCTGTGAACCCATCTGGACCTGGGCTTTTTCTGTGTAGTGGGATGTTAATTGCTGCCTCGACTTCTGACCTTGTTATTGGTCTATTCATAGTTTCAGCTTCCTCCTGGTTTAGGCTTGGGAGGACACAGGAGTCCAGGAATTTATCCATTTCTTCCAGGTTTACGAGTTTATGTGCATAGAGTTGTTTGTAATATTCTCTGATGATGGTTTGAATTTCTGTGGAATCTGTGGTGATTTCCCCTTTATCATTTTTTATTGCCTCTATTTGGTTGTTCTCTCTTTTCTTTTTAATCAATCTGGCTAGTGGTCTGTCTATTTTGTTGATCTTTTCAAAAAACCAGCTCTTGGATTTATTGATTTTTTGAAGGGTTTTTCGTGTTTCTATCTTCTTTAGTTCAGCTCTGATCTTAGTTATTTCTTGTCTTCTGCTGGGTTTTGAGTTTTTTTGATCTTGCTCCTCTAGCTCTTTCAATTTTGACGATACGGTGTCTATTTTGGATCTCTCCATTCTCCTCATATGGGCACTTATTGCTATATATTTTCCTCTAGAGACTGCTTTAAATGTGTCCCAGAGATTCTGGCATGTTGTATCTTCATTCTCATTGGATTTGAAGAACTTCTTTATTTCTGCCTTCATTTCATTGTTTATCCAGTCAACATTCAAGAGCCAATTGTTCAGTTTCCATGAAGCTGTGCGGTTCTGAGTTGGTTTCTGAATTCTCAGTTCTAACTTGATTGCACTATGGTCTGAGAGGCTGTTTGTTATGATTTCAGTTGTTTTGCATTTGCTGAGGAGTACTTTACTTCCAATTATGTGGTCAATTTTAGAGTAGGTGTGATGTGGTGCTGAGAAGAATGTATATTCTGCGGATTTGGGGTGGAGAGTTCTGTAAATGTCTATCAGGTTTGCTTGCTCCCAGTCTGAGTTCAAGCCCTGGATATTCTTGTTGATTTTCTGTCTGATTGATCTGTCTAATATTGCCAGTGGAGTGTTAAAGTCTCCCACTATTATTGTGTGAGAGTGTAAGTCTCTTTGTAAGTCATTAAGAACTTGCCTTATATATCTGGATGCTCCTGTATTGGGTCCACATATATGTTTAGGATCGTTAGGTCTTCTTGTTGTATCGATCCTTTTACTATTATGTAATGTCCTTTGTCTCTTTTGATCTTTGTTGCTGTGAAGTCTATTTTATCAGAGATGAGAATTGCAACTCCTGCTTTTTTTTGCTCTCCATTTGCTTGATAAATCTTCCTCCATCCCTATATTTTGAGTCTTTGTGTATCCTTGCATGTAAGGTGGGTTTCCTGGATACAGTACACCAATGGATTTTGGCTTTTTATTCAATTTGCCAGTCTGTGTCTTTTGATTGGGGCATTTAGTCCATTTGCATTTAGGGTTAATATTGTTATGTGTGAATTTGATACTGCCATTTTGATGCTAGCTGGCTGTTTTACCCATTAGTTGATGCAGATTCTTCATTTTGTTGATGGTCTTTACTATTTGGTATGTTTTTGGAGTGGCTGGTACTGGTTGTTCCTTTCTATGTGTAGTGCCTCTTTTAGGAGCTCTTATAAAGCAGGCCTGGTGGTGACAAAATCTCTGAGTACTTGCTTGTTTGCAAAGGATTTTATTTTTCCTTCACTTCTGAAGCTCAGTTTGGCTGGATATGAAATTCTGGGTTGAAAGTTCTTTTCTTTAAGGATGTTGAATATTGGCCCCCACTCTCTTCTGGCTGTAGGGTTTCTGCTGAGAGATCTGCTGTGAGTGTGATGGGCTTCCCTTTGTGGGTGACCCGACCTTTTTCTCTGGCTGCCCTTAGCATTTTTCTCCTCCATTTCAACCCTGGTGAATCTGATGATTATGTCCCTTGGGGTTGCTCTTCTTGAGGAATATCTTCATGGTGTTCTCTGCATTTCCTGGACTTGAATATTGGCCTGCCTTGTTAGGTTGGGGAAGTTTTCCTGGATAATATTTTGAAGAGTATTTTCCAGCTTGGATTCATCCTCTTCATCATGTTCAGGTATACCTATCAAACGTAGATTAGGTCTTTTCACATAGTTCTATTTTTCTTGGAGATTTTGTTTATTCCTTTTTATGCTTTTTTCTCTAATCTTGCCTTCTTGTTTTATTTCGTTTAGTTGATCTTCGACCTCTATCCTTTCTTCTGCTTGGTCAATTCAGCTGTTGAAACTTGTGTATGCTTTGCGAAGTTCTCGTGTTGTGTTTTTCAGCTCCATTAATTCACTTATATTCCTCTCTAAGTTGTCCATTCTCATTAGCATTTCATCAAATCTTTTTTCAAGGTTCTTAGTTTCTTTGCATTGGGTTAGAACATGTTCTTTTAGCTCACAGAAGTTTCTCATTACCCACCTTCTGAAGTTTGATTCTGTCATTTCATCACACTCATTCTTCATCCAGCCTTTTTCCCTTGCTGGTGAGCAGCTGTGATCCCTTGTAGGAGGAGAGGTGTTCTGGTTTTGGGTGTTCTTCTTTTTTTGCACTGGTTTCTTCCCATCTTTGTGGATTTATCTACCTGTTGTCTTTGTAGTTGCTGATTTTCAGATTGGGTCTCTGAGTGGATGTCCCGTTTGTTGATGATGAAGTTATTTCTGTTTCTTAGTTTTCCTTCTAATAGTCTGGCCACTCTGCTGTAGGACTGCTGAGGTCCACTCCAGGTCCTGCTTGCCTGGGGATCACCTGCAATAGCTGCAGAACAGTAAGGGTTGCTGCTAGTTTCTTCTTTTGCTATCTTGGTCCCAGAATGATGCCTGCCACATGTCAGTCTAATCAGTCCTTTGTGAGATGACTCTTTGGAAATACAGGGGTCAGGGAGCTGCTTGTGGAGACGGTCTGTCCTTTATGGGAGCTCAAGTGCTGTGCTTTGAGCTCCGTTGTTCATTCAAAACTGCTGGGCAGGTACGTTTAAGTCTGCTGCAGCAGATCTCATACACACCTTTTTTATCCCCACGTGCTTTGTCCTGGAGAGTTAGGGCTTTATTTATGAGTTTTTGTCGTGCTGCTGCCTTTTTTTCAGGGCTGCCCTGCCCAGCAACCTAGTCCCTGTCTGCATGCAGAGGCTTTGCTGAGCTGCTGTGGGCTCTGCCCTGCTGCCCTGTGAACTTCCCTGCAGTTCTGTTTATATGGGTGTGGTTAGAACTGTTTTGCAATGGCGGACTCTCTCTGTAATGGCGGACTCTTTTTGTAATGGTGGGTTCCCTCGGCAATGGCAGGCTGCCTCAGCAATGGTGGACTATTTCTGTAGGG
Organism: Callithrix jacchus; assembly: GCF_049354715.1. Lineage (NCBI taxonomy): Eukaryota > Metazoa > Chordata > Mammalia > Primates > Cebidae > Callithrix > Callithrix jacchus. Next base: position 50,426,228 of record NC_133514.1, on the reverse strand, counting down.
GTGGAGTGCCTTGGTAATGGCAGACACCCTTCCCCCACAGAACTGGACCATTGCGGGTTCAGCTGTGCTTGCTGTGAAAGTCTCAACCCAGAGCATTTCCAATTGCTGTTGGTTTTTGTGGCGGAGGGGCGGGGTTGGACCCGCTGAGCCTGATCACTTGGCTCCCTGTCTCAGAACTTTTTTTTTTCAGTTGAACAGTGACTCTCTCCCAGGTGTTCCGGTTGCCTGCTGAAAAGGCGCCAGGATCTGTGCAATTTCCCGTATGATGATCCACTGCACTGGCTGAAACAATGGCGCTGAGATTCGTGGCGCTTTCTTGCCTGGGAATCTCCTGGCCTGGCTCCCTGTTTTAGTCCCCTGTTTAATCAGATGAATGGGCGATGACTCTGCCTTCCCTGAGCTCCAATCACCAGCTTAAAAGGCAACCAGACCAGTGTATTTTGTATGGAGAACCGCCGCACCAGGGTGCTGGCAAAACAACCAACCTGGCCAAAACAGCCACACTGGTGACCCGTGGGGCTCCTTTGCCTGGGAATCTCCTGGTCTGTGGGCAATAAAGATCCATCTGAAATGCAGTGTCCACTCACCCTCTGCACTTTCACTGGGAGCTGCAATACTGAACTGCTCCTAAATGGCCATCTCAGATCTTCCCCCACCATATTTTCTTTATACAGTCTGTCATTGATGAGCATTTAGGTTGATTCCATAGCTCTTTCAATTTTGATGATAGAGTGTCGATTTTAGATCTTTCCTCTCTTCTCTGATGAGCATTTATTTCTCCAAATTTCCCTTTTGACGCTGCTTTAAAGGTGTCCCAGAGATTTTGGTAAGTTGTGTCTTCATTCTGGTTGGTTTCGAAGAACATCTTTATTTCTGCCTTCATTTCGTATTTTATCCAGTCAACACTCAGGAGCAGGTTGTTCAGTTTCCAAGTGGTTGTTTGGGTTTGAGTGTGTTTCTTGATCCTGAATTCTAGTCTGATTGCACTGTGTTCTGATAGACTATTTGTTATGATTTTTGTTCTTTTGCATTTGCTGAGGAGTGATTTGCTTCCAATGATATGGTCAATTTTAGAGTAAGTGCAGTGTGGTACTGAGAAAAATGTATATTCTGTGGATTTGGGGTGGAGCATTCTGTATATGTCTATTAGGTCCACTTGGTCCAGCTCTACATTCAAGTCCTGGATATATTTGTTAATTTTCTGTCTCATTGATCTGTCTCATATTGATAGTGGAGTGTTGAAGTCTCCCACTATTATTGTGTGGGAGTCTAAATCTTTTCTTAGGTCATTAAGAACTTGCTTTGTGTATCTGGGTGCTCCCATGTTGGGGGCGTATTTATTTAGGATAGTTAGCTCTTCTTGTTTGATTAATCCTTTTACCATTATGTAGTGTCCTTCTTTGTCTCTTTTGATCTTTGTTCGTTTGAAGTCCATTTTATTAGAGACTAGGATTGCAATCCCTGCTTTTATTTTGTTCTCCATTTGCTTGGTAAAGCTTCTTCCATCCATTTATTTTGAGTCTATGTGTGTTTTCTATGTGAGGTGGGTTTCCTGAGTACAGCACACCAATGGTAAATTTTTATCCAATTTGCCACTCTATGTCTTTTTATTGGGGCGTTTAGGCCATTTACATTCAATGTTCATGTTATGTGTGAATTTCTTCCTACCATTTTGTTACTGGCTGGTTTTCTTTCCCATTAGTTGGCTCATTTTTTTTCATTGGGTTTTTGGTCTTTGCCAACTGTTTTGCTTTTGCAGTGATTGGTACTTGTTCCTTTCCGTGCTTAGTGTTTCTTTCAGGAGCTCTTGTAGGGCAGGTCTGGTGGTGACAAAGTCTCTCAATAATTGCTTGTCCGTAAAGGATTTTATTTCTCCCTCACTTACGAAGCTTAGTTTGGCTGGATATGAGATTCTGGGTTGAAAGTTCTTTGCTTTAAGGATGTTGGATATTGGCCCCCAGTCTCTTCTGGCTTGTGGGGTTTCTGCCGAGAGATCTGCTATGAGTCTGATTGGCTTCCCTCTCTGGGTGACCTGACCTTTCTCTCTGGCTGCCCTTAGCATTTTTTCCTTCATTTCAACCCTGGTGAATCTGACAATTATGTACCTTGGGGTTGCTCTTCTTGAGGAATATCTCTGTGGAGTTCTCTGATTTCTTGAATTTGAAATTTGGACGGCCTTGCTAGGCTTGGGAAGTTCTCCTGGATAATATCCTGGAGCATGTTTCCCAGCTCGGATTCATTCTCCCCATCATGTTCAGGTACACCAATCAAGCATAGATTAGGTCTTTTCACATAATCCTATATTTCTTGGAGGCTTTGTTCATTTCTTTTCACTGTTTTTTCTCTTGTCTTGCCTTCTCTTTTTATTTCATTGAGTTGATTTTCTTTTTTTTTTTTTATTGGATTATAGGTTTTGGGGTACATGAGCAGAGCATGCAAGACAGTTGCGTAGGTACACACATGGCAGTGTGCTTTGCTTTTCTTCTCCCCTTCACCCACATTTGGCATTTCTCCCCAGGCTATCCCTCCCCTCCTCCCCCTCCCACTGGCCCTCCCCTTTTCCCCCCAATAGACCCCAGTGTTTAGTACTTCCCTTTCTGTGTCCATGTGTTCTCATTTTTCGTCACCCACCTATGAGTGAGAATATGCGGTGTTTCATTTTCTGTTCTTGTGTCAGTTTGCTGAGGATGATGTTCTCCATATTCATCCATGTCCCTACAAACGACACGAACTCATCATTTCTGATTGCTGCATAATATTCCATGGTGTATATGTGCCACGTTTTTCCAATCCAGTCTATTATCAATGGGCATTTGGGTTGATTCCAGGTCTTTGCTATTGTAAACAGTGCTGCAATGAACATTCGTGTACATGCGTCCTTATAGTAGAACGATTTATAGTCTTTTGGATATATACCCAGTAATGGGATTGCTGGGTCAAATGGAATTTCTATTTCTAAGGCCTTGAGAAATCGCCACACTGTCTTCCACAATGGTTGAACTAATTTACACTCCCACCAACAGTGTAAAAGTGTTCCTTTTTCTCCACATCCTCTCCAGCATCTGTTGTCTCCAGATTTTTTAATGATCGCCATTCTAACTGGCGTGAGATGGTATCTCAATGTGGTTTTGATTTGCATCTCTCTGATGACCAGTGACGATGAGCATTTTTTCATATGATTGTTGGCCTCATATATGTCTTCTTTCGTAAAGTATCTGTTCATATCCTTTGCCCGCTTTTGAATGGGCTTGTTTGTTTTTTTCCTGTAAATCTGCTTGAGTTGTTTGTAAATTCTGGATATCAGCCCTTTGTCAGATGGGTAGACTGCGAAAATTTTTTCCCATTCTGTTGGTTGCCAATCCACTCTAGTGACTGTTTCTTTTGCCGTGCAGAAGCTGTGGAGTTTCATTAGGTCCCATTTGTCTATTTTGGCTTTTGTTGCCAATGCTTTTGGTGTTTTGTTCGTGAAGTCCTTGCCTACTCCTATGTCCTGGATAGTTTTGCCTAGATTTCCTTCTAGGGTTTTTAGGGTGCCAGGTCTTATGTTTAAGTCTTTAATCCATCTGGAGTTAATTTTAGTGTAAGGTGTCAGGAGGGGTCCAGTTTCTGCTTTCTGCACATGGCTAGCCAGTTTTCCCAACACCATTTGTTAAACATGGAATCCTTGCCCCATTGCTTGTTTTTGTCAAGTTTATCAAAGATTGTATAGTTGTATGTATGTTGTGTTGCCTCCGGTGCCTCTGTTTTGTTCCATTGGTCTATATCTCTGTTTTGGTACCAGTACCATGCTGTTTTGATTACTGTAGCCTTGTAGTATAGTTTGAAATCCGGTAGTGTGATGCCCCCCGCTGTGTTCTTTTTGCTTAGAATTGACTTGGCTATGCGGGCTCTCTTTTGGTTCCATATGAAGTTCATGGTGGTTTTTTCCAGTTCTGTGAAAAAAGTCAATGGTAGCTTGATGGGGATAGCGTTGATTCTGTAAATTACTTTGGGCAGTACAGCCATTTTCACAATATTAATTCTTCCTAACCATGAACATGGAATGTTTCTCCATCTGTTTGTGTCCTCTCTGATTTTGTTGAGCAGTGGTTTGTAGTTCTCCTTGAAGAGGTCCCTTACGTTCCTTGTGAGTTGTATTCCAAGGTATTTTATTCTTTTTGTAGCAATTGCGAATGGCAGTTCGCTCTTGATTTGGCTTTCTTTATGTCTGTTATTGGTGTAGACGAATGCTTGTGATTTTTGCACATTGATTTTATATCCTGAGACTTTGCTGAAGTTGTTTATCAGTTTCAGGAGTTTTTGGGCTGAGGCGATGGGGTCTTCTAGGTATACTATCATGTCGTCTGCAAATAGAGACAATTTGGCTTCCACCTTTCCTATTTGAATACACTTTATTTCTTTTTCTTGCCTGATTGCTCTGGCTAGAACTTCCAGTACTATATTGAATAGGAGTGGTGAGAGAGGGCATCCTTGTCTAGTACCAGATTTCAAAGGGAATGCTTCCAGTTTTTGCCCATTCAGTATGATATTGGCTGTTGGTTTGTCATAAATAGCTTTTATTACTTTGAGATACGTTCCATCGATACCGAGTTTATTGAGGGTTTTTAGCATAAAGGGCTGTTGAATTTTGTCAAATGCCTTCTCTGCGTCAATTGAGATAATCATGTGGTTTTTGTTTTTGGTTCTGTTTATGTGGTGAATTATGTTGATAGACTTGCGTATGTTGAACCAGCCTTGCATCCCCGGGATGAATCCTACTTGATCATGATGAATAAGTTTTTTGATTTGCTGTTGCAATCGGCTTGCCAATATTTTATTGAAGATTTTTGCATCTATGTTCATCATGGATATTGGCCTGAAGTTTTCTTTTCTCGTTGGGTCTCTGCCGGGTTTTGGTATCAGGATGATGTTGGTCTCATAAAATGATTTGGGAAGGATTCCCTCTTTTTGGATTGTTTGAAATAGTTTTAGAAGGAATGGTACCAGCTCCTCCTTGTGTGTCTGGTAGAATTCGGCTGTGAACCCGTCTGGACCTGGGCTTTTTTTTTGAGGTAGGCTCTTAATTGCTGCCTCGACTTCAGACCTTGTTATTGGTCTATTCATAGTTTCAGCTTCCTCCTGGTTTAGGCTTGGGAGGACACAGGAGTCCAGGAATTTATCCATTTCTTCCAGGTTTACTAGTTTATGCGCATATAGTTGTTTGTAATATTCTCTGATGATGGTTTGAATTTCTGTGGAATCTGTGGTGATTTCCCCTTTATCATTTTTTATTGCCTCTATTTGGTTGTTCGCTCTTTTATTTTTAATCAATCTGGCTAGTGGTCTGTCTATTTTGTAGATCTTTTCAAAAAACCAGCTCTTGGATTTATTGATTTTTTGAAGGGTTTTTCGTGTCTCAATCTCCTTCAGCTCAGCTCTGATCTTAGTAATTTCTTGTCTTCTGCTGGGTTTTGAGTTTTTTTGATCTTGCTCCTCTAGCTCTTTCAATTTTGACGATAGGGTGTCAATTTTGGATCTCTCCATTCTCCTCATATGGGCACTTATTGCTATATACTTTCCTCTAGAGACTGCTTTAAATGTGTCCCAGAGGTTCTGGCACGTTGTGTCTTCATTCTCATTGGTTTCGAAGAACTTCTTTATTTCTGCCTTCATTTCGTTGTTTACCCAGTCAACATTCAAGAGCCAGTTGTTCAGTTTCCATGAAGCTGTGCGGTTCTGGGTCGGTTTCTGAATTCTGAGTTCTAACTTGATTGCACTATGGTCTGAGAGGCTGTTTGTTATGATTTCAGTTGTTTTGCATTTGTTGAGCAGTGCTTTACTTCCAATTATGTGGTCAATTTTAGAGTAGGTGTGATGTGGTGCTGAGAAGAATGTGTATTCTGTGGATTTGGGGTGGAGAGTTCTGCAAATGTCCACCAGGTTTGCTTGCTCCAGGTCTGAGTTCAAGCCCTGGATATCCTTGTTGATTTTCTGTCTGGTTGATCTATCTAGTATTGACAGTGGAGTGTTAAAGTCTCCCACTATTATTGTGTGGGAGTCTAAGTCCTTTTGTAAGTCATTAAGAACTTGCCTTATGTATCTGGGTGCTCCTGTGTTGGATCCATATATGTTTAGGATCGTTAGCTCTTCTTGTTGTATCGATCCTTTTAGCATTATGTAATGGCCTTCTTTGTCTCTTTTGATCTTTGTTGCTTTAAAGTCTATTTTATCAGAGATGAGAATTGCAACTCCTGCTTTTTTTTGCTTTCCATTAGCTTGGTAAATCTTCCTCCATCCCTTTATTTTGAGCCTTTGTGTATCCTTGCATGTGAGATGGGTTTCCTGGATACAGCACACTGATGGGTTTTGGCTTTTTATCCAATTTGCCAGTCTGTGTGTTTTGATTGGTGCATTTAGTCCATTTACATTTAGGGTTAATATTGTTATGTGTGAATTTGATACTGCCATTTTGATGCTAAGTGGCTGTTTTGCCTGTTAGTTGTTGTAGATTCTTCATTATGTTGAAGCTCTTTAGCATTCAGTGTGATTTTGGAATGGCTGGTACTGATTGATCCTTTCTATGTGTAGTGCCTCTTTTAGGAGCTCTTGTAAAGCAGGCCTGGTGGTGACAAAATCTCTGAGTACTTGCTTGTTCGCAAAGGATTTTATTCTTCCTTCACTTCTGAAGCTCAGTTTGGCTGGATATGAAATTCTGGGTTGAAAGTTCTTTTCTTTAAGAATGTTGAATATTGGCCCCCACTCTCTTCTGGCTTGTAGTGTTTCTGCCGAGAGATCTGCTGTGAGTCTGATGGGCTTCCCTTTGTGGGTGACCCGACCTTTCTCTCTGGCTGCCCTTAGTATTCTCTCCTTTATTTCAACCCTGTTGAATCTGACGATTATGTGCCTTGGGGTTGCTCTTCTTGCGGAATATCTTTGTGGTGTTCTCTGTATTTCCTGCAATTGAGTGTTGGCTTGTCTTGCTAGGTGGGGGAAATTTTCCTGGATGATGTCCTGAAGAGTATTTTCCAGCTGGGATTCATTCTCTTCGTCCCCTTCTGGTACACCTATCAAACGTAGGTTAGGTCTTTTCACATAGTCCCACATTTCTTGGAGACTTTGTTCATTCCTTTTTGTGCTTTTTTCTCTGATCTTGGTTTCTCGTTTTATTTCATTGAGTTGGTCTTCGACTTCAGATATTCTTTCTTCTGCTTGGTCAATTCGGCTATTGAAACTTGTGTTTGCTTCGCGAAGTTCTCGTATTGTGTTTTTCAGCTCCTTTAATTCGTTCATATTCCTCTCTAAGGTATCCATTCTTGTTATCATTTCCTCGAATCTTTTTTCAAATCGTTTTTCAAGGTTCTTAGTTTCTTTGCATTGATTTAATACATGATCTTTTAGCTCACAAAAGTTTCTCATTATCCATCTTCTGAAGTCTAATTCCGTCATTTCGTCACAGTCATTCTCCGTCCAGCTTTGCTCCCTTGCTGGTGAGGAGTTTTGGTCCTTTCTAGGAGGCGAGGTGTTCTGGTTTCGGGTGTTTTCCTCCTTTTTGCGCTGGTTTCTTCCCATCTTTGTGGATTTGTCCGCTGGTCGTCTGCGTAGTTGCTGACTTTTCCTTTGGGTCTCGTTTGCGGATTCAACGGGAAGAGCTCCAATCCTGGGTTGTTCTCACAGCGCCATCTTGAGTCCTCCCATTGAGTTGATTTTCAACCTCTGATATTGTTTCTGCTGCTTGATCAATTCGGCTATTAAAACTTGCGTTTGCTTCAGATAGTTCTTGTGCTGTGTTTTTCAACTTTATCAAGTTGTTTATATTTTTTTCTAAGTTGGTTATTCTAGTTAGCATTTCTTCTAACCTTTTTTCGAGGTTTTTGGTTTCTTTGCATTGAGTTAGAATGTGTTCCTTTAGCTCAGAAAAGTTTGTTATTATCCACTTTCTGAAGCCTGTTTCTGTCAACTCGTCACACTCCTTGGTCAAGTTGTGATCCTGTGTTGTTTAGGATTTGTGATGCCTTGAAGGAGAAGAGGGGTTCTGGTCTTTGATGGTTTCATCTTTTTGGCACTGTTTTTTTTCCCCATCTTTGTAGATTTACCTGGCTGTGGTGTCAGGGAGCTGCTTGATGAGGTAGCTTGTCTGCCTGTGAAGGCGCTATTGGGTTTCTAGGGACTCCTTCAGGTTACTAGGAAAGCTTCCTGTGGTTTTTTTTTTTGTTTATACTGGGAGATTAGGCCTGCCTCTTCCACTGACCTGTAGGTGCTCCTGGGTTGTCAAGAATGCCGTCCTGTTGCTACATAGGCTTCCTGTGTTTTTTGTTAAGACATGTAGCCCAGTCCCACCTCTCTAGTGGTGGGTTGTGCCCTTCTTCCACTGGGCTGGATCATTCAGGGTTCATCTCAGATTATGGCAGTGGCTGCGCAACCCACTGGAGTCAGAGCTTCAGCCCTCTGGGATTTGTGGGGAGGGTAGGGACCTGCCCAGCTGCACCGAGCAGTCTCCCCCTTTCAGCTTCCATTCTCTCCTGTCATGGGGTAGGGGCCCGCCCAGCTGCTCCTGCTTACAGCTCCCTCTCTCTCTGGGTGGTGGGAGGGGGCGATAGCTCAGTCTGCAGGCTCTTATTCAACTCCATGCTTGTAATTCCCGGCACTTGACTGGCAAAGATTCCCTGTTCTGTGTATTGCTGAGGCTTTGGGGGAAGCGCTGTATCTGGACTGGAGTACCAGAGGGAGAGCCTCCCACTCGCCGGTCAGATGCACTTTCCGGGTGAAGCAGCACCCCTCCCTGCCTTGGTCTGCCCTCAGTGGGCTTTGCTCACCATCAGACCAGATCCATTAAAATGCACCTGGTACCTCGGTTGGGGCTAGGAGATCTCTAGATTTCTGCATCTCTCTCGCTGGGTGTTGTGCACTGGAGTTGTGTCTAATCGGCCATCTTTCAGTAGTTTTTAAATGAAGGTAGAGTTTTGCTCTGTTACCCAGGCTGGTCTTGAACTCCTGGGCTAAAGTGATCCTCCCACCTCAGCCTCTTGAGTAGTATCTGGAATTACAGCCATGTGCTACCATGCTCCCTTATGATTCTAATGTTTTATGTTTTCCTATTGTTGATTTAAAATATATCTCTTTTATTTTAATAGTGCATGCTGCTACCACTGAAGACTGCATGAACAGGTAGGATTTTACAGATTTTGAAAAATGTTATGTAATCTAAGGGACTGCAGAGAAAAGAAACTAATAACTGTTGGGTGTTTAACACTGTGCTTATGTGCTTCACATATCATCTCCTGTAGTTCTCATATAGCTTTGCAAGTAGCTGTGCTGTTATCACCTGCTTTTTTAATAATTAGGTATCCACGATTTAGAGAGGTTGGATAATTAGCCCATGATCTTGTAATTAACAAGTAGCCAACTCATGGTTTGACCATGAGCCTGACTGGCCCCCAGATCACTTCTCTTAAGACCTGTGCAGCAATGTTATCAAGGTCCAGGTCCAAATCAGATCAGTTCAGAAAGTTACATTTTGTTTTATGTCAATACTCTCCTTAGAAACTTGGTTAGTTCAGAACTTTGTCCTAACATACCTGATAATTGCAGTGGTAACCAGCACCTTATTTTAACTATCAAGGTTTTTAAGACAGATCTCACTTAGCTGGGCTACAGGACCCTAGGTTGTTTTCCATAAGCAACATCAGCCAAGTCCTGGAGATAAATATTTTGCTCTAAGTGGCCTGCATATAGACCATGTTATGTTAATTATATTTTGCTCACATTCAAAAGAAATGTGAATTGATTTCTCTACTTTCTGACTTTCTTGTTTGGTTTTCCCTCTAGGAAAGTACCTTGTTTAGTTGCATGAAGCTTTTTCTTTTTCTCCGAATTCCTTTTTTTCCCTGTGAGTTTTCTGTATTCTTTTCTTGATTTTTTTCTTGTTTGTTTGTTTCTTCTCTGCTTTTCTTGGTGGTTTTTTTTTCTATTACTGTGTTCATGCCAGCTAAATATTCTCCATTTTTCAATATACAGAATCAATCAAAAGCACATAGAATTTCAGAATTTTAAGAGATCTTAGAGACTAAACAAAATATCTAGTACTTCAATCTGTGTTTAACATCCCAGACAAGGGGTTGTTCAGGTGAAGACCCTGAAACTCAAAGATAGTAAATGATTTCTTTAGGAACACTTTGTAGCATAAATGAGATTTGAACTCAAATTCCTTAGTTCAAAGCCTACTCCTCTTGTATACCATCCTGTCAGTCAGTTTTTTAATAATAGAAAAGGGAGAGTGGGTCTAGTGATCCCAATGGAAGATGGTAAGAATGGAATGAGCTGGTGAACCTTAATGGAAGTGGATAAGAGTGGAACTAGCAGAGGGAGGCCAAAGACACTGAATTAGATAACAGTAGGGGTTTTAGAAAAGAGATCAGAATATTGGGCTTTGTGATAAGGATAAATTAGAAAAGCACAGGATGTTGGGAGTTAGCAAGAAAGACAAAGTAGGGGGCTTAAGAAAGTCCTAAACAGGTTGCTGCTGTTTTGTTTCTCTAGAGAAACTGGCAGACATCAGGGGTTTTTTTGTTTTTGTTTTTGTTTTTTTTGAAAGATGTTAAGAGAATTTGAGCCACTGGGAAGAGTCATAGAGCAGATAGAAATGTGTATCATGTTCCACTCCAACTCACAGAGGTGTAGCTTAGAGCCTGTCAAATGGTAGGGTACTGGAGGTTGCTGAACTGCATAGATCTGTGACCCAGGCCAGGTCTCCCCTTTTCTCTTCCTCTTTTTCCAATTGCTGATGTTCTTCTAATATCTATGTAGGCTTAAGGCAAGAGTAGGATTAGCTGGCAAATCAGCCATGAGCTTCATGTGGGTAGTTGGTCATATGCCTATCCTGGAGGTGAATGATTGAAACTCCATTTAGCTTACTTTCCAGGAACAGGGAAACAGAGCTCCTACTCTTGATTATTTGAGCTCATCCTTTTAGGAATCTGTGCCTTCCTACGCTGAACTTTTAAAATCTGGAGACTGCCATGGAGCCCTGCAGAAGAAGGATCTGGAAGTGGGAGCCCACAGGAAGGAAGATATTCAGATATAGTACTCAGAGAAATAGAGATACAACTATCAAGCACTCAGTTATGTTAGCTAAACCCATTTATGCCTAGTATTCCGTTATTGGAATGCTAAGCATGTGGGAGTTATTTATATCCTACCACTCAAGGTCATTACCAAGGTCTGACTTTTCAAATTCAAAAAATTGCAACTTCAGGCATAAATGGGTTAATGGAACTTTTAGTTCAACCTTCAGGACAAACTACTGTGGGTCTCTGCCAGTATATTGGCTGACACTATTTGGTATGGCAGTAAGACTGAGTAGGCATTGGATATCACATAGGTTTGGAGAGCTGAAGGAAGAAATAGATAACAAATATTTTGTAAAACAAAGGTCGTATTTTAATTACATCAGAATATATATTATTTGATATACTGATAGCTGATCTTTTCCTAGATTTTGTTTTTCTTTTTTTGTTTTTTAGAGGGACATACAGATATAGACTGGGAGTTTTTTTGTTTTGTTTTGTTTGTTTTTGTTAGAAATGAACGTGCTTTTTTTTTTTTTTTTTTTTTGTATACTTTTGCTCTTAAGGCTTTCCTGCAGACGGGATACTTCTTTATGGCATACTTCACAGGATGGTGACTTCAATTTTAAATCCAAGGTAAAGTGGTCTTGTGAAATTGATATTCTCACTCTGAATCTAGTTTTACATAGTATTTACTCTTAAAATTTAGTAGAAATTTAGCAATTGTCTACCTTTGTTTATCCGCACAATAGAAATTTGGTTAAGAAATTCATTTAAGAAGCCAGTGTAGTGTAGTGCAAAATACATGGAATCACTTTGGGTTCTGAAGCTAAGTTTGTCTAAACACTAAAGAATTATTATAGGTCAACCTAGGAGCAAATGTATGATTCTATGTTATATCCGAATGTGTAAATATCCCAATAAGATGCAGAGATAAAGAGTTTAAACTGTAGGGTTTTTTTTTTTTTTTTTTTTTACAACTTGGAGCTTGAAAAGATAATGCCTAGGACTTGAAGGTATTGATATGTTTGGATCATTAGTGTAAATCTGCAAAGAACATTTTCTGAGAAGGAAAAGCATGTGAAATAATATATGTGTGGAAGTATGAAAACAACAATTCGGTTTAATAGTGTTTTAGTTCTTTTTAATAATAGAATGCAGTGAGTTTCTTTAGTGTAAATCTGCAAAGAACATTTTCTGAGAAGGAAAAGCATGTGAAATAATATATGTGTGGAAGTATGAAAACAACAATTCGGTTTAATAGTGTTTTAGTTCTTTTTAATAATAGAATGCAGTGAGTTTCTTTGTGGCTTATCGTCATGCTTGTAGTAACATAAGTAAAAAATAATAATGATATATTTCAAGGCAACAACTGTGAAGAGATGGGAATGGCCTGACCTCTTAGGTAGAAGCAGCTGATACATAGTGGTACCAGCACTGAATGGAAGTCAAAAGATATGTTAGTATCGTGGTCCTGTCACTTATTAGCTATGGAATCTTGGGAAAATTTATTTAACTTATTTGAATGTCAGTGACCTTTTTTATAAAGACAGTATTAATATCCATCTCATAGATATGCATAATGTACAGATGTGGTAAGAAATGTGAAAATATTTTGTAAACTGGAATCTGTACATACAAATATGAGGCAAAATGAATCACAGTGAGATTCAGTGCCTTAATACATACTGTGAGTCTTTTTTTTAACCTGTAGTCAATACTGTCAAGTAGTCACTACTGTCAAGAGAACAATGAGAAGGTATAGCATAGGTATGTGGATTTCCTGTTTGAAGTAAAGTTTTAGTGGTATAATACTGGTATTATTCTATGGGAATGGAGTGATTTGACACCCAAGACCTCCTGATAAGATTTTAAGTATTTTGACCTTGAATAAATTTCTGTCATTGTGTACTGTGTACTAGGCAGTAATACACTGAATACACAAGATGAGGGCTTATCCTAGGGTAGTAGGAACACAAAAACAAACAACAAACATGTAAGTCACTACAAGTGCTTTTTATAAAGAAAACAGAAAATGTTCCATTATAGAAAATTGAGGAAGTTTGTAGTTAGGATTGGGATGGGAGGAGTAGAATTGTGTAGTCAGAGAAGATCTTTCTGGGTGCCATTTAAGCTGCCAGCTAGAGGCTGAGAAGAAGCAAGCCATGTGAAAATCTAAAAGGAGGATATTCTGGACAGAGAAAAATGAGTAACAATTGTTAATCATTTTGCTTTTAACATCCTCAAATGATCAGGAAGCAGGAAGTGGGGTAACTATCATCATCATCATTTTTAATGTGTAGGAAAGAAAATGTGCAAATGAGAATCTGGAATATTTTAGATGCTTTGTGAATAAATGTTCTTATGCTTCCCTTTTATTAAGGCTTGCTCTAGTTTTTTAAGTTATTTCTTAAATGGCAAAGAGTGGCAGAGTATATCTAATATTCACTTGCTTTTATTTAAACATACCATAAACAAAGGTTTTCCTTAGTACTTTGCCATTTTATTCAACCATTTTTATATCAGTAAAAATTTTATCAAGAAATACTTTAATTTTTCCAGGCCCTTGTTTGCCTAAATGAAGCAGCTTCATCAGTGTTCTGTTCATACACAACCTGGAATACTCCAAAGTTTCTTATGCCAATTATCTTCTTTTAATAAAAAATTCTATAATTGGGAATATTTTAAATGTTAAATGCTGTAATATAGCAAATGTATTGTATTTTCATAATGCCCTCTTACTTTTGATGGCGATTGCAAATTAGAGTTAGGTCTTTTGAAGTGAGTGTCTTGTTGAAATATGCACATAAGTTAATACTTTGCCTGTAAATAGGTTCCCTTTTGCCTTCCATACTTAGTTTTACAAGTCAATAGCATAATGAAGATAAAAGATAAGCTCCATCTAAAAAGCATATGTGAGGTTCTCTATTGAAACGTTTTGATTTCCAGACTGGTCACAGTGGCTCATGCCTGTAATCCCAGCACTTGGGAGGTCAGTGCAGATGGATCACCTAAAGTCAGAAGTTCGAGACCAGTCTAGCCAACATGATGAAAACTCCATCTCTACTAAAAATACAAAAATTAGCTGAGCACAGTGGCATGAGCCTGTAATCCCAGCTCCTCAGGAAGCTGAGGCAGGAGAATTGCTTGAACCCGGGAGGTGGAGATTGCAGTGAGCTGAGATCATGCCATTGCACTCCAGCCTGGGCTCTCAGGAGAAAAGAAAAGAAAAGTTTGGTTTTCAAGACCTGCTTCTCTTATTTTTAAGTCTAATTGCTTTAAATATAGGAAATTTAGATTTTTAAAATAAATGATTAGGAAATCTTTGTGCAACTAATTATTGTTATTTTGTATTGAAACTCATTGTTGATATTAATTTTAACAGAGTATCTCAAAGAATATTCTCCAGATGCATGGTGGTAGTTCATCTCGGCCTGTTGATCAGCAGAGGAAAAATGCAGTAAATGGAAATGTAGATGGTAATAAATATATTTTATTTTTAAAAACATTTAACATAATGTTTACTTGAAAACACCATCACTGATATAGTATAACAAGCAAAGGAAGATCACTTACTAAATGTACAGTTGGAAAAGTGAAAAGGTGATAATACGTTTTCTATATTAACATACATCTACAAGAGAGTATATTGAGAATGCCGCTAAAGGAGTTTAATTAATAGCTCCAGTTGAAGATACTCTAAGATCTGAGGAAAGTCAGGAAATAAGAAGAAAGGAGAGAAGAGGTTTATGACATAGATATACATGTGCCATGGTGGTTTACTGCACCCATCAACCCATCATCTACATTAGGAATTTCTCCTAATGCTATCCCTCCCCCAATCTCCCAACCCCTGTTATCCCTCCCCTATCCCGCAACCCCGCAACAGGCCTCAGTGTGTGATGTTCCCCTTCTTGTGTACATGTCTTCTCATTGTCCAACACCCACTTATGAATGAGAACATGCAGTGTTTGGTTTTCTGTTCTTCTTTCTTGCATCCTGTAGTTTGGCCTTGTCTTAAAGTTTCTTGACCCACTCATAGAAGATGGTATATTAAACACATCACAAAATAATGTATAAGCAGTTTTCAATATGTAAATATTGCAAAAATAAAATTTTCACATTCATTATAATAAACTTTTATATTTCAAAATCAGTACAATGTTTATTGAAAACCTTAGTTTTGTTATTCAAGGAATAAATCCTATACTTTTTGTTTTTCAAATTACTGTGATTGGATATACAATGCTAGTCTTTAAAGTACTTTTATGGAATAGGTGTCTAATCAAAACATAGCTTTCTTAACCAAAACAGTGAAAGTTCTTTAGTTCAAATGAATTCCATTTGATTACCTAACATAAATTTAACCTATATCTTTGATGTGTGATATAAAGTGGAGCAATGGGTTGCTGTGGTTTACCCCAATTCTTGCACTCCCTCCTCCTTCCAGTAATTTCAAGGGCAGTGATAATCTAATGTCCTGAGTGCAAACATACTGAAGCCATCTGAATTGACTTCTCTCAAGTGCATGTTTCTGATAGTTTTGTTTGTTGATGTTGAATGGATGAAATTGTCAGTAAATCTATGAGATGATTATATGGCTTGAATCTGGTGGCATCTAGTGCCTTGCCAAGTGGTTTATTGAAGTTTTAGAGAATAAGAAGTCTTTCTTAAAGAAGCAGCCCACAGCCAATATACTGATTGGGCAAAAACTGGAAGCATTCTCTTTGAAAACTGGCACAAGACAAGGATGCCCTCTCTCAACACTCCTATTCAACATAGTATTAGAAGTTCTGGCCAAGGCAATCGGGCAAGAAAAAGAAATAAATGGCATTCCATGAGGAAAAGAGGAAATCAACTTGTCTCTATTATTGTATATTTACAAGACCCTATAATCTCAGCCCAAAGTCTCCTTAAGCTGAAAAGCAACTTCAGCAAAGTCTCCAGATACAAAACCAATGTGCAAAAATCACAAGCATTCCTATACACCAGTAACAGACAAACAGAGAACCAAATCATGAGTGAATTCCCATTCACAATTGCTACAAAGAGAATAAAATACCAAGGAATACAACTAACAAGGTACGTGAAGAACCTCTTCAAGAAAAACTACAAACCACTGCTCAAGGAAATAAGAGATCACAAACAGATGGAAAAACATTCAATGCTCATGGTTAGGAAGAATCAATATTGTGAAAATGACCATACTGCCCAAAGTAATTTATAGATTCAGTGCTATCCCCAACAAGCTACCATTGACTTTTTCACAGAATTGGAAAAAAATCACCTTAAGCTTCGTATGGAACCAAAAAAGAACCTACATAGCCAAGACATCCTAAGGGGGGAAAAAAAAAAAACTGGAGGCATCACGCTACCTGACTTTAAACTATACAAGTATAATACAAGTCTGCAGTAATCAAAACAGCATGGTACTGGTACCAGAACAGAGATACAGACCAATGGGACAGAACAGAGGCCTCAGAAATAAGGCCACACATCTATAGCCATCTAATTTTTGACAAGCCTGACAAAAACAATGGGAAAGGATTCCCTATTTAATAAATAGTGTTGGGAAAACTGGCTACCCATAGGCAGAAAGCTGAAACTGGATCTCTTCCTTACAACTTATACAAAAATTAACTCGAGATGGGTTAAAATGTAAACATGAGACCTAACACCATAAAATCCCTCAAAGAAAACCTAGGCAATACCATTCAGGACATAGGCATGGGCAAGGGCTTTATTACTAAAACACCAAAAGCAAGGGCAACTAAAGCCAAAATTGGCAAATGGGATCTGATTAAACTTAAGAGCTTCTGCACAGAAAAAAAAAAAACTATCATTAGAGTGAATTGGCAACCAACAGAATAAGAAAAAAATTTTTGCAATCTACTGATCTGACAAAGGGCTAATATCCAGAATCTACAAAGAACTTGAACCAATTTACAAGGAAAAAAAAACATTAAAAAGTGGTCAAAGGATATGAACAGACACTTTTCAAAAGACATTTATGCGGCCAACAAACATGAAAAAAAGCTCATCATCACTGGTCAGTAGAGAAATACAAATCAAAACCATAATGAGATACCATCTCACGCCAGTTAGAATGGCGATCGTTAAAAAGTCAGGAGACGACAGATGCAGGAGAGGATGTGAAGAAATAGGAATGCTTTTACACTGCTGGTGGGAATGTAAATTAGTTCAACCATTGTGAAAGACAGTGTGGTGATTCCTCAAGGATCTAGAAATAGAAATTCCATTTGACCCAGCAATCCCATTACTGGGTACATACCCAAATAATTATAAATTGTAGTTATCATAAAGACACATGCACGCTATGTTCATTGCAGCACTGTTTGCAATAGCAACGACTTGGAACCAACCCACTGCTCATCTATGATAGACTGAGTAAAGAAAATGTGGCACATATACACCATGAAATACTATGCAGCCATAAAAAAGGATGAGTTCATGTCCTTTGCAGGGACTTGGATGAAGCTGGAAACTATCATTCTCAGCAAACTGACACAAGAACTAAAGAACACTGCATGTTCTCATAAGTGGCTGTTGAACAATGGGAACACATGGACACAGGGAGGGGAACATCACACACTGGGGCCTTTTGGAGGGTTGGGGGCTAGGGAAGGGATAGCAGGGGGTGGATAGACTGGGGAGGGGTAGCACTGGGAGAAATAACTGTAGATGACAGGGTGATGGATGCAGGAAACCACCATGGCACATGTACAGCTATGTAACAAACCTGCAGGTTCTGCACGTGTACCCCACAACTTAAAGTATAATAAAAAAAGAAGCAAATATTCCACCACAAGGTTTATTTAAACTCTGATTTTATAAAAGAAAAATATATGTTTAAATTTATGTTTATAAAGACTATAGCTTTTACCTAACTGTTCTAAGTAGTTCATTTTAATGAAATACATGGATTTTTTTTTTCTTTGACCAGAACAAGACTTAAAAATGACATCAGACAAGGAAGATCCAGGACGGCCATTTAGGAGCAGCTCAGAATTGCAGCTCCTGGTGAAAGCACAGAGGGTGAGTGGACACCACATTTCCAGATGGATTTTTATTTCCCACAGACCAGGAGATTCCCAGGCAGAGGAGCCCCATGCCAGTGTGGCTGTTTTGGCCAGTGCAGCTCTTTTGCCAGCACCCCAGCGTGGCAGTTCTCTGTACAAAATACACTGGTCTGGTTGCCCTTTTAGACTGGCAGTTGGAGCTCCGGGAAGGCAGAGTTGCCCATTCATCTTATTAAACAGGGGACTGAAACAGGGAGCTAGGCTAGGAGATTGGAAAATGTGCATTTCTCTCCACCACATAGTGACAGAGCATCAAAAGTACCTCTAGAAGAATAGTTGCAGCACAATATACGAAGATTTAAGCATGAAGTAGGCATATTACAACTAGAGTTCCTGACTTTGAAGAAAGAAAAGTTCAACTTGAGAAAGACTTGGAGGGTCATTTGCTGCTACTTATTTTTTTCTCTTGATCAGTTATTTGGTGCATTCTAATTTTTTACTTATGAAATCTCTTGTGTAAAATGGGGCTTCTAAATACATAATTGCATGTAGAAATACATTATTTCTCTATCTAAATGATAGATGTTCAGAAAAACATTCTACAATCTTTGTTCCTTAATCAAACCAAATCCATCTATCAGTTTTCCACGTGGCATAGAGATTGAGAAACTAATTAACCTATCTGTATACCATAGATATGGGTTCTTTTGAACTAGGGTTAGCATATAGGAAATTGCTTAATGAATGTAATAAGCCCAAGGATGTAACATTTTTCTATTGACTTGAAGATGAATTGCACTTACTTAATAAAGTGGGAAATCAATGGGAAGGAAGCAATAACTAAGAAGTGATAATAAAAATGTATCTATCCTTGAGAATTGGAATAAATATTCATAGTAAAAGGAATCTGTATGCTGTACATTGTGCTTTCATGTGTGCAAGTTGATCCATTTAACTCAATATGTTGGGGCTTATAATTTCATCATGATCACCTTAAATATGTTTGAAAACAAATGTATATAGATACCTCCATTTATTTTTCTAACCACCAAGTTTACATGTTTCTGTCAAAATCAGATCTTAATGTGATTTTATTTAATAGAGTATGATACATATTAGCATGTATAACTTTATCATATAAGTATCATAGATTCTCAGTTAACAAATTTCGTTTTTGACTCTAAAGTAGAAACCTGATTTCTGTACATTGAGTTTTAAAGATAAACAAAAATCTGGCAATACTCACCTTTGAACGGAAAAGTAGATGAGCCCTCTCAGCCCCTGCTGAGGCATTAAGTTACTTTCTCAGGATCATGCTTTTAATTCTTCTGATTAATTTAGTGAATATATCAGATAATTTATCTGACTCTGCATTACAAAATAGTATTATCAGTTTTTGTGCCATAAAATGCTAGGAAATGCTTAGGAGCTCTGGATGAGTCATTATCTAATGACTATCTAATCTTTAGATAATAGGGCTAAAGTAGATAAATACTTCCACTGTATATTCTCCAGCTATAAAATGTCATGGTTACTGAATGTGAAATTTGGAAAGCATCTCATTTTCCAGAACTCTATCCTAGCATCTCAGCAGTTTCACTCTGCTTCTTCTGTAGCTTCAAATTTTGATTACTGTTTTTCAGCAAGCACCTTCACATTTTTGATATCCTAGGATCCAAATGAAAAACGAAAGATAAAAGACAGTGGGGAAAGCTTATTGCAGAAAGGGGAAAACTTCCTTTCTGTTCCTGAAGCCCCACAATGCCACATTCTCTACATCTGGCCATTACGTGTAAACTCCAGGAGGTAAGGATAGAAGAGGACAGATTTCATGGCTTTGTCCTTTTATTTCTCTATTTCTGCTCATCACAAGGGGGCGAAAATTTATATTAGACAGCAAAGAGTGGAGGAAATAAAAGCACAAATTTCGAATGAGCCCTTTTTGAAAGTGTGGAAATTTTTGTTTTATTCACTCAGAAGTGATTCAGACTTTATATGAATATTGATGAAAAAATCATAACATAATTTATGCTAATAATTATATAGTGATAAAATTAAATACAAAATATTTTCATGACCATTATCATGACAGAGTCAAGTGATAAAATAAATGAAAACAAGTTATTTCTATTAGACAAAATAATGGCAATTATTATCAGTGTCAAACTTTCATCGAAGGTTGCAGAAAAAATGAAAACATGCAGAAATAAGAAAATGGAGGTGTCAAGAAACCTACATGCCAATTACAGTGACAGTGATCTTGATGAATTAATCCAAGAAAGAAGGAGCAGAAAACCTGATAATCATCAATTTCCCAGGCAGAAGAGTGAAGAGAATAATGGGTAAGCTCATAGCAATATTTAGTAATATAAAACATCTTAAGTATAATAAATCTGTGTTAAGAATTTTATATATGATACATGCTTATATATGTTAAGAATTTTCATTATAGCATTATCATATCAAAAAGCTGGAGATAGTCTAAAATCCCATTAATAAGGAAATCAGTAAATTGTCATACCCATTAAATAACATAGTATGCAACCCTCTTTTTAAAATTAGGTTGGATCAGTATACTATAGTATACTGATTACTTCATCAGTAATGTATATTTAAAACATTTAGTTTGATAACACATCTTAAGTAAATTTTGTCAGAATATGATATTGTAATGTCTTGATACTTGTAATATCTACTGAGTTGCAAAAGGAAACTACATGCTACCTTGACACTTTAGGTTACCAACAAAGTTTCTAGTTATGACATTTGTTTCTTGTTCTCAATGCATTAGTGCTCAAATATTGAATCTCACAATAATGTGAATATTGTCAAGGGACTGAACATGAGGATCTGTATTCCATGTAAATATTCAGTGTGTTGGTAAAACTTGTTAAAACATATCAAAGTATCTTTGATCTACCAAGTCAGGAATTCATCCAATTTTTTCCCGTGAAGAGTAACTACTTTAGGCCTCATGGACCAAAAGGTCTCCGACATCTGTCATAGACAATAGATAAATAAATACGTAGCACTGTGTTCCAAGAAAACTTTACTTACAAAAACAGGCAGTGGACTGAATTTGGCCCACAAGTACTGATTTGCTGACTCCTATGCCAAAACCAGGGTGCTGCTAATGCAGTGAACCTCCTGTTTTGAGGCACTTTGAATGCATCCCATTATCCTTTCAAAAGATATTTCAGTATGCACAACACCGTATTTTACAACAGTGACTTCATATTACATAATTTATAAAATTCAATAGACAAAATAAGATTTGAATTTTTACCTTTTTTCATCTTATAGAATTTATTATTTTAATATGACTAACCATTTTATATATTTGATGAGGATAAAATATCTCAGAGTTGAGTGATTTTTCTCAAGTAAGAAATACTGCCCTTTAGTCTTTCTGTGGACTTTATAAGCATGACCGAAATGATAACCAGCTTTATTATCTAGAAATGTTCAAGGGGTGTTTTAGTTCTATAATTTTATGATGTTATTTAGTACTTTGGTCTGACTTGCCATATATGTCTGGCTTGACATATATATATATATGTGTGTGTGTGTGTGCATTTGTGTGTGTGTATGTTTGTGTGTCTATAATTTTTAAAAGCTTTTAAGATATTAAAACATACTATGTAACTAATCATTAATCATTATGAAATGATTGAAAATGTCCTTAAAATGAACCTGTCTGTACTCATGGACTCAAGTTTCCTTTCCATTCACTCTTGAACTCACTGCCATAATTTTCACTCTCACCACCCCTCCAAAATTGTTATTCTCAAGGTTGTCACTGATTTTTCACTGTAATACATCTAGACATATTTTTTTTAGATCTCGCTTTATGTAACTTATCAGCAATACTTGACCCAATGGAAAACTCTCTCCTCTATAACACTTTCTTCACTGACCCTCAGAATCCCACTCACTCACCTAGATTTTCCTCCTGACTTTCTAGTCCATCCATCTTAGCCTGTTTTGCTTACATCTCCGCATCTTCTACCTTTTACAGATTGAAGTGACCCAGGGCTCAGTTCTTGAGGTTTTTTTCTTGTGACTTTTACTAACTTATATATGCTAATGATTTTCAAATTTATACCTCCAGCCCATTTCAGGCCTATATATCAACCTGTCTACTTGACATCTCTCCTTGATTAACTATTGGGTACAGCAAATTTATCAGGTCCATAATCTAGCTACGGATGGTCTTCCTCCTACCTGCCCCTCATGTATTTTTTTGTTGTTCCATTAATCACAACTCTTGCAAATGCTCTGCCCAAAACCCTGCTGTCATCCTTGACTCACACATGCTTTCTCTGTCTCCCTCCCCTGACCCCTACTTCTGACACTCCACAGCTAAGATGTTAGCAGATCTTATCAGGTCTAACTTCACAATATATCCCAAAACCAGTCACATCTTTCGTGTCTAAGCCACTCCACTATCATCTGATTGGCCGTCTAGATTAGCATAATAGACTGCTAATTGGTCTTCCTGTTTCTCCATGTTTAATCCTGTTTTCGTCAATTCTTAACCCAGTGAACCTATTAATACATGTCAGATTATGTCACTCCTTTGGTTAAAAACTTCTAATTGCTTCCCATTTCACTCAAAATATATGCCATATTTTCTCCTAATACTCAAAAGGCAGCATAAGATATGACCTCTTATTTTCCTGATTTAAGCTTTTGCCTTTCTAGTCTGGTTTATCCTGGTGTATGGTTTTAAACATTAATACTCACTTAAAGTACAGTTTGATATGAGTTCAGTCTGACAATTTTACCTGGCAATTATATGCTCTTTATGGACTCTTTTGGCTCTTTTTAATGAGCTATGCCCTCTATATTAATAGTTTTCTAATTAGGGAGAAAAGCCCAATATTGTGGTCCCTCACTATTCTATTACTGGTAATTATGATCATTTCAATCATGGTACAAGGGATGACAGGAGTTGCAAACTTCACTGGTATTTTATTAGGAATAATAAAATATTCGCGTGGTAAATGCAATGGATGTAAAAATTCTTTTCAAAGGATTATGAGCCTTTAGCTTCTGAAATAAACAGATAAAAGTTGGATTTGGCCAGGTGCGGTGGCTCACTCCTGTAATCCTAGCATTTTGGGAGGCCAGGGCAGGTGGATCATTTGAGGTCAGAAGTTCAAGACCAGTCTGGCCAACATGGTGAAATCCCATCTATACCAAAAATACAAAAATTAGCTGTCAGTAGTGGCGTGCCTGTAATCCCAGCTACTTGGGAGGCTGAGGCAGAAGAATTGCTTGAGCCTGGAAGGCAGAGGTTGCAGTGAGACGAGATCTTGCCACTGCACTCCAGTCTGGGCAACAGAGTGAGACCCTGTCTCAAAAAAAAAAGTTTGATTTATTGCTTTCTCTACTAAGAAATCTGTGCTGGTCAGGCGCAGTCTCTTGTAATAGAGCATCTACTAAGCCTTATAAAAGGTTTGTGGAATAGTGAAGTTGATGGCTTGGCTGACTCTCATGGGCATAACTGAGTTGGCATCATCTGGAGCAATGTGGTTATCTGTGTAAGACTGTTGTGGATTAGTTGGCACTTCCAGGCATGCTGATTGGAATGAGTTTGTCTCTGGATGTCTTCATAGGCAAGTGGCTGACATTCATTGGTTGGTGTTAGTGAGGCCAGTGGTCATTGATTGACTAGATTAAAAATTGGTTCTGGGTGGCTACCTATTGCCGTGGCTACAGGTCAGTTTTCCTTAGTTTGTGTCAATGTTAATCAGATGTTTTCTGTTTGAACGTTGCCTTCTATCAACTATGCTCAAATGAACACTATTTTATATTCCAGAATTATATACTTATTTTTTAAGTTTGGGTCAAGAGAAATTGTTTGATCAATGATCTCAGAAAGATAGTTTTTAGAAGCTGAGTCTTAAACAGAAGACTCATCTACATATTTTTTTGGTAAATAATTGCTGGATTTAGTTTTGTTTTTTGTGCTTTTAGGGGCTCAGGCTCAACTCCTAACATATTTATCTCCCATGGGAAATTTCAGCCTTTTTGTAAATTTATGTAGGTATATGATAGTGATATTCTTATTCACGTGTTTACACTTTTATGCTGATAAATCCAGCTTTTCATATTAGAAATAGATACCACACTGTAAGTATACAAAAGTTTCTAAATCATTCTATTTTCAAACAAAATTCTAACTAATCAGAATAGTGCTATTTTTGAACTATATATAAAGACATATAGGTATTTTGAAAGCAAATGTTTTTTTTCCCTTTAAGGTAATTTCAGTTCCTTTTAGGCTGTATGTGCCTCATAGTATTCTGAAAACTTAATTAAATGAAACACGTTAAAACAGTAACTATGGCACAAATCCAACTATGACCCCATGTCTAAGAGTCATTGCCTTGCAGGCAGTGAGCTCCAGCATTTTAGCATAGGATTCAAGTTTAGTGTAGCATTCTTCTCTCAGTGTTTGCTTTCATGTATTTTACATTTAACCTTTCACCTTCTCAGGAAACAACTGGATGCCATGTGCCTAATCCCTGTGCTCACATTCTATTCTCTATATACAATGGCTTTCTCCTACTGCTTTTTTGTTTGTTTGTTTTGTTTTGGCCTGGTGAGCTCCTCTTGTCTTTTTCCTCTTCCATAATGTCTTTCTCATGCTCACATATAATTTTTTCTGGTAGTCTTCCAGAAAAATAATGGTATCTGTTTTAGTGAAATGCTTAAGGATGAAGGAGGATAAAATCTCTAATTTTCTTATTTCCTTGTGAAGGAATATTAGCAATGATTACTTTCTCTGGAAATAAAATAGTGTAGACAGCCTAATCTAGAGAATACTCAACTGTGTCAATGCTGCTGGAAGATTGATTAAAACGATGAGTTTCAACTGGTTGCCATGGAACCCTGACTGTAGTGGCTAAGCACAGACAAATCTTGAGAGAACTCTGACTGCAAAAGGGAGTAGAGAAATGGGTAACAAGTAAAAGAAGAAGAATGCGAGATTCAAGTGACTCTTGTTTCTTTTTCAGTTTTAAAATGGAAGCTGTTGGAGTATTCTCGTTTGCTGTTCAGAATGATCCAGTAGAAAAGAAATGTGTTTTTGGAGTTTAGTTTTGTTTTCATGTCTGAGGATTGGAAAGTTAACGTTTAAATATCTATAGTAAATCAACTATTAGTACAATTTCTATTCATGTTTAGTTTTATCACAAGAGGTGTTTTTTCAGAATTGGTTCAGGAATGAAATATTTTAATGCAATGGTACATGAAAATGATGACCTAAAGTTAAACTCACATGCATCTATTTTTAGAAATTCTATAATAATAAGCATACAAACACTAGGTCATATTGGATAGAATTTAAATATGCCTTGATGATGTATGTATCACACTACCTTTGAAAGTAGCATCATGAATAGCTGTGCCAAGGTAGTCGAAAATAACAGGTGTGTTACCTTTATGGTTATTCAGATGCTGGGAAGGGGAAGCTTTCTAATTAGTAATAGAAAATCAAACTACTGAAAAAATAATTGCAGACTGTTACTTTTGGACTGTATAGTTCAAATGTAAAAAATAAGTATTTCTGTGGACCAATAGTGTCTTTGACATGTCTTGTATACTCAGTAAGTTTCGGTTGAATGCATGAATAAATAGTTGAATGGATGAATGAATGTTTTTTGGTGAATTTCTTTAGAGAAATTAAATTTTCAGTTTATTAAAAGCAGGTTTCCAAAGCTGCATAGGTATAAAATCTTATTTTTAAAAAATTGCAAGATTCAGAGATTATTATTTGTAGTCATAGAAAGAAATGGAAAGATAATATGAATTCATCTGCCATTATATTACTTGTAAACACTTGAAAATAAATACTACTTTTATAATGTATTACAGAGTATCCTGAACACATATTTTGGAGCCAGAGTTCATGGGTTTGAATGCTTAATCTGCTACTGACAAGTTTTATGAGCTTGGGCAAGTTATACGGCCTTTCCATGCCTACTTTCTTCCTTTATAAAATGCCTAGTATGTTATCTACCTCACAGAATTGTTGGGAGGATTCAAGTGGCTTAAACACTTGTACAGTGTTTACAATAGTACACAGTGCCTGCACAGTATGTCCTGAAAAGCTCACTAATGTCATCATTTTAAAAAGGGTTTCTGTTACATAAGTAATATTTATCAAATAAGTCTTAGTACCAATTAAAGCTTCTTTGTATAGAAAAGGGCAATAAGGTCAGGTGTGGTGGCTTACACCTATAATCCTAACACTTTGGGAGGCCAAGGCAGATGGATTACCTCAGTTCAGGAGTTCAAGACCAGCCTGGCCAACATGGTGAAACCCTGTCTCTACTAAAAATAAAAAAAATAAAAACGGAAAAATAAGTAGGTGTGGTGGCAGGCACTTGTAATCCCAGCCACTCAGGAGACCGAGGTAGGAGAATCACTAGAACCCTAGGGGTGGAAGTTGCAGTGAACCAAGATCATGCCATTGCACTCTGGCCGAGGCAACAGAGCAAGACTCTCTCAAAAAATAAATAAATAAATAAATAAATAAATAGGGGCAACAAGAGAAAAATCTAGTGTGTGTGTATATATATATATGTGTGTGTATATATATATTTTTTTTATCAAATAATGCAAGTAATATTTTTTTTCTTTTTCTTTGGCTGTCAGAAAACTAATGCAACCCTTTCGGTTTACTTTATCCCCTTGTAAAAAACAATTGTATTTTACATCACCTGTGAAATATTACCTGTAAACTTTATGAATAGGAGAAACTATAAATATAGAGCTTTTATATAGAAAATAGTTATAGTCTTTGTATTTTACATATTTACTATTTGCCTGATTGTATTTGTTTTTAGGCTTGCAAAGAAATCATCTAATAAAAAGAACAAGGTATTGTAAAAGTAAATTGTCAAGAATGTTGTTGAAAATCCCTTATTAAAGTTCACTTAAAAAAACAAAAAATCTTTTATAGTAAAGATATTGGCTTTGAAAAAGCAGCAATAACCATTCATAAAGGTACCCTTTTAACCAAAGTCTATTAACTATTTTAAGACGTACTTTGGTTTTGCTCATAAAAAAAGATGAATAATTCTTACTGGTGTACATTGAATATATGCTATAAATATTTGATGGACATTTTGAAACAGTGTTATTTATTTTATAGGTTAAAAGACATCTGTATTTCAAGGATGACCTTGATGACATAATTCGGTCATCTGAAACAGCCTCAGAGAAAGATGAGTTGCCTTATTCTGATGATATGAATTTTATGTTACTCATTGAACAACATAGAAAGGAGTGTAAAGGTAGGACCAATGCATAAATACAAGGCTTTTTCCCTAAGCTGTAGTAATGTTTGCACACATTGCTTGGCACTGTACCATAGATCACTGATGTGTTATAGGAATGTTCATCTCAGAAATATGCTTTTAGTGAACATAGAATGAGAACTGCTCTATCTTGTATACTCTTAGCCAAAGAGCTGTGATCGTTCCACTGTACCTTTCTCAGTGTGAATGACACTCCCAATCTATTTGTTGACTCTGCTTCTCTCCTATGCCTTTACCCAGGGTCAGGTCATAATCTTGTATGTTGAATACTGTGATAACTCTTTTAACTCTTTTCCCTACTGCTCCACCTTCTGAAACCATGGTCTATTCTGCAACCATAATTATATACATTTTAAAAATTTACATCTGATCATGTTACCTGCTTGCTTAACACCCAGCTGCCACTTGTCATTGCTATAAGAAAGACATGTCAGTACTCTAGCTTTATACTGCATCATTTCATATCCTTCTTTATCTCCATGTCACAGCCAGTGCCCCAGGTGTTTGCTCCTACAATCCTTAGCTGTAGTGAGGTATAGTGGATATATGTTAAAGTGCACATATGAAAGATGTGCAACTTAATAAGTTTTTTGACAGGTGTACACACCTGTGAAACTATCACCATAATGAACATAGTTATCTTATCCATCACCCACAAAAGTGTCCTGTGCTGCTTTATGTTCCCTTTTTAGAAAAACTGCTAAATTGTTTTCCAAAACATGTGTACCATTTTCCATTGCCATCAACAGAATAGGACAGCTTCAGTTGCTGTGTTGTCACACTAAGTATTCAGTATTTATTTGTAGTATTCTCGTGGGTGTGGATTTTGTGCATGATCCTAATGACTAAACATGTTGAACATCTTTCCATGTTTTATTTGCCATCTGTATATCCTCCTTGGTGAACTGTGTTTTCAAATCTTTTTCCATTTAAAATATTAGGTTGATGTTTCCTTGCTTGTTGAATTTTAAGAGTTCTGGACACTATTACTTTACAAGAACATTTTGTCCAGTTTGTGGCTTGACTTCATTTTCTCAATAGTGTCTTTTCTGAAGAGCAGAGGTATTTAATTTTGATGAACTTTGTTTAGTTACAGAGTTTGCATTTTATGTCATATCTAAAAAATCTTTGCCTAGCACAAGTAATTTTCTCAAAATTTTTACAAAAAATTTATTCTATGCTTTATTCTAGAAGTTTCATAGTTCTAGGTCTTACATTTAAATGCATGCTTCATTTTGAGTTCATTTTTATATGTAGAATGAGGTATATGGATTCAAGTTAACTTTTTGGATGTGAACAGCCAGTTGTTTGAGCACCATGTACGGAAATGGCTATCCTTTCTCTACTACATTGCCATCCTGCCTTTGTCAGAAATAAACTGGTTTGCCTGTATGTCATCTATTTGCCTGTGGACTCTATTGAATGCTATTAATTTACAGATGCTCCTCAAATTATGGTAGGGTTACTTCTGATTTCAGTCAGAAGCTAAGTGATACTCTGTTAAACCCATTGTAAAGTTACTAAGTTAAACCACCTTAAGTTGGGAACTGTCTGTATTTGACTTTATATAGGTTGAGCATCCCTAATTCGAAAATCCCAAATCTGAAATGCTGCAAAATCCAGTGTTTTTATTGTCAACCTGATCTCACAAGTGGAAAGTTCCATATCTGAGCTCATATACACAAACTTTGTTTCATGCAAAAAGTTATAAAATATTTAAAAATACTTTCAGAGGCTAGGCACGGTGGCTCATGCCTATAATCCCAGAGCTTTGGGAGGCCGACGCAGGAGGATCACTTTGTGTCAGGAGTTCGAGATCATTCTGGCCGACATGGCAAAACCCCATCTCTACTAAAAATACAAAAATTACTTAAGCATGTTGATGCACACCTATACTCCCAGCTACTCAGGTAGCTGAGGCAAGAAATCACTTGAACTTGGGAGTTGAAAGTTGCAATGAGCTGTGATCTCACCACTGCACTCCAGCTCAGGTGACAGGGCAACACTATCTCAAAAATTAAAATAAAATAAAATTACCTTCAGGCTTTGTGTATGAGGTGTGTATGAAAAATAAGCGTATTCTGTATTTAGACCTGGGTCCTATCTCCTAGAGATATCATTTTATATATATGCAAATATTCCAAAATCCAAAATCTGTAATACTTCTGGGTCCCAAGCATTTTGAATAAGGGATGTTCATCCTATACCAGTGGCACACTGTTTTGATTACTATTGATTTATATTAATTCTCAAAATCAGTTTTCCAATTTTGTTATGTGTTCTGTTTTGGCTATACTAGAACCTTTGCATTTCCACATGAATTTTAGAATTGACTTGTCAACTTTAAAAAGGCCTACTGGCTTGTTGGACATAAGGTTGGGATTGTATTGTATTTATAGATTAATTTATGGAGAATGAACATCTTAACAATAATGAATCTTCCTACTCCTGAAGAAGTGTATGTCTGCATTTATATAGGTCATATTTAATTTCCTCAGTAATATTTTGTAGTTTTTAGTATATAGGTCTTCTTGTGTTTTGTCAGATATTTCTGTATTTCAGATTTTGACAGAGACATAAATGATATTTAAAAATTTTTACTCCGATTGTTTATCACTGATATATAGAAATACAATAGTTTTTGTATGTTGACTTTACATAGTCCAATCTTGCTGAACTCACTTATTAGTTCTGGTACATTCTTGGAAGATTTGATCGGATATTCTACATAGACCAAAGACTATCAAACTTTTTCTTAAAGTAGTTTCTTATTAAAGACTTGTGGAAAAAGGGGTCTCTGTTGTAGCTGATTGACTCTGCTATTGTAGTATGAGAGCAGCCATAGACAACCTGTACATTACTGAACACAGCTGTGATCACTGACAAAGACAAGAAGCTGGCCCACAGGTTAGAGTTTACTCAAATCTATTCTGTGATCATGGTTGTGTATAAAGACAGATTTATTTACTTTTTCAACTGGGATGACTTTTCTTTTCTTGCCTGACTAAACCAGCCAGAATTTTCAGAACAATGCTTCATAAAAGCAGTGAAAGCAAACATTTTTGTGTTCTTCACCTTCTGGGGAACACATTCAGTTTTTTACCAGGATACATGTTAGCTGTGGGTTCATCATAGATGCTCTTTATCATGCTGATGAAGGTCCCTGGATTCTTAGTTTCCTGAGTGTTTTTCCTTTTTAAAAAATCAGATTCATCCATGTCCCAGCAAAGGACATGAACTCATCATTTTTTATGGCTGCATAGTATTCCATGGTGTATATGTGCCACATTTTCCCTGTCCAGTCTATCATCGATGGGCATTTGGGTTGGTCCCAAGTCTTTGCTATTGTAAACAGTGCTGCAATGAACATATGTGTGCATGTGTCCTTATAATAGAATGATTCATAATCGTTTGGATGTATACTCAGTAATCGGATTGCTGGGTAAAATGGAATTTCTATTTCTAGGTCCTTGAGGAATTGAGACACTGTCTTCCATAATGGTTGAACTAATTTACACTTCCACCAACAGTGTAAATGTGTTCCTATTTCTGCACATCCTCTCCAACATCTGTTGTCTCCAGATTTTTAAATGATTGCCATTCTAACTGGTGTGAGATGGTATCTCAATGTAGTTTTGAATTGCATTTCTCTAATGACCAGTGATGATAAGCCTATTGTCATATGTTTCTTGGCCTCAAATGTGTCTTCTTCTGAAAAGTGTCTGTTCATATCCTTTACCCATTGTTGAATGGGTTTGTTTGTTTTCTTGTAAATCTGTTTTAGTTCTTTGTAGATTTTGGATATAAGTCCTTTGTCAGATGGGTAGATTGCAAAAATTTTTTCCCATTCTTTTGGTTGCCAGTTCATTCTAATTGTTTCTTCTGCTGAGCAGAAGCTCTGGAGTTTAATTAGATCCCATTTGTCTATTTTGGCTTTTGTGGCCAATGCTTTTGGTGTTTTAGTCATGAAGTCCTTGCCTATGCCTATGTCCTGGATGGTTTTGCCTAGGTTTTCTTCTAGGGGTTTTATGGTGTTAGGTCTTATGTTTAAGTCTTTAATTCACCTGGAGTTAATTTTAGTATAAGGTGTCAGGAAGGGGTCCAGTTTCTGCCTTCTGCATGTGGCTAGCCAGTTTTCCCAACACCATTTATTAAACACGGAATCCTTTCTCCATTGCTTGTTTTTTGTTAGGTTTGTCAAAGATCGGATGGTTGTAGATGTGTTGCATTGCCTCCAAGGCCTCTGTTTTGTTCCATTGGTCTATATATCTGTTTTGGTACCAGTACCATGCTGTTTTGAAGCCTTGTAGTATAGTTTGAAGTCCCGTAGTGTGATGCCTCTGGCTTTGTTATTTTTGCTTAGAATTGTCTTGGGTATGAGGGATCTCTTTTGGTTCCATATGAAGTTTAAGGTGGTTTTTTTTAGTTCTGTGAAGGAGTTCATTGGTAGCTTGATGGGGATAGCGTTGAATCTATAAATTACTTTGGGCAGTATGGCCATTTTCATGATATTCATTCTTCTTAACCATGAGCATGGTATGTTTCTCCTTCTGTTTGTATCCTCTTATTTTGTTGAGTAGTGGTTTGTAGTTCTCCTTGAAGAGGTCCTTTACATCCTTTGTTAGTGGTATTCCTAGGTATTTTATTCTCTTTGTAGCAATTGTGAATGGCAGTTTGTTCTTGATTTGGGTCTCTTTAAGTCTGTCATTGGGGTATAGGAATGCTTGTGATTTTTACACATTGATTTTGTATCCTGAGACTTTACTGAAGTTGCTTATCAGATTAAGGAGATTTTGGGCTGAGATGATAGGGTCTTCTAAATATATAATCATGTCATCTGCAAATAGATGCAGTTTGATTTCCTACTTTCCTAATTGAATACACTTTCTTTTTCTTGCCTGTTTGCTCTGGCTAGGACTTCCAATACTATATTGCATAGGAGTGGAGAGAGAGGACATCCTTGTCTAGTGCCAGATTTCAAATGGAATGCTTCTACTTTTGCCCATTCAGTATGATATTGGCTATGGGTTTGTTGTCAACAGCTTCTATTATTTTGAGGTACATTCCATCCATATCTAGTTTATTGAGAGGTTTTAGCATAAACGGCTGTTGAATTTTGTTGAAGGCCTTCTCTGCATCAATTGAGATAATCATGTGGTTTTTGTCTTTGGTTCTTTTTATGTGGTGAATTATGTTTATAGACTTGTATATGTTGAACCAGCCTTGCATCACCAGAATGAAGCCTATTCGACTGTGATGGATAAGCTTTTTGATGTGCTGTTGCAACCAGTTTGCCAGTATTTTATTGAAGATTTTTGCATCTATGTTCATCATGGATGTTGGCCTGAAGTTTTCTTTTATTGTTGAGTCTCTGCCAGATTTTGGTATCAGGATATTGGTGTCATAAAAAGATTTGGGGAGGATTCCGTCTTTTTGAATTGTTTGGATTAGCTTCAGAAGGAGTGGTACCAGCTCCTCTTTTTGTGTCTCGTAGGATTCGGCTGTGAACCCATCTGGACTTGGGCTTTTTTTGGTTGGTAGGCTATTAATTGCTGCCTCAACTTCAGGCCTTGTTATTGGTCTATTCAGGGTTTCAACTTCTTCCTGGTTTAGGCTTCGAAGAGTGTAAGTGTCCAGGAATTTATCCATTTTTTCCAGGTTTACTGGTTTATGTGCATGGAGTTGTTTATGGTAATCTCTGATGGTGGTTTGTATTTCTGTTTAATCTTTGGTGATATCCCTTTTATCATTTTTATTGCATCTATTTGATTATTCTCACTTCTTTTTTATTAATCTGACTAGGGGTCTGTCTATTTTGTTGATCTTTTCAAAACAACAGCTTCTGGATTTATTGATTTTTTTAAAGGGTTTTTTGTGTCTCTGTGTCCTTCAGTTTTGCTGTGATCTTAGTTATTTCTTGCCTTCTGCTAGCTTCTGAGTTTTATTGATCTTGCTCCTTTAGCTCTTTCCATTTTGATGATAGGGTGTCGATTTTATATCTTTCCGTGCTTCTCATGTGGGCATTTATTGGTATAAAGTTTCCTCTAGACACTGCTTTAAATGTGTCCCAGTGATTCTGGTACATTGTGTCTTTGTTCTCGTTTGGTTTCGAAAAACATCTTTATTTCTGCCTTCATTTCATTGTTTATCCAATCTACATTCAAGAGCCAGTTTTTCAGTTTCCATGAAGTTGTGCAGTTCTGAGATAGTATCTGAATTCTGACTTCTGATTTGACTGTGCTGTGGTCTGAGAGACTGTTTGTTATGATTTCCATTCTTTTGCATTTGCTGAAGAGTGATTTACTTCCAGTTATGTGGTCAGTTTTAGGGTAGGTGTACTGTGGTTCTGAGAAGAATGTATATTCTGTGGATTTGGGGTGGAGAGTTCTGTAAATGTCTATAAGGTTTGCTTGGTCCAGGTCTGAGTTCAAGTTCTGGATATCCTTGTTAATTTTCTGTCTGGTTGATCTGTCTAATATTGACAATGGGGTGTTAAAGTCTCCCACTATTATTGTGTGGGAGTCTAAGTGTCTTTGTAGGTCATTAAGAACTTGCTTTATGTATCTGAGTGCTCCTGTATTGGGTGCTTATATATTTAGGATCGTTAGCTATTCTTGTTGCATTGATCCTTTTACCATTATGTAATGCCCTCCTTCGTCTCTTTTGATCTTTGCTGATTTAAAGTCTATTTTATCAGATACTAGGATTGCAACTCCTGCTTATTTTATTTTTATTTTTTTGGATCTTCATTTGCTCGGTAGATCTTCCTCCATCCCTTTATTTTGAGCGTCTGTGTATCCTTACATGTGAGATGGGTTTCCTGGATCCAGCACACTGATAGGTTTTGACTTTTTTTTCCAATTTGCCAGTCTGTGTCTTTTGATTGGGGCATTTAGCCATTTACATTTAAGGTTAATATTGTTATGTTTGAATTTGATCCTGCCATTTTGATGCTAGCTGGTTGTTTTGTCCATTAGTTGATACAGTTTCTTCATAGTGTCGATGCTCTTTACCATTTGGTATGTTTTTGGAGTGGCTGGTACTGGTTGTTCCTTTCTATGTTTGGTGCTTTTTTCAGGAGCTCTTGTAAAGCAGGCCTGGTAGTGACGAAATCTCTGAGTAATTGCTTGTTCATAAAGGATTTTCTTTCTCCTTTGCTTATGAAGCTTAGTTTGGCTGATATAAAAATCTAGGTTGAATGTTCTTTTCTTTGAGGATGTTGAATATTGGCTCCCACTCTCTTCTGGCTTGTAGGGTTTCTTTGGAGAGCTTCGCTGTGAGTCTAATGGGCTTCCCTTTGTGTGTAACCCAACCTTTATATCTGGCTCCCCTTAGCATTTTTTTTCTTCCTTTCAACCCTGGTGAATCTGATGATTATGTGCCTTGGGGTTGCTCTTCTTGAGGAATATCTTTTTGGTGTTCTCTGTATTTCCTGGACTCGAATGTTGGCCTGCCTTGCTAGGTTGTGGAAGTTCTTCTGGATAATATCCTGAAGAGTGTTTTCCAACTTGGATTCATTCTCTCCATCATATTCAGGTATACCTATCAAACGTAGATTAGGTTTTTTTTACATAATCCCATATTTCTTGGAGGCTTTGTTCATTTCTTTTTTCTCTAATCTTCCCTTCTTGTTTTATTTCATTGGGTTGATCTTCAATCTCTGATATCCTTTCTTCTGCTTGGTCGATTCAACTATTAAAACTTGTGTATGCTTCGTGAAGTTCTCGTGCTGTGTTTTCAGCTCCATCAAGTTGTTTATATTCTTCTCTAAGCTGTTTATTCTCATTAGCATTTCTTCAAACCTGTTTTCAAGGTTCTTAGTTTCTTTGCTTTGGGTTAGAACATGACTTTTTAGCTCAGAGAAGTTTGTTATTACCCACCTTCTGAAGCCTGTTTCTTCTGTCAATTCATCAGACTCATTCTCCAGCTAACCTTTTTCCCTTGATGGTGAGAAGTTTTGATTTCTTGAAGGAGAGGCATTCTTGTTTGGGGTATTTTCATCTTTTTTGTGCTGATTTCTTTCCCATCTTTGTGCATTTGTCTACCTGTGGTCTTTGTGGTTGGTGACTTTCAGATGGAGTCTCTGAGTGGATGTCCTTTTTTGTTGCTGATGAAGTTGTTTCTTTCTGTTTCTTAGTCTTCCTTCTAACAGTCAGGCTCCCCTGCGGTGGGATTGTTGGAGGTCCATTCCAGACCCTGCTTGCTTGGGGATCACCTGCAGTGCCTTCAGAACAGTGCAGGTTGCTGCTAGTTTATTCTTCTTTTATCTTTGTCCCAGAAGGATACCCGCCAGATATCAGCCTGAGCTCTCCTTTGTGAGGTGTCTCTTTGCTTGAGGAGACAGTCTATCCTTTATAGGAGCTCAAGTGCTGAGCTGTGAGCTCTGTTGTTCTGTTCAGTGTTGCTGGGCAGGTACATTTAAGTCTGCTGCAGCAAAACTCATAACCACCGTTTTTTCCTGGGTGCTCTGTCTCGGGAAGGTGGAGCTTTATTTATAAGTTCCTGACATTCTGCTGCCTTTTTTTCAGAGATGCCCTGCCCAGCAAGGATGTAGCCTAGTCACAGTCTGCCAGCATCAGCGTTGCTGAGCTGCCATGGCTCTGCCCAGCTGCTGTGTGAACTTCCTTGCAGTTTTTTTATAGAGGTATAGTTAGAAGTGCCTCAGTAATGGTGGTCTGCCTCAGTTGGAAGACTGTCTCTGTATTGGCAGATTTAGTGGATTCTTGGTAATGGAGGATTTTCTCTGTAATGGCAGACTGCCTCAGTAGTGGCGGATATCCTTTCCCCCACAGAGCTGGACCATCCCCAGTTTAGCTGTGCTTGCTGTGAAACACTCAATCCAAAGTGTTTCAGGTTGCTGGTCTTTGTGGGCATGGGACCAACTGAGCCAGATCAACTGGCTCCCTGTTTCAGCTCCCTTTTTTTCAGTTGAACTGGTGACTCTGTCTCTCAGGCGTTCCAGTCACCAGTTGAAATAGCACCCGGATTTCTGTGAGTTTTTGTGCAGAAACCCACTGCACCACCTGAAACAACTGCACTAGAGACGTGGCGCTTTTCTGCCCGGGAATTTCCAGGTCTGTGGACATTAAAAATTCATTTGGAAATGCAGTGATCATTCACCCTCTGCGTTTTCACTGGGAACTGCAATCCAGAGCTGTTCCTATTCAGCCTTCTTCTACTGAAATCTTTTTAATGAGATTTATTATATGGCCTAAAATATTGTCTATTTTGGTAAGTGTTCCATAGGTACTTGAAAAGCATGGTGTGAAGTCTGCTCTGTTCTTCCTAATTTTCTGTCTCCTTGTTCTGTCACTTCTTGAGTAAAAAGTATTGAAACCTCATTACTTAGAAATTGGCTATTTCTTTTTGTAGTTCTATCCACTTTGGCCTCCTGCATTTTGAATTTCTTATGATATTAGGGGCATAAACATTTAGGATTATTATGTCTTCTTGATTTAATGAAACTTTTATTATTATGACATGACCTTATTTATTAATGGAAATGTTTTTGCTATGAAATCGACTTTGATATTAATACAACCATTTCTTCTTAGTAGTCTTCTGACAAGTGTTAGCATGTATTTTTTTCTATTCTTGTAGCCAATTTATGTCTTTACAATTAAAGTGCATTTCGTATAGACAGCATGTAGTTAGGTATTGCTTTCTTATTGAGTCTGTCAGTCTGCTTTTTAATTGAGGCTTGTAAACCAGTTTCATTTATATTGTGATTATCAATATAATTATGTTTTTCTGTCATTATGCTGTTCGATTGCTGTTAGTCTCGCTATTATTTGTTCCTCTTTTCTTCTTTTTCTGCTTTCCTTTAGATTAGTCAGCTATTTTCTATGGTTTAATTTCACATTTTTTTGGTTGATTATATATAACTATTTGTTTGCTATCTTATTGGCTTATATCGGATTTATAGTATATAATTTTAACCTATCACAGTCTGCCTTTAAGTAATGTTATACCACATCATAGATGGCATAAGAAAATGGCAATGGTACCCTTTTATTTTTTTTCCCAGACAGTTCCTTCCTGGATCTGTGGGATTATGGATTTTGCCAAGTTTAGAATGTTTTTGGCCATTTTCTTTTTCAGTTTTCTTTTCTGTCTTTCTTCCTATTTGGGGACTTATATATTAGTTGCTTGAATGTTTCTCATACTTCATCATGTCAAATTTATGATTGTGATGTTTAATCTGTGTTTACTTTCATTCTCTGTAGCTTTTACCTCTGACATTGCAATTGGCATTTCTGCAAGTATGGTTTGATTTTTAAAGAAGTATCTTACATGCCTCTACTTATTGTCTCAAGCTTTTTAGGGGGTACAGTCGTTTACTTGTAAATAGAATTCTTTTTTTTTTTTTTTTTTTTTGAGACAGAGTTTCGCTCTTGTTACCCAGGCTGGAGTGCAATGGCGCGATCTCGGCTCACTGCAACCTCCGCCTCCTGAGTTCAGGCAATTCTCCTGCCTCAGCCTCCTGAGCAGCTGGGATTACAGGCACGCACCACCATGCCCGGCTAATTTTTTGTATTTTTAGTAGAGCCGGGGTTTCACCGTGTTGACCAGGATGGTCTCGATCTCTTGACCTCGTGATCCACCTGCCTCGGCCTCCCAAAGTGCTGGGATTACAGGCTTGAGCCACTGCGCCCGGCCTTGTAAATAGAATTCTTTTTGTTCTTCTTTTAGATTTTGGGTAATTTCCCACTCCTGAGGCAAGAGTTTTCTGATTATTTATTGTCCTGTGAAGTATGAGTTTTTGGGCCTGGCTCCTGGGAATGGACCCTCTTCTGGGCACTTCGAGAACAGCAGACATTGTTTCTCCTAATCTTGTTCTATTGTTTACCCTGCTGCCTTGGTCTTAGGAAGTTTCCTAGCACACATGCATTTTTTTCATTATTCTATTAAATACTTTAGAGGGGACCTCTGCAGATGTCCAGGGTTTCTTTCCGCCGCTGCTTTCTCCTCTCAAGTGTTCTGTCCTGTGATTTCTCTCTGCTTTCATTTTACCAGACTCTTAGCGTCACCACCCCAGCTCAGGGAATCTGTCAGATTTTCTCCCTTTGTCATGGCCTTGGAGCTCTGTCCACACAAAAAGCTGGGACTTTTGTAAGGCCTACATTTGTTTCTTGTCTTTCAGTGATTACCATCCTTGTTACAGAAGTCCATTGTGTTGAAAGGCATTGTTTCATGTATTTTGCCTGGTTGTTTTTGGCTTCAGGTAAGAAAGAAAATCAGCACCCGTTGCTCCCTCTTGGCTGGAAGCAGATTGCAGCAGAGCTCCAGAACATGCATCAGACTAGCCAGAGTGCTCTGCTTTCTCCTTTGCTCAACTGCTTCCTTCTCATTTTTCATTTCTCAGTGTAGCCTTCTCTTCCTCAGGGAAATCTTCCCTTGGCCAATTATAGGTCAAATTCTCTTATGTGATTATAAAACTATGTATTCTTAAAGCAGCTATCTGAATTTATATTTGTCACCTTTGTCTTTGTTCTTCACTATGCTTTAAGCTAAACAAGGTCAGACGTGTTGTCTGTTTTATCTGAAGATCTTTCTATATATTTTCCACACTGCAGGCAGTCAATATATGCATACTCATTCAGTGTATGAATGAGTGCCACGTTGATATCCACAGTACTTTATATCTAAAACCCTACTCATGTATTTTATCTCTATTTTATTTTCCCTTGGTTACAGATTTTGTTAGCCTATTGAAAATCAAGAATGCAATATCTGCACATGAAAGATTAATAGAACATAAAATACATTACTGTGAACAACTTACTGTGAAATTTCAAAAAATGAAAAATGAGATTAGTAAACTACGAAAGGAACTGTCTGAAATAGACAAAACCAAATCACAGATAGAGCATCAGAAACCTGATTGGAAACAAGAGCTCCATATTTTAAGGTAAAACATTCTAGTTTTAAAGAAGTATTTGAACTGTTTATACTAAAGATATGTAGGATAATTTTTGTAATAGTTGACTTACCTTCTAGGGTTTAATAGAGAAGAAAACTTCTTAAAATTGTGGAATGTGAAATTCTTGGATATAATATCACAAGCTCTTAATTGTGAATACTTCTCTAATAATTAATTGCATATTCCTTTAAATCATTGTTTAAAAGATTTTATAGATTTCTACTCTGTGGAAATCTCATTATTTAATATATCGATAAGTTATCGATACTTTCAGGATAAGTTAAAAGTGTTATTAAAACAAGAAACATAAAAAGTATGGGGTAACATCTTAGATTCCTTAGCCTAGGCTTAGATGATAGTCATCTGCAGATGAATATTGCAAGAAGACACGTGAAGGTGCTATCTTACAATGTAAATCATGTTTAGTGATACCTGCAGTATTTCATGAATATGAAAATTTATTTCTACTGAAGGTATCAACTTATTTATAAAAAATAACTTCTTTTTAGTTAGTTAACTCTAAATGATTCATCCTGACTGAGGAGGGATTATTAATGTGTGAAGAAAAGGTAATTTTTAACTTGCAACTTTACCTAATAATTTTCAATGTCCTTTTCAATAATATTTACTAGAATTATTAGTAACAGAAGCTGATCAATTAGTAGA
This sequence comes from Callithrix jacchus, assembly GCF_049354715.1. Classification (NCBI taxonomy): domain Eukaryota; kingdom Metazoa; phylum Chordata; class Mammalia; order Primates; family Cebidae; genus Callithrix; species Callithrix jacchus. Next base: position 50,386,225 of record NC_133514.1, on the reverse strand, counting down.
ATGTTTATTCCCCACTACTTTTCAATTTATATATGTCATTTGGAAGACATTGAAGTGAGAATTTAACATGAAAACTAGAAAGAAAAAATATTCAAGAGCATGGGCACTTTATTAGTAAAATAAACCAGCATATGAGTGCTTTTTTTTTAAAGGATTTTAAGATAAGTATTTAATTACAGATTAATCTTACAACAACAAGAAGAAAAAAGAAGAAAGCCTGAAAAGTATGAAAAAGGTACAGAAAAGTTCAAAATAATGGAAGAGCAATATTGGACACAAGCCGGAGTGAAAAACCTACTTAAGCTGACTCACAAATCATTGGAAATGGAATTGAAGACTGTAAGAAATAATTTAAATCAGGTACATTAACATTTGGTAAAGTTTTATATTTCTAATTTTATTTTGTTGATATTATAATATCCCTTTGACAATATATATTATTTAGTTCTAAAGCCACAAATTTTATTTCATCTTAAAAATGAATGACACTTACAGTTACAATTATTTATTATAAATCTTGGCATCAAAGTAGTATTTTGTTTCAGTTCAAAGACCTTTGGAAAACAATGACATTCCATGATATATACTTAGTGATATTTTATAGATAAGTAATTTGTTCCTAGTGACATAGTTTAATGTAGTTTTTTCAATTTCACATTAATTATGGTTTCAAACATTGTGAAAATGAAATAAAAGTTCTCACAATAGTACATAATCTTATGATGTCCTAAGAAGAGCTTTATAAATGTTATCTTCTTTACTTTTGGTGTTTTGAAAGAAAAGGTTTTTATTGTATTTGCATATCTACTCCATGGAAGTAACCATGATCTGGTGGAGGAGCACTAGGAGTCAGAAGACCTGGGGAAAATCTAGCAGCTTGCTTATATTTTTAAACTTTCCATTCAGAATTGTGATAACTAAGTGACTTAATTGATGTATCCATATAAAAGTGCTTGGTACAATGCCTAGATTTATCATTTATCAATACGTGTCATTCTTAAAACTGACTCTAAAAAATGTAAGAAAAATAGAATTATCTATAAAATATTTGAAGGAAAAAGAAACTTAAGGAATTTGGAAAATTTCATCTGTCCAAATATCTGCAGAGCTAAGGCTCTTACACTATAGGGAAAAGTATAGGTTAGACGTTAGTGTGTAAACCCAATTTCTAAATGTACTCATAGTTATTAATCATTTATGCCTTTGGGTTTGTTGAAATTCAGTAAAAGTCTTTTTTAAAACTAATTGTCTTCAAATACATTTTTGAACTTTTGAGAATTTATGCTCTAAAATGTTTGAAGTTTTTATTCAACTTCTCTTTTCCAGTTGGATCTCCAGATGGCAATTCTTTCCTTGTATAAATGTACACGTTATTACTTAGTTTTAGAAGAAATCATAATGTGTCATTTTATTGGATACTAGTTGAAAGTTTTCTTTGTTTTATTTAGAGTTCTTTTACCCATGAAAAAGAAAGAGACCTGTGGCAGAAAAATCACTTGATGCGGGTTGAAATTGCCAGACTCAGGCTAGAAATAGACACAATAAAACATCAGAACCAGGAAATTGAAAATATGTTTTTCAAGGATATTGAAATTATAAAGAAAAAGAATGAAGACCTTGAAAAGACTCTAAAGCTGAATGAGGAAACATTAACAAAAACAATAAACTGGTATAGTGAAGAGCTTAATGGTCTGACATTGGATAAGAATACAGTGCTCAATTCTGAGCTAGAGAAGGAAAAACAAAGAAAGCAAAGACTGGAAACAGAATTGGAATTATACAGTCGTAGACTGGCTGCTGCTCTATGTGATCGTGATCAAAGTCAGTCATCAAAAAGAGACCTACAGCTTGCTTTCCAGAACACAGTAAATCAGTGGTGTCATTTACAAGAAAATATGAATTCTCACATTCAGATTCTTTCTCAGCAACTTTCTAAAGCTGAGAGTAAATCCAGAGGCCTGGAAACTGAGCTCCATTACGAAAGAGAGGCTCTCAAGGAAAAGACGTTGGCTATAGAACACATGCAAGGAGTCATAAGCCAAGCACAGTGTCGAATGAAGGCCTTTGAACACATGTACCAAAATGACCAACATATAGTGGAAAAATATGTGAGAAAGCAGCAATCTGTACAGGACGGACTATTTCAAATACAAAGCCAAAATTCATTGCATCAACAGCAACTTAATGATGCTCACAAGAAAGCTGACAATCAGGAAAAAACAATAATTGATATCCAAGCCAAATGTGAAGATACTGTAGAGAAACTTCAAGCTGAGTGTAGAAAGCACTGTATTCTGCTAGAAGAGAACAACAAGGGGTTGATAGAGGAATATACTCTTTTAAAAGAAAGGCAATGCCAGTATGAAAAAGAGAAAGAAGAAGGACAAGTAAGTATCAAGAAAAATAAGTATTTTTCAAACTTCCTGAAGTAAAATTTAAAGTAATATTTGGTTATGGCTAAACATTGAATCTAGTTGAATATGAAAATATATACATGATTAACAGATCTGCTCTATCACCTTAAAAAACGTAACTTGTTTCTAGCAAATAAAAGTTAGAGGTAAGAGATGCTTTCTTTTGAGTAAAGACAATGTGACATTCAGGAAATTTTAAGCATTTCAGTTACAAAATATCAATATAGACTAATATTTATAATGTAGTCTTACACTGCTGAAATAATTTTAATGTCTGCATGTTGTCACATTTTAGGATTATGATAAAACAGATATAAAGAAATATTCATACCTAAAGTGTTATTTTGAAATTGATTCAATTAATTGGATTACTTTGACCATTAATTCCAGATTTCCCAGATGAACAAAAGTGTAGTCCCTATTTTAAAATTATTTTTATTCTATAGCTTTTAATGTATTTTAGTTGGTATAATTTTGTTTATTAATTTATAAATAATATAATACTATTTATAATATCACTCAGTTGCCCAGAATGGAGTACAATGGCGTGATCTTGGTTCACTGCAAACTCTGTCTTCCAGGTTCAAGTGATTCTCCTGCCTCAGCCTCCCGAGTAGCTGGGATTATAGGCACCTGCCACCACGCCTGGCTAATTTTTGTATTTTTAGTAGAGATCAGTAGAGACCGGGTTTCACTGTGTTAGTCAGGCTGGTCTTGAACTCCTGACCTCAAGTGATCCACCCACTTAGGCCTCCCAAAGTGCTGGGATTACAGGCATGAGCCACCGTGCCTGGCCAATTTTATTTTTATTCATGTCAATTTGACTTAAACCTGAAAATAATTCAATCTTAAATTATACATTGATGTGACCTTTCCATTCCTCAAAGACATCTAATTCTTCTTACATTATAATATGGGGAAAATGTGGTAAATGTTACCAAACTAGATTTGATTTAATCTTCCCGTTAGCATTTATAACTTACTTTCAATTTTTTAATGAAAAATGTCACAATTTTTATTTCAAGGCTCAATGACTCTCATTTGGATATAACGTTGTCCAGTACAAAGATAAGCTTAGTACTGTGATTTTATTAATTTCACATTGGAGCCCCATTTTCAGATTAATGAGGGGTGGTAGGAATGGAGGGAGTAGGGAAGAGAGACATAGCAGGCGAGGTCAGGGAGGGAGGTAGAAGCCAGGTTACCTAGAGCATTGAAGGCCATTGGAATGTTACTTTTCTTCTGAGATGGAAATCTATTGGAAGGATATGAGCAGGTGACTGAATATGTGAGGAACTCTGAGGTTGATTCGAGCTTCTTCTTATAAAAAAGAGAGAAAACATTGCTCAGTGTAAAATTCACTACCACCAGTCCCACCCACATACCTGTTTCTTTTTGAGAAGGTTTTTAAGCATTGCATATTCATCAGTGGACTGAATCTGTTGTATGAGTAACACAGCAGCAGTTTGGCACGAAGATAACACCTTCTTTATCCTTAACTGGATTCATTAATAAACAGGAATGTATACACATGAGGAAAAAGAAAAGAATCTGTGTGTGTGGTGATACTTTTCTAAGTGTATACATTAGAGTGAAATATTACTAACAGAATTTAATAATACGGTGATACGTAAAATCCGTAACAAAAATAACATCTTCTCAGGTAGTTGTGAGAAAACTCAAACGAGAGCTTGGTGATGTCCTGAACAAACAGTCACTGGCAGAAGGTATGCTAGAGATTTCATCACAACGTCAAAATACGTTAGAAGATGAGACACGAGATACAAAAAAGAAATTAGAACTGATGAGAAGTCAGGTATGTATGAAACTTAGCCTGTCAACAGTTACTCTGTAGCTGGTTAATATCAGCTGTTGTAGGATACTAGTTTTAGTGGACAGCTTTATTTCATATTTTAATTATAATTAATTTTATTATCTTTATAATGCACTCATTTCTCAATCTCTGCTATGTTTTATAATAAATATTTTCCCTATAATATTTCCAGTTAAGAAAGCTGAGAATTACACATAATTTCTCATAGAAGACTAGATTTTTTTTTTCTGCTTACAGTATATTTTTAGTGATTTTGTATTGCCATGGGGATACAAGTCAGATTAATTCAGAGGATGATTTCTAATGGAATGTTTCAGAAATTTTTCTTTCTTTAATGTCTACTTTTCTGTGTGAATAAAGAACTTGTGCTTACTTATTTCATGGGTTTCAGGTTAACTTGTACAGAAAGGCCATTCTACAGAATAAATTTTTGTTTTGATGAAAATCCTTGCTCTGACTTTATATTGGGCTATAGTCATAGTCATATGACTACGAACAGTTAGCATTTGCCAACATGTGTCTGTCTGCTTTCTCTAGATTAAAAAAAAAAAAAAACAAAAAAAACCTTTAAAAATGGAGTTGTAGAAGGTGAGCAAAGGGTAGGTTTGAGATGTTTGGGTGGGTCAGGTGGGCATTTTGACAACATGGCTTCTCCTTTGGCATGTTTAATGGACATCCCTGCAGTTTAAGATGACACTTGCAAATGAATTCTCTCCTAATGATGATGTGAGCCCTGCCACTCAGTGGGAGAATCAACAGAACCTGTAGGATCTTATTTGAAATTGATCTTGTCTATTTTAATTATGTTCCCATTCATTTTTAAATTTTCTTGTGGTTTGCCTGGAGAGGAACGATGATGCTTAGTTTTAAATATTAAAAATGTATAAGTTGCCTTGCTACAACAAAATTAAATGCATACACACAAAAAAGAAACACAATTATAGTTGATGTAATAGTGGTGTTTGGAATTCAAAAAGCAAGAAAAATATTCTATTTTAATCCTACAGCATAGGTCAGTAAATTTTCTGTAAAGGACCAGGTAGTATTATTGTAGACTTTGTGAGCCATAAGATCCCTGTTGGAACAACTCAACACTGCAGTTACAGCACAAATGTAGCCATAAACAATATGCAGATTGCAGGAGTGTGGCTGCATTCCAATAAAATTTAGTTAAAAAACAGGTAATAGGTTGATTTGTCCTAGATTATTATCATTTTTTAATAAAATAGATTGTGATAGTTTAAAAACAGTATTTTTATATACCATATTTTGTTCATTTGTTCACCTATTGATGGGCATTTAGTTTCCACACCTAAAGGTTGTTTTCAATTCTTTGTTTTAGTTGCAAGAAACCCAGGATCAACTCACAGAGACTCTAAGATATGATGAGGAGATTCCAGACAACGTGCAAAAGTACGATTTAAAGCAGCACACAAAATATCTTGAGTATTTATAAAGCAAATGAGTAGTGTAGTGTGAGAATTATATCAGTTAAGATAATTATGTCTATGTGAAGCCAAGAAAAAATTTCAGCTCTAAGCTATTTTGAAATGCATAATTTTTCTATATTAATTTTACACATCATCCACAAAACAAAGGTAGAAAAATGGCAATTGCTCAATTTTCTAATTTTCAAATGTCTCAGAATTTATATAATTGTTTCTTCAGATATTTTTTCAGAATTTTTTTTTTAAATTATGTCTGTAAATACTTATTTTAAAATATATGTATTTTAGGCTTAAACTAGAAACTGCCATGTTAAAAATTAGAATGAAAGGGCGAGCGGACAAAATTGAGCAGCTTCAGAAAATTCTGGTAAGTTGAAGTTCAATAGACAATCTCTTGATTTCTGTCACATTGAAAAGGAATTTTA